>NC_041226.1:70131446-70142665 GCF_002837175.3 Physeter macrocephalus
AACCCGCGTTCCCTGCATCGGCAGGCGGACTCTCAACCACTGCGCCACCAGGGAAGCCCGATTCAACATTTTTATAGGTTACACTCCATTTAAAGTTACTGTAAAATATTGGCTACATTCCCTGTGCTGTATATTACATCCTTGTATCCTATTTATATTACACCTAGTAGTTTGTATCTTTCTAAAATTCCTTGTTCTTTGTCTTTTTCTTCATATCTCCTGACCACATCTACTTAGTTTTTCACATCCTCAGGGTCTACTGGATTGGGCATTAGGTTATTGTTACCTTAAGAAGAGTAGTTTCATTGGATTATTAAGGCCAAAACCTATTTTTGTTGAGGTACGGAGTGAACCAGAGGTAGAGAGTAGAAATAGAGTCGACCCTTGGGATGGACAGCTGGGAGTCTCAGGGAGACACAGCTGGAGTCATCCCTTTGAAGACTCAGCCGGCTGTCAGTACCCAGGATATCATGCTAACTCAAGCCGCACAGCCCTGAGGTGGGAACCAGTACAGACTTATCAGAGTGAGAAATAAAGTTCTCAAATGAGCTGGAACTTTCCCTTGAGTGAAACTCGTTTTGATCCAAAACATTAGTTAGGGAGCCTAGAGTCAGGTGCAGTTAGGGGAGGTTGGTGAATGCGAGGTCCAGCGGCGGCAGCCTGTGGTGAGGACATTTCATTTCGCCCTAGAGATGGGTGAGCCACAAGGACTGGTGGGTCATTCAGGGTCTGTAACCCCCCTTCATTTCAGCTTTAGGGTCCTGCCCCGGAGCCCGAAGGCTCTGTCCCCAGCATCATCCTGAAATGGACACTTCCACAGTTTCCCAGTGCAGCTGTGGTTGTGCTCCCAGGAAGGACCACACTGTGTTCTGATTGATATATTCTTTCTTTAGGTATGTACTCAATGTGTTGCATACATAACTTGTGGGAGAGGATTAAAATAAATCTTTATTTTTGTCTCTCACCGTCTCTTTAAAATGCACTCAGCTTGGAAAGCTTTTTCCTTTTGTGAGAAGGCATCAGGCCTTACGACTTTTTATTCACTCTTCAAGTTGTTGATTCAAGAGCTGTTTAATGAGCATGGCTCATTAAGTGAAAGACAAAAGGTGCATTCAAGTGGCAATGATCTTAGGGAATAGAAGTCACAAAACATAGGCTCAATTTAAAAATGAAAAGTATCCAGTTCAGTGGATTAATCAACACTCAGCCGTCATTCAAAGGTAAGACTTTTTCTCCCTCTTTCTCCCAGTTAAGACTTGTAGTTGGCGACCACTTGCTGTCAGAGAAAGTGGTACAGTTGGCTTCTGTCCTTTTGTGTCCCCTCTGACCCCCCAGTTTCTGACCTTACCGGGTTCTAGGTAAGGCGGAGTGGGAGGAAGAAGGAATGGTGAGGAACTAGGACTGTTCTTAACGTGGCTCCCTGAGCCTGGTACGTGGTTAAAGCTGACTCTGTCCTGCGGGCTTTTTAGAGTCTCTTGGGAGGCTCCCATTCCGGCTGCTCCCCTGACCTGGGGGGATGCATTGTTATGCTGGTGGGCTTTATTTGGTGTCTTTCATAGCTCCTAGGAACTTAGGTCCACCTACAGCTTCCTCCTTCTAGGGCCTGTTTGGCCTGCTTGAGGACACTGCTGGACTGATTGAGAGACGACCCCACTGTTGCCTCTGGCCTGGGGTCCACGTCTGCTCTGCTGGAATTGCTGCTTCTTTGCCCTGGTCACGCATTCTTATCTCAGCGAGCAACATGGCTTCTCCTCCTCCTGCTCTCTAGAGCCCCGGTACCCCGCTCTCAGGGCTCACGTGTTCATCTCACTGAATAGGCCCTTTGAGCCCCACGTGCGGCCTGACGAGAGGGCCTGGTTTTATGCACAGCACGTCGGTGCTTCGCTCCACGCGTCCTCCTCATAACGTCCTCTCTTCACAGCAGAGAACTCTCACCCGTCCATCACTGTTTATATTCATGACGTGACCGAGAGGGGTCTCAGCGCCATGGGGCTCCTTTTGGTTCTCTTTCTTTGTAAAATCGGCATTTTGGCGTGGAGTCTCCCTTTGGTGTGTGCAGCAACCCTTGTAGTTCGGTACCTCAGTGGAAACTGCAATTTTACCATCTAAAATGTTTTAGTTGGATTTCTGTTTTGGGGGCCAAGAATCATTTGGCTGGCCTCTTTAGAGTTGACTTTAGAATTTATATATTTCTGCTGTGATTTCATTCTTTGTTGTAGTAAAGGATTAACTCAGCAGGCCTGGGTTGCCCAAACCCCTGCAAGAGTTGCCTTTAATGCTTAACTCTTGGGGATAAGCTATTTCCCACAGTTCTTAAGTTTGGGGGGAGTATATCTTTGAAACTCTCGAAGAATACAGTACTTTTTATTCAAGAATTTTGATTGAGAAGGAAAGACAGGTATTAACTAGGGAAAGGCAAGCTTGAGGGAGGATGCTTTTAAAAACAATGTTTTTCTTTTCAGTCTAAAAGTAAGATTAACCACATTATAGAAAGTTTGCAAGATAGAGAAAAACCACAGTTAGCATTTCAGTTAATTTTCTTCATCTTTTTCCCCTTATACATTTATGTTCTTATTTTAAATGAACTGAATTTGTTATTATAAAATGAATACATGTTCACCAAAGAACATTCTGAAGTCTGGAAAAGTGGTAGGAAGAAATAAAAATATCATTTATTGATATATTGGTGTTTATCTTCATACTTTTTTCATTGCAAAAATGAATACCCAAAGAAATAATTAAAAATAAATTGATCACACCTGAATACTTGAATACTATTTTGTAACTTGTTTTTATTTCATGCAGTACTCTTAAAATGTAATCATTAATGACTGTGTATATTCTGCTTTTTTCTCTTTTGTCAGAAGCATTTTCTTAGTACGCTATTCTTGCAGTTAGGTTGGTGCCTCCCTCCTTTTTTTCTATTGTAGTAGCACTGAGAGCATCTTAATTTGCAGATATTCCTAGAAGTAAAAGAAGATTAAATGATGAGGATTATCTTCTAATTTTGATACTGCCAAATTCTAGCCCCAAAGAATGGTGCCTATAACTTTACCAGCAGTTTAAGGGAGAAAAGATTGCTTTACTTAAGTTATTACATTTAATTTTCATAGTAAGTCTAGGTATTGTTATTCTGCTTTTTTCTGCAAATGAGTATGTTGAGGCTCAGAACATAATTTGTAACAATGTTTTTCTTTTCAGTCTAAAAACCACATTATAGAAAGTTTGCAAGATAGAGAAAAACCACAGTTAGCATTTCAGTTAATTTTCTTCATCTTTTTCCCCTTATACATTTATGTTCTTATTTTAAATGAACTGAATTTGTTATTATAAAATGAATACATGTTCACCAAAGAACATTCTGAAGTCTGGAAAAGTGGTAGGAAGAAATAAAAATATCATTTATTGATATATTGGTGTTTATCTTCATACTTTTTTCATTGCAAAAATGAATACCCAAAGAAATAATTAAAAATAAATTGATCACACCTGAATACTTGAATACTATTTTGTAACTTGTTTTTATTTCATGCAGTACTCTTAAAATGTAATCATTAATGACTGTGTATATTCTGCTTTTTTCTCTTTTGTCAGAAGCATTTTCTTAGTACGCTATTCTTGCAGTTAGGTTGGTGCCTCCCTCCTTTTTTTCTATTGTAGTAGCACTGAGAGCATCTTAATTTGCAGATATTCCTAGAAGTAAAAGAAGATTAAATGATGAGGATTATCTTCTAATTTTGATACTGCCAAATTCTAGCCCCAAAGAATGGTGCCTATAACTTTACCAGCAGTTTAAGGGAGAAAAGATTGCTTTACTTAAGTTATTACATTTAATTTTCATAGTAAGTCTAGGTATTGTTATTCTGCTTTTTTCTGCAAATGAGTATGTTGAGGCTCAGAACATAATTTGTCCAAAATCACATAGCTAGTATGTGGAAGAGCTAGGATTTGAACTCAGGTTTGCCTACCTCCAAAGCCTGTATTCCTTCCATCGTGCCATGCCACATTAAAGAGACTAAAATGATGTGAATTTAGTCTCTTTAAGGAAAATGGCTAGGAGCAATGGCAATATAACTTCTAAGCCTTAGGAAAAACAACTGGGAAAAAGAATCATAATGTAAACGAGAGTTCTACCTATCTCTCTATAATTTTTCAATCAACAGCTAATAAGTGTGAGTTATTATTTTACTTAGGTAACACTACTAGGCTCTGTCTAAGCAGGTTACATATATTAACTCTTTAATTCTCAGAACAACCCTACAAGGTAGTAGGATTATTTTCCCCAGTTTGCAGATGAGGAAGATGAGGTGCAGGTATTTAAGTAACTTCCCCGGCATCATATAGCTGGTGAGGGGCAGGACCAGACTTTGAATCTAGTGCGGCTCCATATTGTGTGTTCTGAACTAACGCACTCTACTGCTGCTCAGACCCAAGGAAGTTTATTCACGTTTCTCTCTCTTGACCACTGAGGTATCCATAGGCTCATGATGAATATAGCAGCTCTGCTTAGCAGTGGAGCTTATTTCCCAGCCCTTGAACACTTATTCTGGGTCCTGGCAACTTGCTTTTTATTGCCCCCCTTGTGACTGCTGCAGCTGGTTCCTCATGTGTCCGCCATGTTCCTTCTTTCAGTCCATGAGTCTCCCTCTTTCTTCCTGAAGCAGAACCAAGATCCAGCTTTGCTTTTACTAGAGATGTTTTATGTCCTAATTAGGATCTTTTTGTAGGAGCTAATGCACTATTGTTGTTTTTATTTGCACATTTTTCTTTTTCCTTTATTATTATTATTATTATATTTCTTTTCCCTTATTAGTCAAGTTATTATCTAACTTCTCCAACTTTTTCCATTCTCAGCTTGTGGCAGTATCAGTTTTAGTCATGAAGGCAGAACCTACCTTAAATCAAGCTACTTTAAAAATTGCATTTCTATGGAATTTTAATAAATACAACCTGATAAAGAGTATCTCATAAATAATTTACTCCAGCATTTTTGAGGTGTGCTTTCTAGAACACACTGGTACTATGCAGGGCTGCTTAAAATTTTTTTTTCAATTAAAAAATTGTTTTATTTTTAAACCCCAAATTTTATTGTTCAGTTTATTTTTTCCAGCTTTATTGAGATATAATTGACAAAAATTTTATATATTCATGTTGCATGTGATGTTTTGTCATTTGTGTACATTGTGAAATGATTACTGCTGTCAAGGTAATTAAAATACCCATCACCTCACAGTTATCTTTTTGTGTGTGTGTGGTGAAAACATTCAAGATCTACTCTCTTAGCCAATTTCAAGTATACAATACATTATTCCTACCTCTGGTCATCCTGCTGTACATTGCTTAAGTTTTAACCCTCATTTAAATTATAATTATAAATGAAAATTATCATTTAATCCTCATTTAAATCATGATTCTCTTTCCCAGACATTTTTCTTAAGATTTTTATAAGTTATATTGCCACTGTTCTCTGACATTTTCCAATGCTTATGTTACCTTAGTCCCTTGAATGCAGCATGATACAGTGGAAAGAGCACAGTATTAATATTTGGAAAGCGTCCTGAAGCCAGGATGTCCCTAATGTTGTTTTTAAAGATTGATGATGGAAATTAGCACTTCCAAGGCTTACGGGCCCTGCAACAAGGAAATTTAACTTTTTATTAACTCTTTGTTTCTAAGACTTAGTGGGAATGGTTTTCATGGTAGAAAATTTGGGAAATAAAAGGGAGAAACATAAAATGCCATTTCACTGTGCTGCCCAGACTTCATCCCTGTTAACATATTGGTGTTCTGTAAACTTTTTCGTATGTATGTATGGAAAGAGATTTAAAAGCAAAATTGGAGCTACATACAGTTTCCTATTCTGATTTTTTCATTTAACCTTAAATGAATTTGCCCCATGTTATTAATTATGTTCAAAGATGACTTTTAACATTTTTTTGTTTTGCCTTATTACGAAACTGAAACATGCTTGCTGCCAAAAAAATTTAAAAATTACACAAATACGTAATATAGAAAGGAATAGTCACACATTACTCTCCCACCTAAATAATCATCACTGATATTTTAGTGCTCATTCTTTTAGATTTTTTTCTGTACAGGCTGTTGTTACCTATGCATTCTTTCTCTCTCAGGCACACACACACACACACACACACACACACACACACACACACGCACACACACGTGTTTTATACAGACATGGCATTCAAATAAACATTTTGTTGTGCTCCCCTAACATTTTTTAGATACAGAATCATGACTTCGAAGGATTACAACGTGTTATATTTCAATATTTTTCTCCATTTTTTTCCCATTTAAACAATGTTATGGTGAATGTCTTTAAGTTATTGATCACATCTTTGACTTCATCCTAAAGAAATGATCACAAACGTGGAATTATTGCTCATTCTTTTAGATTTTTTTCTGTACAGGCTGTTGTTACCTATGCATTCTTTCTCTCTCAGGCACACACACACACACACACACACACACACACACACACGCACACACACGTGTTTTATACAGACATGGCATTCAAATAAACATTTTGTTGTGCTCCCCTAACATTTTTTAGATACAGAATCATGACTTCGAAGGATTACAACGTGTTATATTTCAATATTTTTCTCCATTTTTTTCCCATTTAAACAATGTTATGGTGAATGTCTTTAAGTTATTGATCACATCTTTGACTTCATCCTAAAGAAATGATCACAAACGTGGAATTATAGTGTCAAAGAATAGGAACTTTTTTTTTTTTTTTTTTTTTTTTTTTTTGGTGGTATGCGGGCCTTCCTCTGCTGTGGCCTCTCCCGTTGCGGAGCACAGGCTCCGGACGCGCAGGCCCAGCGGCCATGGCTCACGGGCCCAGCCGCTCCGCGGCATGTGGGATCCTCCCAGACCGGGGCGCGAACCCGGTTCCCCCTGCATCGGTAGGCGGACGCGCAACCACTGCGCCACCAGGGAAGCCCTAGGAACATTTTTAAGCTCTTGATCTGTATTGCCAAATCCTTCCAGAAAGGATGTGTCACTTTACACTTTTCATTAGTTTAGGAGAATATCTTTCTCACCAAACTCTTGTAACACTTGAGTTATGATAATTTAAAATGATTTTTGCCAATTGAGAGATTGAAAAATGACATTTCATTGTTTTAATCTGCATTTCTTTGAATGCCTGGGAAAGTGAACTTATTTTCATCTTTCATATTTATTGGCCATTTTAATATATTTTTGAACTGATTTGACTATTTATGTCCTTTGCCCTTTTTTTTTTTTTTTTTTTTTTTTGCGGTACGCGGGCCTCTCACTGCTGTGGCCTCTCCCATTGCGGAGCACAGGCTCCGGACGCGCAGGCTCAGCGGTCATGGCTCACGGGCCCAGCCGCTCCGCGGCTTGTGGGATCCTCCCGGATCGGCGCACGAACCCGCGTCCCCTGCATCGGCAGGCGGACTCTCAACCACTGCGCCACCAGGGAAGCCCTGCCCTTTTTTTTTTTATTGGAGTATTAGCGTTTGTTTTGTTTTTGTTAAATTGATTAGTAAAAGTCCTTTAAGGGTACTAGCTTTTGTCATGGTATATGTTACAAATATTTTAACCACTTGTCAGTTGCTTTTTAATTTTATTCATGAAATTTTTCTCATATAAAGTTTTTCATTTAAATAAGTCATTAAAATAAAGGGATTTAGCTCATAAATTGTATTTAACCAAATTCATCCTTTTCTTTATTAAGTCCTGGGCCTCCTGAGATCTGTTAAATATTCATTTAATATTTTTGTATCTTATATTTTTCTAATTATGTAGGTAATATATACTGCTGGTACAAATTCAGACTACCCAGAAGAGGAGAAAGTGAAACGTGAAATTCTTTCTTCTCAGTCCCAGAACAGTTTGGAGAATATTCTTGTAGATTGTTTTTTGCTTATGAATCGTGTGTGTGTGTGTGTGTGTGTGTGTGTGTGTGTGTAATAAATATAAGAGTAATATAAGCATATAGTAAAAATTTATATAAGATGAATTCTCTTCACTAGCAGTAGCCACTTTTAAGTTCCTCTTTCTTTGTTTCTTCTGTTATTACAGCTTTAAATGATGTATTTATGCCTTTATTTTTTTTGTCAACTACTGGTTCTGCATATAGACTCCACGTAATGAAAGATGAGGAATTTGCATACCTCCAACCTCTCCATGTTTTAGTTTTGGTTTGGTTACCCGTTGTAGTGGTTACATTTATAATTTAAAACAATGGCCAAAACTCTTTATTTTTTGATTCATCAATTTTTGGCACAGTCAGTAGACTACACTATGAAAATGAGAAAAATTAGCCCAAGAACATGTACTTTTTTGTCTCTCAGTTCTTAATTTGTGTTCTATGTATGCTCTGTGTTTTTATAGCCTGTTCTGTAATAATAGTTAAGCCTTCCATGCTTTGTCTGTAGGTTGATTTTATATAGAAAATCATAACAATAGCTATATTTATATTATTATGATTGTGTATTCATTGTTGAACCAAGGTGTGTGATTGGTGTTGTAGAAGAAGATAGAGCCCTAGGTCAGAAAACCTATGCTACTTCAAGGAGTCTCTTAATTTCTTTTAATATTTCTTCACTACTTAAGTTCACACTCAATTATTGCTGTTTCTTGACCCTTGCATCATTTTCTTCTCTGAGTCTTCTGTTTTCTCCCCTGGCATCCCTCCTGCAGTAAACGTTTTGGTGCAGAGAACACGGGGGTGAGCTTTCTGGATGCTCACTTGACCATTCTTGTACATAGTGAAAGATTGGATTTGTAAGTAGCTGGTGTGGGTTTCGTCTTTATTTATGGATAGGTCTTTGTCCCCAAGAGGCCTGAACCTCAGCTGGCAGGGCTGCCTGTAGGCTCTGTTCAAGTTTGCAGAGCTTGTGAATAGGCTGCTTTCCATATAGGGTGCAGAGGTGGGGAGCAGGAGACAGGCAAAGATGGTGAAAATCCCCTGCTGTGGGCCAAGTTAGGGGGGCTTGGCTCTTTGTGTAAATCTTACTCTGAGTGAAGCTGCCCTTCCTCTTACCACCCGCCTCCCACTGTTCCACGTTACCCAGGCTGGCATCAGTTGTGGGCGTCTGAAGATGCCCAAGCTCTTTTCTAGTCTTTCTCAGCCCTCAGACCCTTACAATGTCCTCCCTAAGTAGATCACCACTTTCTTTGGAGAGCATTTCTCGGATTTTATTTTGGGGGCCAAGCCTTTTCTTCAGCTGGGGTGGTCAAATGAATGGTTGTGTATGAGAAAATGCAAAGGAGTGTGTCTGGGGGCGGAGTTTTGTGGAAGGGCCTGGCCCAGCTGTCACGGCAGGCACGTGCGCCATTTATACCGGGGATGGATTAAACAGGATGTGGGCTCAACACTAAGGGCCGTTGAAACAAACTTAAGATAATAATTCCCTTTTCAGTTCTTTTTCCTCTTGATTGTAACAAAGAGAAAGTCTCAATTAGCTGCTAGTCTGAAATACCTCTCTAATAGCAGCTAGTTTCCTCTGGTAACGTAGAGAACAGGAGGCAAGCCCAGATCTTTCTGCAGCAACAATATTAGTTAGAATTTAGTAAACTGTGTTTATTTTTATAGTTACCACCTACTGATGACAAAGTGACACTCGTTTTGCACTTATTATAGTGATATAAAGTTTCCTTTGAAATACATTTATTTAACTAAAACATAGTAAGATGATTTAAAGAAAAATATTAAATAATAGGATAGGTAACACTGGGATATAACAAAAATTGTGGCGCCGTAATGGGACTGACTGAAGTTTGAGAAATACTGTAAATTATTCTGTTGGGTAACTCTGTTTGCTCATTCTCCTCTCCAGGTCTTGGTATTTATTGTTTAGTTCCCTGGACTATTTGGAAGGAGGCATTTCTCTGGTGTTTTGAAGGTCCTTTTATTTCAGTATGACTTTGGGAGGGGGGAAAAGTGGACGGGTGTAGGAGCCTGTCATCTTGAACTGAAATTTTGTTGAGCTGTCTTTTTGGTTTCATTGCTTTTATTTGATTCTTGAATCCATGTAGAATTAATTTTAGTGTTTATAGTGTTTAAGTGGGGTTTTTTATCCCCACCAACCAGCCAGTCTCAGCATCAGTGGTTAACGATGTTTAGTAGCATCTCTACTCACAAATGGATTAGGTGCTAAAGGCCGTGTACAGGTCCAAACTTAAAAGGATTTAAGCTTGGTTCTCTACTTTGATAGGCTTTTCCACCAGACAGGAGTGGAAGAGGTTCCTTGTATCATCAGACTTGAAAATCAGACTTGGGTTTCTCCATCTTGCAGATACATGTTTGGTTTGCATCTTTCCCCCCAATAGACCCGTTTAGTCTACATTAAACATCTGCTGAGCAGATAACCCCCTCTCCTGCTTATCTTCTCAGATGTTCAAGTGTATGTCTTTATAGGTACGGTGTCCTTACTTGCCAATCTACTTTGGTTGATTCAAAGATTCATAGGGTCTTTGAACATACAGAACCATCCTTGGTTTGTCCTGGAGCTGTTACCGTTAGGGCAGCACCTTCACCAACCTTGGTCTTTACGACTCAGCCTTCTCTTAAATTAGCATTGCTCTGATAGGCATTCACCTCTGTGATGATTCTCTAGGCCAGACTTTGAACACTGGCAGGCCAGACAGATGTGTTTTGTTTGAGCTATGTGTTGGTGGTGAGGTTAGGGGGGTGGGAGGAGAGTCAGCTTCCAACATTTTAAAATTGGTGTCTTTCAGACAGAAATCCAGATTCCTCTCAGCTCTTGAGATGATGATCTGGCACACCAGGGCTGAACTGTTATGTGACAAAAATCCACTGATACGTGCTGTTGGCTACCTACCTCCCCTGTTTCACTGCTACCTGCCTGGCCTCCTTAGGCACTTGAATTTACAACAGATCTTTTTTTTTTTTTTTGCCAATAACCACACATTTTCTCTTAAACTTTTTTTTTCTTTTCTCTTACAGTTTATTGCATGGGTCTAGAACAAGCTTGTCTAGACAAGCTTTCTGATTCACTTTTTCAGAGCTGTTCCTACTGTTGAATAATTTATCATTATTATTATTTTTTTTTACACTTTAGTATGAATTTATTTTTTATTTATTTATTTTTTTGCAGACCTTATTACTTTTTTTTTTCAACATCTTTATTGGAGTATAATTGCTTTACAATGGTGTGTTAGTTTCTGCTTTACAACAAAGTGAATCAGTTATACATATA
>NC_041226.1:70146961-70148607 GCF_002837175.3 Physeter macrocephalus
TTACTATCATTATTCTGAATTCTTTTTCAGGTAGACTGCCTATTTCCTCTTCATTTGTTAGGTCTGGTAGGTTTTTACCTTGCTCCTTCATCTGCTATCTGTTTTTCTGTCTTTTCATTTTGCTTACTGTGTTTGGGGTCTCCTTTTTGCAGGCTGCAGGTTCGTAGTTCCTGTTGTTTAATTTATCATTATTTATATGTAACATTTATAATTTTCTTACTTCTTTTGGCTTTTAAAATTATTATTTCATTTTATTGTATTCCTTGTTTAATTAGCACTTTTAACAATGACTGCCTTTTTTTTTTTTTTTTTTTACACTTAAGGAAAGGCTTTATGTTTGTGTAAAATCTCCCTAAGAAGGATAAACCCGAGTAGTGTCCAGCATAGTGGCAGGACTAAAATTAAAGTGTAGGAGCCTATTGCCACTTTTGATGACATGCAGATCTGACACACTTTTCTCTGGCGTCGCAAGCCTTTGTGTTCGGCTCTGTTTTAGAACTTCCTTTTTCAATTTTATTGCTCGTTCTTTTTTTCTCCCTAATTCATACTGTTGAATATTTTAGATATAGAATACATTCTTGTCTCTAGGGGGCAAATCTTCCTCTTTCTTGCCTTTTTTCGGGGTTCTTTTCTGGAAACTTCCTAGCCTTTTCTCCTGTTCATTTTCCTGATGAGTTTTACAAGCGTTGGTCCAGTAACAAGCCTTCACGGGCTGCCCTCCCAAGCCAGGCCCCTGGGCCACCTGTTGGGTGAGGAGTGGTCAGTGTAGCCGACGCCCAGGGCCTTCACATTCTCCCCAGTGTGTTAGGAATAGCAGCGGGTTCATAGATGGCTTACAGTGTTTTACTTCTGAGCATCGTAGGTAATTGACTGTCCCCAAAATAAACTTGGGACCTTTTGATTCTCGGGCAGTTTTATGGATGTCTTTGTGGAGACGGTCACCAGAAGGCACTTGGTCACTGAGGTGTGTTTCATCAGGTTTTCTTCCAGGAAGCTCATAGGCCCGAAGAGTCAAGCAAGGTGGATGCAGAAGGTGTCCCTCGCGGTGCACGGGTTTCTGCATTTTCGTGGACTTACACACGTTGGTTTAGCCCCTTTTTGATGAAAAAGTTTAAGAAAGTGACTTCATAAAACACCAAATCACCCCATTCTTGTGGGACCCCTGAGAAGTTTACCAAATAGTTGAGTAGTCAGAAATAGGAAAACCGGTCTGGTAGGATATGGCAGCCCCTCGTCCCAGGGGTGTGAACCACACCAGGGTTTTTGACAAGTATACTTTGACATGTTGACTTGTGGGGATGGGCGGAGTTGCTGGGCTGCTGCCTTTTCCTGCCCCCATCCCCACCTCTGCATCTCTCCTCAGCTACGATGCTTCTGTAACAGCCCACATGGCTAAGCTTTGCAAGACCTGTGGTTAGTATCTTTAGTACCTAGAAGATGCATATTTTTATTCAGGTAGAATTCACATAACATAAAATTCACCCTTGTAACCATTTAAAAGTGTACAATTATTGACTTAACAGCACATTCACATTGTTGTGCAGTCATCACCAACCACTCTCTAATTGCAGACCATTCTTTTTTTTTTTTTTTTTTTTTTTTTTTGCGGTACGCGGGCCTCTCACTGCTGTGGCCCCTCCCGTTGC
>NC_041226.1:70148728-70152851 GCF_002837175.3 Physeter macrocephalus
CGCTCCGCGGCATGTGGGATCTTCCCGGACCGGGGCACGAACCCGCGTCCCCCGCATCGGCAGGTGGACTCCCAACCACTGCGCCACCAGGGAAGCCCGCAGACCATTCTTATCAGCCCCAAAAAGAAGCGCAGTTCCCATTAAGCACTCCCTCACCATTCCCTCCCCTTCCCTGCCCCTGACAACCACTAATCTGCTTTCTGTCTCTGAATTTTTAATTTCTGGACATTTCATGTATATGGAGTCATAATATGTGGCTTTTGAGTCTGGCTTCTTTTGCTTAGTATAATGTTTTCAAGGTTCTTCCATATTGTAGCATGTATTACTAGCATGTGTCCTTTTATGACTAATAGTTCGTTGTATGGATATACCACATTTTGTTTATTCATCTGTTGATAGACATTTGGGTTGTTTCCACTTTTTGGCTCTTAGGATAATGCTGTGATGAATATTCAGGTTTTTGTTTGAATATCTGTTTTCAGTCCTCTTGGGTATATAACTAGGAGTTGAATTGTTGGGTCATGTGGTAATTCTAGGTTTAACTTTTTGAGCAACCAAAAAGGTACAAGTGAAGTACTAAAAATAGTAAGAGTGAAAATCCCTTTGGACCATGGACCATGATATAAAGATATCAGATTTCCTTGTTATATATTACAAAAACTTTTTCTTTGGAGTCAGGCAGAACTGGTCCAGATCTCAGCCTAACTAGCTGTGACTTTGAACCAGTTATTTAACCTTTCTTAGCCTGTTTTTCACCTAGAACATTCAGATAACTAAGTATTGCCTCAGGTTTACTATAAGCATTCACTGAGATGGATTACACAGAAAGTGCTTTTCTTAGCACATTGCTTGGCATAAAGTAATCCACATATACTGTAATAATTATTTTAGGATAATATGCAGTCACCATAGCCTGATTGCTATTCTTTGCCACAGAGAGATGGCTTCGTACTGTGGTCATACCAAAGAGGTGAATGACCCAAAAGGAAACACCTTAAACTTTGGTGTTTTATGTTGTCTTTACCATAGATGTTTTGCATTTTTATTTTTAGATTAATGCATTGTCTGTCATTCTCAAAATTTGTTACATCCCTATTTTCAAAAGTGGAAGGACGCATTGTAAAGAAGTGACTTTTTTTAACCTTCCATTTGATCACTGCTTGGGTTCCTCATGTATGAACCACTTCCTGGCTCCACTCACAGGGGGGCCAGCAGATTGCTAGCGATTTGCCTTATCTCACTGCGTAAGGATTTAATGAAACTTTTAACTGAGTTAGTAACTAGTTAAACCAAAATTATTTTTTCTAATTCTTAAAATATTTTCATAAAAAGTTAAAACCTCCCATGAACAGATCATTCAGAGATTGCCACTGTTAATATTTTGATAGGTGCTTTTAAAAAACCCATGTATTATGAACTATTTTTTTAAAAGCATTATTCAATATATAATAATGCTACTGGAAATATTGCACTTACTATTTAGGAACATCTTTCCAAAGCATGAAATATTTTTTTACAACCTAGTTCTTAAAATTGAGTATTATTCCATTTTATGGATAGAACATAATTTATCTATTTTCCTTTTGGACATTGATGTTTCTAGTTTTTTCACTATTATAAACAATGCTGTGATGAGCATCTTTGTAGCAAAAATCTTTGTGTATATCTGTGATAATTACTTTGGCTTAAATTCCTAGATGTAGTTTTTTTTTTTTGGATCAGAGGGTTTATATATATATATTTTTTAAACTTTTGATCAGTTTAACATTTAATAAGTACCCACCACTCTGTGTTGTACCCTCCCAGACTGCCGTCTTTTTGTATCTCCATTCACAAGTGCATTTACTTTTGTTACATAGGGTACCACTTGGATTTCTGTTATTGCTGTTTGTGACTATGTATGTCTTTCACTTAAAATCCACCATGCAGGTGACAGTCCCTTTGGACGATGGAGCTCTGTGGCCGTGCAGCATAGGGAGCAGTTTTATTTGTAGTCAGACTGTCAGGGTTTGTTCTTCCACTTCCTGGCCATTAGATCAGACACCTCTTCTTGAACAGCATTCCTGTGTCCTCACCCTCACCTCTTATTCCGTGTATTTCTATACTCTTGTTTGGTGTAACCTGGTCTGATTTCGTAAAGCTTATTTCTCTGTTCTTCCCTTGGGGCTTCTTTTCTGAGGCCACTCCAGACGTTTGAGGGATGATGGATAAAAATGCTTTCCTGTTTCTTCCCTGGGTGATGGTTCTGAGATACATTCACAAGGCTTCTTAGAAAATCCTGTGGGACTCAGCACTTGACAGAAACATCTGTAACTCATAGAGGTGGCCAGCTTCATAATGAAGCCTTGTATTGACTCTCTCTCTGTGTTTTATTCCCTGTGGCCTTCATTCCTGCTCCCTGGAACCACATTCCAGAATAAACTACCTACTGGCTAGTCTTTGTCTTGCCTTTTATTTTAAGTGGAACCCAGGCTAAGTCATTTGTAATCACGGGCAGGTAACTTACTCTTTGAGTCGCAGTTTTCTCATATAAATTTGGAGAGGGTCGTGTCTACCTCATATAATCCTTTCCTTCACCAGATACTTACTAAAACACTACCATATGCCAGATACTGTCCTGGGTATAGAAATATATAGTAGTGAGCAAGACAAGCAAGACCCTGCCTTCATTGAGTTTACATTCTGATGAGGGAGACAGACAAAGAAGGAAACAAAGAAGAATTTCAAATAGTGACAAGTGCTCTGCAATAAATAAGAAGTCATGAGGGAATGCTACTCTGAGACGCTGTCTGAAATGAGGACCGAGTGATGAGGACAGGCTGGATGTGGGAAGAACATCTTGAGCAGAGGGAGAAGCAGATGTAAAGGCCCTGAGAGGTAGGAGCCTCAGGAACAAGGTGGTACACATAAAGTGCTGTGAATGGGACTTTGCACTTGCTAAGTGCTCAATAAGTGTTGGATAGTATTAGGAGTAAGGTTAGATCAAAGGGATAACCTGTCATTAACTACACAGCAGTAGGTGACCAGTTTTGTCTCATGAATGGACAAAAATTGGCTCCATAGAATAAGCACATAATTGTACAGGATGTGAACAGAGTTGTGCAGTACATTTTTCTTTACCAATGTAGTGAGTTACATTGATTGATTTGCTTTGCATTCCTGGTATAAACTTCACTTGGTTGTGATGTATTATCCTGTTTATGTATAGCTGGATTCAATTTGCTAATATTTTGTTGAGAATATTGCAACAAAATATTAGCAAATTGGTCTGAGATATTGGTCTCTTGTTTTCTTTTAATGTCTTTGTTTTTGGAATCAGTGTAATGTTGGCTTCATAAAATGAATTGGGAAGTGTTCTCTCCTTTCTGTGTGGTGGAAGAGTTTATGTAGGATTGGTATTCTTTTTCCTTTAAGTGGTACAATTCTTCAGTGAAGCCGTCAGGCCTAGAGTTTTCTTTGTTGGAAGACTTTTAACTATGAATTCAGTTTCTTCATTTCTATAGGACTGTTCAAGTTTCTTTTTGACTTTGATAAGTAGACTGCATCTTTCAAGGAATTTGCCTATTTCATCTAAGTTGTCAAATTTGTGGCTACAATGTTGTTTCTGATATTCCCTTATTATCCTTTAAAAATTATTTTATTTATGATAAAAGTACATACATAAAATTTACAATTCTAACCATTTTTAAATGTACAGTCCAGTGGCATTAAGTGCATTTCACAATGTTGTATAACCCCTTACTAACCTGTTAATGTCTATGGCATCTGTAGTGATGTCCCCTCCTTTATTCATTTTTTTCTTTATTAAACTAAAATTTTATTCAACTTTTAAAAAAAATTTATTTATTTATTTATTTTAACATCTTTATTGGAGTATAATTGCTTTACAATGGTGTGTTAGTTTCTGCTTTACAACAAAGTGAATCAGTTATACATATACATATGTTCCCATATCTCTTCCCTCTTGCGTCTCCCTCCCTCACACCCTCCCCATTCCACCCCTCTAGGTGGTCACAAACCACCGAGCTGATCTCCCTGTGCTATGCGGCTGCTTCCCACTAGCTATCCACCCTACGTTTGGTAGTGTATATATGTCCATGCCACTCTCTCACTTCGTCACAGC
>NC_041226.1:70153980-70162768 GCF_002837175.3 Physeter macrocephalus
GATCTTTAACCCATTTTGAGTTTATTTTTGTGTATGGTGTTAGGGAGTGTTCTAATTTCATACTTTTACATGTACCTGTCCAGTTTTCCCAGCACCACTTATTGAAGAGGCTGTCTTTTCTCCACTGTATATTCTTGCCTCCTTTATCAAAGATAAGATGACCATATGTGTATGGGTTTATCTCTGGGCTTTCTATCCTGTTCCATTGATCTCCTCCTTTATTTATTTATTTTTTTTTTTTTTGCGGTACGCGGGCCTCTCACTGTTGCGGCCTCTCCATTTGCGGAGCACAGGCTCCGGACGCGCAGGCTCAGCGGCCATGGCTCACGGGCCTAGCCGCTCTGCGGCATATGGGATCTTCCTGGACCGGGGCATGAACCCGTGTCCCCTGCATCGGCAGGCGGATTCTCAACCACTGCGCCACCAGGGAAGCCCCTCCTTTATTCTTGATACTGGTTATTGTGTCTTCTCTTTCTTTCCTGATCAGTCCTTCTAGAGGTATATCAATTTTATTGATCTTCTCAAAGAGTTAGCTTTTAGTTTCATTGATTTTTCTCTATTATATTTTGGTTTTCAATTTCATTGATTTCTGCTCATAATTCTGTCTTTCCGTATGCTTGCTTAGGGTTTAGTTTGCTCGTCTTTTTCTAGTGTTTTAAAGCTTGTAGTCTTTATTGTCATTTGAGACCTTTTCTCTTCCTGTATAAGCATTTAATGCTATAAATTTCCTTCTAAGCATTGCCTTATTTGCAGCCCACAAATTTTGCTTGGTTTTACTACTTTTTATTCTATTTAATATATATTCTGATTTCCCTTGTGACTCCCTCTTTGACCCAGGTATTATTTAGAAGTATGTTGTTTAATTTTCAAGTACCGTTGACCCTTGAACAATGTGGGTGTTTGGAGTGCTGAACCCCATGCAGTCGAAAATCCGAGTATTACTCTATATTTGGCCCTTCATAGCCATGGTTCCACATCCGTGGATTCAACCAACCATGGATTGTGTAGTGCCGTGGTATGTACTTATTGAAAA
This sequence comes from Physeter macrocephalus, assembly GCF_002837175.3. Lineage (NCBI taxonomy): Eukaryota > Metazoa > Chordata > Mammalia > Artiodactyla > Physeteridae > Physeter > Physeter macrocephalus. The sequence continues at coordinate 70,155,014 of NC_041226.1, forward strand.
GAAATGATATAAGTGGACCCTTGATGTTCAGACTTGTGTTGTTCAAGGGTCAGCTGTATTTGGAGGATTTTCCGTCCATCTTTCTGTTGTTGATTTCTAGTTTAATTTTGTTGTAATCAGGGAACGTACTTTGTATGATTTTAATTTCTTTAAATTTATAGAGGTGTTTTTTATGGCCCAGAATATGGTCTGTCATGGGGAATGTTCCTTATCCATTTGAAAAAAAATGTGTAATTTTTTGTTGTTGGGTGGAGTGTACTATAAACGTCAATCAGGTCAAATTGACTGATACTGTTTTTCAAGTCTTCTATATTCTTACTGATTGATATGGTAGCGTATTACAGCGTGGGTGGCTGGCTTAAACAACAGAAGTTTATCTTCTCACAGGTCAGGAGGCTGGAAGTACAAGATCCAAGCATTGGCAAGTTTGGTTTTTCCTGAGGCCTTTCTCTTTGGCTTGTAGATGTCTTCTCCCTGTGTGTTCACATGGTCTTTCCTCTGTATGTGTGCATCCCTGGTGCCACTTCCTTCTCCAATAAGAACAGATTGGATTAGGGCCCCACCTTTGTGACCTCATTTAACCTTAAACTACCTCTTTAAAGACCCTATCTCCAAATACAGTCGAATTGGGGGTTAGGGCTTCAACATATGAATCTGGAGGAGGGCGGGGGACATTTCAGTCCATGACACTGATTTTCTGTCTACTTGTGTTATTGATCACTGAGAGAGGAGTGCTGAAGATTCCTACTATATTTGTGGATTTATCTGTTTCTATAAGTTTTTCCTTCATGTATTTTGAAGTCTTATCTCAGCTCTCATATTCTGTGATTCACTATTTGCCCACCTCCACAGTTGAAGAATGGTATAATGAACACCATATACCTACCACCTAGATTCTGCAATTAACATTTTACATATTTGCTTTATTAAATATCCGTTCTCTGTTTCATCAATTTGTCTTATTTTTTGGTGGATTTCAGAGTAAGTTGTAGTCACTTTATCTCTAAACACTTAAGCATACGTGTTGTTAACTAGAATTTAATAATCATTTAAAGTTCTTTTTTTGTTTGTTTTGCGGTAAACTTCATGTGGCAAAATGTACAGATCTTGATTTAATCGGTAAATTCTGCTGTCCATAGTAATATTGTATACTTGTCCTGTGATATGGGACTTTTGGACCATTGTATATTATCTGTTACTTTCCTCATAGGTTTTTGGGATCTGATTTTTGCTCATCTTAAGAGGAGGACTTAATGGTAGTGTTATCTGAGTTAAGTAATCAGGTCTGTATTTTTAGGGGTTTAGTCCTAGACAGAATTAAAATGTATAAATAGGATCCGTTATTAATTCAGTAAATATTTTATTTATTTTTAGTCTTTAATTGTGGTAAAATACACATAACATAAATTTGCCATCTTAACCATTTTTAAGTGTATGGTTCCATGGCATTAAGCACATTCACATTGTTGTGCATTTGTCGCTAGAACTCTTCATCTTGCAAAACTGAAACTCTATACCCATTAAACAGCTCCCTAGTCTTCTCTTCCCCCAGCCCCTCGAAACCACCTTTCTATTTCCTGTCTCCGAATTTGACTCCTTAGGTACCTCATAGAAATGGAATCATACAGTAGTTATCATTTTGTGTCTGGCTTATTTCCTTCAGCATAATGTCCAAAAAGTTTATCCATGATGTAGCATGTGAGAATTTCCTTCCTTTTAAAAAGACTGAATATAATTCATTATATTCCAGTGTATGGATATACCACATTTTGTTTATCCACTTATCCATCAATTGATGCTTGGGTTGTTTTCACCAGTATTTATTGAGCATCTCTTATATATCAGTCACCTTTCATTAGATAAACACTTGTTGACTGCCATTATGGACCTGATCCTTTTATAGGCATGAGGGATACTGCAGCAGTGAACATACGTAGACAAAATTGTTGCCTTCAAGAGGCTTATATTCTAGTGGGGACTGAGGATGGGGAGATGGACAATACACAGAGGAATGTATTTCTTGATTCCAAATTGCATTTTTTCACATTTTAGTGTTTCTAATATTGGGTTGTACTTTATAGTTGATGCCGTCTTAGAATTATTTGACAGTGTTTCTTCTTTAGTAACACCTAAAATAATGGTATATCTTACAGTCAGTTTGAATCATAGATTTGGTGAATCACTATTCATAAGTCAGTTGTTGATAAGTGCTGTGAAAAAATAAACCAGAACAAAGGGGATAGAGAATTACATGGGGTATCCACAGATAAGGTGACATTTGAGCAGAGCACATGTTCAGTACAGGTGATATTTTTTTCATAGCAGGACTTCCTCCCTGCAGGACATAGTGTGTTGGTTCACATTCTGTTCTCACTCTGGACTGGTAACAGCTTGTGGACTAGTTACTTTGAGCAGCATTGGTATAAAGGGTAGAGCCCGAGGAGGTGGGGGGTGGAGATGGGGATTAGGGAACAGTTTGCAAGGTGGGCCCGGATCTTGTCGGCATGGTAAGGGTGAAGGTGACAGAATTTTCCATCTTAGGAACTGGCAACAGTTCTACTGGCTCGCAACACAAACTTTGGGTCATCTTTGATTTCTCCATTTGCCCATACATTCTACCCAGTTAGCCAGCAAATCCTGCCTTCTGTACCTTCCAAACCCACCCCAGTTCTGACCACTCTCACCATCCCCACCCAAACCACCCTGGTCCAGGCCATCATCATCTTTTGTCTGGATTATTATGATAGCCTCCTAACTGGTCTCCTTTCTTCTATGCTTGCCTTCCTGTAATCTCTTCTCAATTTAACAACCAAAACGATCCTTTGAAAACATGTCTGTTCATGTTATTCCTCTCCTTAACGTCCCCAAGAGCATCCTGTCACTCTCCGAGGAAAGGTTAAGTCCTTATGGGCTATAGGGTTCTAGACTGTTTGCTCCTCGACTTCTTTGACCTTATATCCTGCCTCTCTGCTTTTCGCTTCTTCTCCTGTTAGCTGCCTTGGCAGCCTTACTGTTTCTTGATCATATTGAGTGTGTTCCTGTCTCACAGCACTTGGACTTGCTCTTTTCCCTGACAAGAATACTGCTCCCCAGATATCTGCAAGGCCCACATCCTCAGGTGTCTGCTCAAATTTCACCTTGTCAGAGGGCCTTCTAATCACACTATGAAAAAGAGCACCCTTCTTTCCCCACTAGCACTATGTTTTCCCCTAAACCAGGATAGGCTAGTTATGCTGCAATAGCAAACGGCTCTAAAATGTCAGGGACCTGAAACGACAAGGTTTGTTTCTTACTGCTGGCGTCCCTCCATTGTGAGTCGCCTGGCAGGGCCTGTTCCGTATTGGCTTGAATTCTGGCGTCCGGCTCATAGCATAGCCACCATCTTGAGCATTGGCCAAAGGGAAAGGCCATTCACTGGCTCGCCAATATTTGCCTGGAAGTGACATCTATTATGTTGACTTGGCCAAAGCAAGTCACATTGCCATATGCCACTTCAGTTACGGGCAGGTGTGGGTGGGTAGCAATCCTATCTTTTATCTGAAAAGAGAGCAGGAAATCCATGGTGGGTAACACAGCCTCGCTCTTTACCCCGCTTAATTTTTCTATAGCATTTATTTGTATCTGACATGATATTTACCTTGCTTTGTGTATTTTCTTATCTCTGCTGTCTGGACTGTAGGTGCCACAGGGGAGGGACTTTGTCCATCATTTGCTGCTGTACCCCAGGACCTGGGATAATGCATGGTCTGCAGTAGTAGGTGCTTATTGATCGTAGAGGTATGAGTGAGAATACCAAAGCAAACCATTCATTTATTCATATGGTGACATGTAAGCCATTGGGAGTGTGGAGCAGGAAGGTTTGAGGAGAGAGCACGCTTACTAGAGAAGAGCAGTAGCATTGCTGGTCAGTGGAGAGTGTCAGTTTGAGATTTGAGACCATGAACCTACAGTGGAATCTTGCAGGCAGCAAGGAAGAGACTATGAAAAAGAGCACCCTTCTTTCCCCACTAGCACTATGTTTTCCCCTAACCAGGATAGGCTAGTTATGCTGCAATAGCAAACGGCTCTAAAATGTCAGGGACCTGAAACGACAAGGTTTGTTTCTTACTGCTGGCGTCCCTCCATTGTGAGTCGCCTGGCAGGGCCTGTTCCGTATTGGCTTGAATTCTGGCGTCCGGCTCATAGCATAGCCACCATCTTGAGCATTGGCCAAAGGGAAAGGCCATTCACTGGCTCGCCAATATTTGCCTGGAAGTGACATCTATTATGTTGACTTGGCCAAAGCAAGTCACATTGCCATATGCCACTTCAGTTACGGGCAGGTGTGGGTGGGTAGCAATCCTATCTTTTATCTGAAAAGAGAGCAGGAAATCCATGGTGGGTAACACAGCCTCGCTCTTTACCCCGCTTAATTTTTCTATAGCATTTATTTGTATCTGACATGATATTTACCTTGCTTTGTGTATTTTCTTATCTCTGCTGTCTGGACTGTAGGTGCCACAGGGGAGGGACTTTGTCCATCATTTGCTGCTGTACCCCAGGACCTGGGATAATGCATGGTCTGCAGTAGTAGGTGCTTATTGATCGTAGAGGTATGAGTGAGAATACCAAAGCAAACCATTCATTTATTCATATGGTGACATGTAAGCCATTGGGAGTGTGGAGCAGGAAGGTTTGAGGAGAGAGCACGCTTACTAGAGAAGAGCAGTAGCATTGCTGGTCAGTGGAGAGTGTCAGTTTGAGATTTGAGACCATGAACCTACAGTGGAATCTTGCAGGCAGCAAGGAAGAGGCAGGAATGAATAAATGATGGGACCCATTCCACAAGGATCGGTGAAGTCCAAGTTGAAGGAGGAAGCCGTCAAGGTGCACCTCTGTCACCTCTGCTCCGTCTTCGGTCCTGTTGGAATAATAAGGGAGGAGCTTGCCTTTTAACCAAGGAGGCCCAGTCTCCCGGGGTTGTGATTGTGGTGGTTGGAGCAGTTTTCCTTATGTTCATTCTTTATTTACTTCTCATAACACTCTTGAGGTAGCGTCTCTTATCTTCATCTTACAGCTGAGGAAAACAGGCTGAAATTGCTCGCGTTAGGACTTAGGTCGGTCAGGCTCACAACCACGGTGCTTTCCGGTACGTTTGGGGTACTAGGTGGTGGGGACTCCGTTTTCTGGGGGGCGGGGAGCTCCGTTAGCTCTTAGATTCCCTGCAGCCTTGATTGCATCTTGGTCGTGAAGATAGTATGCAGCCACTTTACCGATGGTTCCAGTTTAGCTGTTTGTAAGACCTTACCAGAGAGGAAGAAGTTGGGCTATTTTTATATACGCAAACAAGTGCAATAAGCACACTACCAACCATAACTAGTAGATTCACTCGCCATTGAAGTGCACCTCACACAGTCTGAGAGTGTCTCTGTCTGAAAGTGTCCGTGACACTTTCCTGTGGTCTTGCCTGTTGAGGATCTGGACATTTCATTCCCTCAGGGAGCTGTGCTAGGCTTTATGGCCAACATAGAGAAGAGAAGGCAGGTGGCCTCCCTCGGGAATCTTTAATGTAGTCGGGAAGGCACAACAGGTTCCAGACCCTGACTCCTCAACTAGTGCCTGGAAATGGGGATGCAGGTTGGGGGAAGAGCCCCTCAGGCTAAAATGGGAGAGATTGATGTAAGGAAGTGGAAACTGAGCTGTTGTTTGAAGGCTGCCTGAGATTTAGACAAGGCTCCAGGGTGCCCGTGGTGGAAAATCTCAGCAGACCACTGCAGGCAGCAATGTTAGCACTTTTAACCGCTTCTTAAATTTCTTAAAGTAAATGTTTATGTACGTGAATCCCAGTCATGCTCAGGAGCTAACTGGTCAGTTTGACAGAAAACATACTCCTCTGTCTATTTCTCTATACTTTGGTGACGGTTTTCTAAAAAGGTATTCCATGGAAGTAAACTTGGTTTGGTCTCGTGTAAGAGCCAGATGACAGTGAAGCCCCCATCAGCCGATTTCACTTGTTTTCCAGTGCCCTTTGATCACTTACCTCTGCAGGAAGATGTTTTGAAAATATATGTTAATAAGAATTAAATTCCAGAGTGTCTGAACTTTGTCTTTATTCTAACTCAAAAGAAGTGAATTCTCTTGCTTTTCAGTCGTGTGGTTTTTAAAATCTTAGGGACAGTCATTCTGAAAGCAGTTTTGTTTTTCCCTCCAGACAAAGCACCTGTGTCCAAGGGTCTTTTACTGGTCCCCAGTGCCCTGGCCCTCCTGCTGGCCCTCCTCCTTCCACACTGTCAGAGGTTCTTTGTGTACGACCTCCAGGCAGTCAAGGACGACTTCCAGGTGAGCTCCGCTGCACTGGCCTCTGGGAGGGGAGAAGGCTGGCCTTCTTCTTTGATTTGCCTTTCTTCCTGCCATTCTTAGTCTCTCAAAGCCTCTAAATTTGTAAGAAATATTATTTATTATTAATATTCCACTAACAAGTGACTTCTCTAGTTGTATTTATTGATAATTTCAGCAAAGCAGATTATAATGAAGCAGTTGCAGTATTTCCTTTTACACATCTCTTTTCAGCTTCAGTTTTTACTCATGGAAATGCAATTTTTACTTTCAAGAGAATTAAACATGTTAAATCTGTTTTTTGTGTGATTAGTATGCATACTTCACATTTTCAAAAACTTGCCTCAGTTTGAATATCTGTTAGAGGAGCTAAGCTCTCTCAGCTCTAATAGATTGAGAGTCTGTGAATTACTCTTATAGTGGTGGTTGAACCAAGTAGGAAATTTCTTTTGGGTTTTTGCTGCTGGGAAGAGCAGAAGTCTATGGCTTTCGAGATTTATGGGTTGATCACATGAAAAATGCTGGTGCTGGGTCTTGTCTGTGAGTTGGAATGCAAAAGGGGTATTCCGGTACCATTTCCAACTTGGCAGGGATTTCCGCACACCAACAATAAGCAATTCTCAGACACGAACTTGGGTGTCCTACAGTTGAACTCAGTTCTGATGCCATCTTCCCAGAGAGCATCAGATTCCACAGGGTTAAGGCTCAGTCCCACGGGACTGCCCACTGCACTCGCACACTTCAGATGCCAGTCACCAGCCCAGGTGGTTCCCTGTACTTCTGACCGAATGGCTATAAATCAGAGTTCCCACGACCCCCTCCCTGGGCTCAATTAATTTGCTAGAACAGTTCACAGAACTCAGAGAAACATTTTATGTACTGGATTGCCAGTTTATTATTAAAGGATATAGGTGAACATCCAGATGGAAGAGATGCATAGGGCAAGGTAAGGGGAAAGGGTGCGGAGCTACCGTGCTCTCTCTGAGCCCCACTCTCCTCAGATCTTCACATGTTCATCACCCAGGAAGCTCTCAGAACCCTGTCCTTTTGGGTTTCTGTGGAGATTCATTACATAGGCAGGATTGATTAACACTGGCCATTGGCAGTTGATCCACCCTCCAGCCCCTCTCCCTCCTCGGAGGTCAGGGTGTGGGACTGAAAGTTCTGACCTTCTCATCACAAGGTTGGTTCCCCTGGAAGCCAGCCCCCATTCTTAGGTGCTTCCAAAAGTCACCTCATTAACATGACAAAAGACACCGTTGTAGCTTTCTTCACTTTGGAAATTCCAATGGGCAAAGACCAAAATATATTTCTTATTATAAATCACAATATCAGAGAGTGTTAGTGCAAATTATGGTTATAACCTGCCACCTTTTCTTTGCTAAATACTTTTTTTTTTTTTTTTTTTTTTTTTTTCGGTACGCGGGCCTCCCTCTGTTG
>NC_041226.1:70162817-70163359 GCF_002837175.3 Physeter macrocephalus
GCCGCTCCGCGGCATGTGGGATCCTCCCAGACCGGGGCGCGAACCCGGTTCCCCTGCATCGGCAGGCGGACGCGCAACCACTGCGCCACCAGGGAAGCCCTGCTAAATACTTGATTAGCCATTTTAAGTATGATAATCCATTCTTGAGCACTGACACCTTTTCTTCATAGGGATGTCATTAATGCCATTGCTTAGGTGGGCTTTGCCAAGTTCCTGTGATTCAGTTATTTATCCATACTACTGCTTTCTGTTGGAATATAGTAGAGCTTCAGTATGATTTCAGTTGCTGTAATACAATGATTCTTAATCCTGTCTGCACAGTAGAATCACCTATATAAACTGTTTTTTTTTTTTTTTTTTTTTGCGGTACGTGGGCCTCTCACTGTTGTGGCCTCTCCCGTTGCAGATCACAGGCTCCGGACGCGCAAGCTCAGCGGCCATGGCTCACGGGCCCAGCCGCTCCGCGGCATGTGGGATCTTCCGGGACCAGGGCACGAACCCGTGTCCCCTGCATCGGCAGGTGGACTCTCAACCACTGCGCC
>NC_041226.1:70163408-70202095 GCF_002837175.3 Physeter macrocephalus
GTGTCCCTTGCATCGGCAGGTGGACTCTCAACCACTGCGCCACCAGGGAAGCCCTGTTTTTTTTTTTTTTTTTGATGCCAAGACCTCACCCTAGGCCAACTGAGTCAGGGAGCCTAGTGGTGGGGCCCGGGCATTGGTGTACTTTTTTAGAATGATCCGCAGGGTATTCTAGCATATGGCCAGCCCTGAGAACCACTGCTGTAAGGGAATGTCAGGGCCCTGTGACCCTGAGTTGGTACCTTTCTGTTTGGGGGGTTAATTTGGTTCACCTGGCTAAGTTGGGAACAGTCCCCTTCTCCTGCACCACTTTGTGGGCATCTGTGCTCTAGAGGAGGGACCTGCCTGGATGGAGGACAATCACCCTCTGTCTAGGAGTGCAAATAGCCACACTCTCCTGCTAGAACCTCTTAAGGGGCCCTCAGTGTGCATTTCTAAGAGCTGCTACAGAGATATGGAGAGTTTCAGTTCTACCTTGGGGAATCTGAGCTTAGAGTATTAAAAATAAGCAGTATAGGGCTTCCCTGGTGGCGCAGTGGTTGAGAGTCCGCCTGCCGATGCAGGGGACACGGGTTCGGGCCCCGGTCCGGGAAGATCCCACATGCCGCAGAGCAGCTGGGCCCGTGAGCCATGGCCGCTGAGGCTGCGCGTCCGGAGCCTGTGCTCCGCAATGGAAGAGGCCACAACAGTGAGAGGCCCGCGTACCGCAAAAAAACAAAACAAAACAAAAAAAAGCAGTGTAAAGTAAACGTAATAAATTTGCTAAGGAAGAGACCTGAACAAATCTTACTCTTATTTGTTATTCTTTTTTAAATCCCCATCTAGATTTGGAGGTTGATTTGTGGAAGAATAATTTGCCTTGATTTGAAAGATACTTTCTGCAGTAGTCTGCTTATTTATAATTTTAGGATATTTGAAAGAAGATATGGAAGCAGAAAATTTGCAGTAAGTTTTTATGTATTTTCCCTTTGCTACTTAGGTTATAGAAAAAAATGTTTCTGTTTTCTTGTTTTTAAATAGTTTTATTTTGTTAAGCTTGGTGTTTCATTAACAATTATCTTTTTATTACATGATCCTCTGTCTGATTTGGAACATGGACATTAACCAAAGAAAAAATTTAAATTTAAGCCATTAGCATAATAAAATAATAATGATGATAATGATAATAATATCAGTGTGAGTGGGCAATAACTTTTTTTTTTTTTTGGCTGCACTGAGTCTTTGTTGCTGCACATGGGCTTTCTCTAGTTGCAGCGAGTGGAAGCCACTCTTCATTGCGGTGCACGAGGCTCTCATTGCGGTGGCCTCTCTTGCTGCAGAGCACGGGCTCCAGTCATGCGAGCTTCAGTACTTGTGGCTCACGGACTCCAGAGCACAGGCTCAGCAGTTGTGGCGCACAAGCCCAGCTGCTGTGCGCGTGTGGGATCCTCCTGGACCGGGGCTCGAACCTGTGTCCCCTACATTGGCAGGCGGATTCCCAACTACTGCGCCACCAGGGAAGCCCAGCAATAACCATTTTAATAAGGATATTTATTTAAATAAAATTCTAATCACTTATTTTGCTTAGTGGTTTGTGTATTAGTTGTAAAAATAAGACATGCTATAAATATCTTTTCTTCAACATACTTAGAAATTATGGAAGTTAATACATTTGACCAATATGGTTTTACTACCTCACTTTGAAAAGTCTATTCAAACAAAAACAAACTTTAAAAAGTATATATATACCTGAGCTGGTTCTAATTAAATAAATGTTAGTTTATTTTTAGAAGACTCCTCTCTCTAATGTTCTTCCTGTTTTATTTTTAGTCCTTTCTGCTGGGTTCCTGGGTTTTGTCAGTGGTGGGTGACTTCATCCTCGTTGAAGCTGTGCGGTGTTCCTTTGGTATCACTGCAGCCAGGAATTTGCCTTCTGGATTGTAAGTAGCTCTCAAATATTAGCTTAATTCATAACTACTTAAATCTGACTTAAAGCATTATTATACATGAAAGTCAGTAAGAGAATATTTTAAACTTTTAAATATAGTAAAATTGATTTTATATGTAAAAATTCCAGTGTATACTTAACATTTTCATTATGTTCTTGAAACAGAATCTGTTTTACACTCACTCTTTTTTTTAGCTTTCAAATCTCATATTTTAGAGAATTTTTAATGAATTTTCTGTTCTGGTCCTGAAGAAAGAATTGTGTTTTCATTATGAAATTTTGTCTTAGTAACTTTGTTAACTAATTAAACATAAAAATGCAAAATTTAATTAATTAGATTAGGAAACAAAATTTATTTGTCTGAAGTTAAGCTTCTGAAGAATGATGCTTTTTTAAAATGATATTGTTTATATATTTCCACCAAAGGTAAAAGAAAATCAGTATATAGGTTATAACTTTGTAGCCAATCTGCAGTGGGCAACCTAACTCATAGAGTGTCTGTGCTTTCATATTGTGTTGGTCTTCTGTAAAAACAAAATGAGAAAACATGTATTAGTTTATGAAATAATTGGCATTTAGGAGCAGAGTTGTTAGCACATATAAATGCCTTTAAAGCATCTCTGAATTAAGTTTCTGAGACTGTTTTTAAGAGATGAGATACTATAAAATAAAGGTAACATATATTTAAAATTTGTATGTACTAACTTCAACCTTATTTTAATTTTCAATATATATTTTTGAGAACTATTAGGCTCTTGCAAGTACCTTGATTTAAATTCACTTTGGATATCTATTTTAAAAATACGGTTAGTGATCTTATAGCTCTCACACTTACATTGTTAATATTTGTGGTAATAGCTGCCCTTCATGGGATTTACTGAATTATTGGCATGAGTATTGATGTTTAGTTGTCTTAATAATATATGATTCTGAGTAATATTTTAATGGGGACACAAAGTTCTGTGTCATAATGATGCAGTTTTTGAGTTTTACAGGTTGTAATTGCAGTTAGACTAAGAAGTTTAAGTTGACTATTCTGCTGTTGTGGTAAATCGTGTAGTCATTAGGAATGATTCCATGTTGATTCAGGAAAGAAGTAGCATTTACTAAATTATTAGTTTTCCCCAGACATTTCTCACTGAGGCCAATTCTTTTTGGTTCTTTATAAGGCCTACTGAGTTGTAGAAGGGTTATGTGTATAGTGTATGTTTGTGTTAGAATAAATTTAGTGGATGGGTAGTAACATAGCTTTTAATTCTTATTTACATCGTCCCCTTGTGTGATGACTTTTTTTTCCTATTGCACATAGAGTTGAATGACAGTTATTTCTTTGAATGAAGGACACTTATTTCTTTATGGAATCGTGACTGGTACATGTAAGGAAGATTGATTCAATTTTGAAGTTGGTGGCAATGTTTTTACTAATTCTTAAGGCCAGGAGACTTTTACCTATTTAAATCTTAGCTAGTAGCAAGAATTGCAAATTTGAGTAAATTCAAAAGTTATAGGATCCCCTTTGAAAGACAGTGTGAATGTTAATTCAGACATCACCTGAATGAGAATATATTTCTCTTTCCTTTTAAATCATGAAACATAGTGTGGCTTTTTTGAATCTTGACGCCGTCTCAAACATAGACTTCTTGGAACCTAAATCTTTACTTCAGTAAACTTTGCATTTTGTAAATATATCTTTTATTTGATGGTAATCAAAGCTTCAAAAACTCAGGAGAGGAAACCTTTTTTAGTCAATGTGTTTTATAATTTGCAGTGTTTTCCACATAATGTCTTGTTACCTTTTTCTTTCTCATCAACGCCAAGTTTACCTGCACTTCCTGCAATTCTTCACTTCCTATTTAATTCTCTCTCTCTCTTTTTTAACCTCACCACTATGAAAACGTCTCTTATAAAGGTCACCAGTAACTAACTAACTTCTAAAGCCAGTGGCTTGCTTTCACTTGTCTTATCTGACCTTTCAGTGGCACACTAAATGCTTTTGACATCCCATTATTTCATGAAATAACCTGCTCACCTGAATCCTAGCACACTACTCTCTCCTGGTCCTCTTTGACCTTCTTTACTCTTTGAAGCTCCTTTCTCAAGCTTACTCCAGGTGCTCTCTCTGTGCCGTCGCATCCACCCCCATGACTTCAACTACAGTTAGCATCTGTTGTTTGTTTCCCAGCTCTCTATTTCCAGTACATATTGCTTTCTTGATCTTTCTTCAGTCATATTTCCTAGTGACTTCTAAGACTCAAAGAAAATTCATCATGTTCAGAAGCTCTTACCTCCTCTGATCACCTCTCTTTTTGCACTCTTATCTCCTCCTCCTTCTGTACTCCTTATTTTAATTAATGGCATTTTCATCTACTTAGTCATCCAAGCTGGAAATCTTTCCCTCTTCTCATCAGTGGAGTAGGGCACCAACTCTCATTCATTCGAAGTCCTATATAATCAGCTCTTCATCGCATCTCCTTGACTCCTTCTGTCGTTATCCCAGTCTTAACTAGTCTTTTCTTGCCTAGATTTTTGCAGTAATTCTCCAACTAGTCTTCCTATCAATTCCAGAGTATTTCATGCAATGTTTTCAGAAGTTATCTTTCTAAAATACAAGTTTGACCATGCTAATCTTCCTTTTAAAAACCTCTAAATCCTTATTTTCTTCAGAATAAAAATCAAGCTTCTTCAAGGTGGCATCAGGGCTGTCTAGAATAGTACGGATGGCTTAGGCTTTGCCATCACATAGACCAGATTTACCTGAGATTCCAGCTCTGCCATGTATTATTTGTGTGTCATCTTGAGCAAGTTACTTCTCTCAACTTCCCTCATCTGTAGATTGGGGCCCATACTCTGTAATTCACAGGGCAGCGGAGGGAACTAAGTAAGGTCACCTATACAGACATCCTAGCAGTAGCATCCTCCCCACCCCATATATTGTTTTTTTTAACTTTCTCTTCAAAGCCCTCATAATCTGACCCCAATCCAGTGGTTCAAGCCACTCCCCTGTCAGTCATTCAGCTTTCTTAACATGCTATGTATTTGTATTCTCGTACCTGCTGGTTTTCTTTCTGCACCCTGTTGCCCTTTGGCAGGATTAATTGTCTTTTTTTAAAAAAATAAATTTATTTATTTTATTTATTTATTTTTGGCTGCATCGGGTCCTCATTGTGGTGCGCGCGCTTCTCATTGCGGTGGCTTCTCTTGTTGCGGAGCACGGGCTCTAGGCCCACAGGCTTCAGTAGTTGTGGCTCGTGGGCTTCAGTAGTTGTGGCTCACAGCCTCTAGAGCGCAGGCTCAGTAGTTGTGGCGTGCAGGCTTAGTTGCTCTGCGACACGTGGGATCTTCCCGGACCAGGGCTCGAACCCGTGTCCCCTGCATTGGCAGGCAGATTCTTACCCACTGCACCACCAGGGAGGTCCCCCCGACTAGTCTCAAGTAGAGTCTGGTGCATACTCGGCTCTCAGTAAGGGTTTATTGAATGACTATAGTCTGTTTCCAAAGGAAAATGAATTTAGAGTAGGTGGGGACTGATGGCAGTGGCCTTTACAGCACCCTCAGGTGCTTGCGTCTGCAAATTTTGCTCTGCAGTAGTAACAGTGATGAGTTGAACATAGTTGTTTGTGTAGGAATCATGGAGGTTTGGTGTTTAGAATACAAAGTACTGGATTTAGATCACCAATTCTGAGTATAAATTAGACCAAAGGGAGCTGCATCTAGTTGGAAAATAATTCAATCAAATTATTTCAAACAATAGCTCCATTATTTTGCCTGCTGACCTGACTGACATCATGACTCACTTGCACATAGAATTAAATCCAAAAAGTCAACTATGTATTTAGATAAGGCTTGAATATGAAACACGAATTGGATGCTTTTCTCCCAGTAATTCATGAAAATGTTTTATACAGGTTTTAAAAAGAAAGATAATGAATTTTTAAAATACTTTAGTATATTTAATTATGCTGCCACAATAATAAGACCTCACAAAGGAGGAAGAGTTCTTAAAGTTTATTATTTTTTTTCGGGAGAGAAGGGACTTGATGATATCATACAGAATATCCACTGACCCTAAGTTAGTAAAGTGAATTTAGAGAGATCGAAGACAAGCAATGACCGTTCATAACATCTCACTGTTTATGTTGCTTAGGGACCGTAAGCTACCTGAGCGGAAGCTCTTTCTGCGCACGCTCTGAAGATAATTGCGGTATAGCATGACACTAATGACTCGAGCCTGAAATTGTTTTGAAACAATGTAGTAGAGAATCACATCCAGACAGGTGCTGAGGTTCATGAGGAAGGTGGTGAAGGCTCCCCAGGGGTTGTAGCTGTTCTCGTCCCCTCCCAGCATCAGGAAAGCAAAGCAGATGTGGAAAGGCATGAAGCAGACGAGCACCTGCACCATGAGCGTGATAATGATCCGTATCGACTTCTCCTTGACTTTTGGCTTCAGCTTCGATGTCTTACCGTGAAGGAGACTATGAATAATGACCAAGTAGCACCCAATCATGATGAACAGAGGAATCAAGAAAAAGAAAATCAGTCGAGTGAAGTTCAGCGCATTATTAGCTTTTAAGTGGATGACGTCAGAAATCTTGAGGCAGGTGGCGGGGGTGGAGGCTTTATCTGGGTCTTCATAGAGTAGTAGGAGTGGGATGGTGGTTGTCAGGGTCATTATCCAGACTCCCACACACGCTAGCATGGCCTTGCATGTGTTTTTAAGTTCCTTGGTGTATTTCGGCTGTACAATGGCCATGTATCTGTCGGCACTAATGAAAGCAAGTAGCCATAGAGCAATACTTGGATAAAACACTGTGAGAGCCCCAAGAATCTGGCAGAAGTACTCTCCAAACGGCCATTCACCTTTTGCATAATAAAACATTCGAAAGGGTAAGCTCATTATAAATATCAAGTCCAGTAGTGCCACATTCATCATATAGATGGTTACAGTGGTTCTCTTCTTGGTGGTACAACTGAAGACCCATAAGGCAGTGACATTAACAAATAAGCCAGTTATGAAGATACAGCTGTAGAAGACAAGGGCTGCTATTTTGTATTCGTCTGGAAATGGGTCAATAGAAGGGCCAGGTTGAGCTTGATTGTGAGGGGTGGTCATCTTATAGCTTGCTGGTGGGTATGACACTTAGAAACTGTAAAATAGTTAAGAATAGGAGGAATAAAACTCTTTGTTGGAAAAATAAATGCTTAACATTCTCACACTCGACTTGGCATATCAGTGGATTTTAATTTTGACAGTATTTTATGTCATAGAGTCAATATATGTGTCTTGGTATTTATTAAGAAATACACTCCCTAGGTATTATTACTAATGTATACTAACATATTAGTGTATTAAGATGGTCTGGTGTGTCATGATGCACTGGCAAATGTATTCATTTTCTCTCTGTAGTGTGAAATTGGGTAGCACTTGTGCCTATGATAGGTGTCCTTTGTTTGGGACTAATTGGGGAAAGGCCATTCTGAATTTTGAATCTTAGAAAGTACTGATAGTTTCCCACTTTTTATCGTCTTCATTCTGTTTAAATATTTGGTAACCCATATTAGTAATGTCCAAATGATGAATTTTTACTCATTAAATATAATTTTAATATATAAATTATGTATTAGAAAACTAATAAAGAAACCATATAACTGGTTGCTTAGTGAATAGTCACAGTAATTCTCATTTGAGAGCAGGTACTTTTCCTTTTTACTGCTAAATCCCCACTGCCTGGTGAGTACATAGTAGATACTCAGTAAGTAATATTTGCTGAATTGATGGATAAGTGAAGGAAGGAAACTTTGGCAGGGTGACCCACAGCAAGCACTCTCTAGTTTGTCAATGAAGGCTTGCTTAATTGGCCATTAAACCGGTGTTTTTTTTTAAGTGGCAAACACTTCTTCATAGTATTATGTTCTCTCTAGATTATCATAGGTCTAGAAACAGCAGTGTCTTGTGCCATGGTATACAGATCAAGAACTTTACTCTCTCTGGTTTTTTTTTGGCCACCCCTTGCGGCATGAGGGATCTTAGTTCCCCGACCAGGGATCGAGCTCGTATCCCCTGCACTGGGAGCGCAGAGTCTTAACCCCTGGACTGCCAGAGAAGTCCCACAAGAACTTGACTCTTAAAACAATAGACGAGCTAGTTTCTAATGCACAGTTGGGAGTGCCTAATGCTGAGTCTTCCAGATGGTGTTTACCAGTGCTCCAGAAGCGGATTACACTGCTGCAGTGGTGCACGGAGAGCAACACCTTGAGAATAAGATATTGCTAGTATAGTAACTTTCACGCCCTCACTCTACTGAGATCCAGAAGCGTAAGTATTATTTGTCAAATTTAATTTTAAGAAAGGAATATCAAAGACAAATAGTTATTAGTAAGAAGTCACTCAGTAACTTTATGTGTTTGCAGAAACTAATTTCCACCTCCCACAAATGCCCATTTCTACTGGAAAGGAGTTTAGCTGTGACCCCCCTCAGTGTGAAACTTCTTTCACCCACGATATAACATCAATAACAGTGATTTTAAAAATAGACTCGCTACAAAGAGATGGAACCTTGTGGCATCCCCCTTGAAATATGGAGGTGTAAGAAAAGTTTCCCTCAAAAATGTCGCTTTGCAGAATGGTCTCTCTCTCATTCAGCCCTGAGTCTCTCTTTAGTGAAAACTGGGGGAGGTTAGCCATCTGGTAGTGGCATCATGGGCTGTAATTTAAAATTAATTCGAGCAGTTGCTGAGGACAAACACAAGGTATGAATTTGTTTTCTTCTCCCTCCTTTCTTCCCTTCCTACCTTCCTGACTGTAGCGAGTTTGCCAAATATTTAGGTTAAATATGATTTTGGAGTAGAAGTCTATATATTTAAAAGCCTGTATTTATTAAAATTGCCAAGTATTGTGTTGACTAGAATATTAATTTCTATAAAATGAGAAAAATACTACATAGAAAAATTAACTCTCTGGTATTATCATACAAAGGAAAATAATTTTAGAGACTTGACTCATTTTTAACTTTCCATGAATTTTTAAATAGTAAAAATTGTAATGTAAATGACATTTTGTATCCTTTTTTCTTTTGTATCAGAACTCCCTCCACCCATCCTTATTCCCGAATTTTGTCACAGAAATTCCTTACTTACAAACCATTTTTGATTAAATCTTTTTCCCCTCATTGGGTTCAAGCTGACTTTATGTCACCAGCAGTTGTGTTCATTTGCTTAAGGTTAACTAAAATATGTGTGATGCATGTGTTTTAAAGGCATTACCATACAGGTTGTACTCTGTACACACAGATAAATTTTTGGATAAATATTGAAAAATGATTGGCTTTTAAGTCAGCATTTTAAAAGCTTTAGATTCCATGATTAGCTATAGTCTTTTCTTTAAAGCCTTTAAGTACAATCTGTGAAACAATGTAATTGAAACCAGGTGACAAAGACTCCTAAAGATATTTATGATTTATTGTATCAACATTTTCTTTAAGTTGAAAAAAATTACATTTACTATTAATGTAAAACAGTATTGAAAATAAATGAAACAACATGTTAATAATGTAGGAAGATGGCAGTATATCCCATTTGAGGGTCCTTCACCAACATAGTTTCAGTAATATATTATTAAAATAAAACAAGGATTGTGAGATTTAGTAAATAAGTACAGCATTATTTCTGATAATCTGTGATGAAGTTAATTAAATGCTACTTACCTCCTGTCCATCAAAAGGCTGTGTTTGAGAGGAACATTTCTCGGTATACCCAGTTCTGTAAAAGAGATTTCTTTGAGTTGCTTGTGTTAAAATAGCTCTTTCTAGAAATGGTATATTTAAGAAATGCTGTATTTCTTTTGTTTTAGGTTCTTCCGTTGCTTTAAGAAGTTGTTTCAAATATAATACTTGGTATAGGAGTTGGTACTTGTTCAGCTGTAATTGCTGCTTTGTCTCTTTCAGGAAGTACCCTCTGAAATAAGCCTTTTTCAACTTATGACTTTGCCCTGGATGTGGTTTTTCGCTTTCACAAATGATTTGTTTATGAAGTCATGCTTAGCATAAGCTCCCCATGAAATGATGGCATATATTTAAGAGAATCATACAGAAAGGAGAAAATGTCTTCAGTTTGTTTACTTTGGTGCTTAAAGTCTGCATCTTCTGTTGAAAGAGAATGAGATTTGATGTTGACTGAATAGAATTCATAGTATAACTTAGTTTCTAAGCTGTGTGACTTTGTCTAGTTACTTAAGCACTCTGAGCCTTTGTTCCTGCTTAGTTTCTATAGTGCTAAAATAGAGATAATACCCATCTGGTAGGATTGTGAGGACTCTAACCCAGAGAAGTCCAAGGGCTAACCTGGCACCTAGTAGGTAACTTCCAAACAGCGTTAACCCTTTACTACAAAGTTCCTAAAATCATTGAACATCCACTTTTTACTGCTAAACCATTTCTAAATGGTAGAAATTTGGGGACCCTCAGTTATTTGCTTCTGCTTTGCATACACCTTTACCTACTTTGGTTTGCTTTATTTATTAAGTCCCCAATGCTTCATAGCCCTTTTCTGTCACATGGAAGTCTAGAAGTAATTCCTTTTGCAAAAACACCCCTACAAATTGTTAAGAACTTTGAAAGTCTTTAGTGGAATAATTTACATATTAGGAGTATTTTAACCTAAGAAGGGAAGTGAGACCACCGAAAAGGGAAGTGAGCAACCCCAATCATTGCCTGCCTGCCTAGTTACATTAAAGTTTTTACTTTCACTTTTCTTTTTAAAAAACTCATAATTTCATTAGCTTGTACTAAAATTTTAATTATCTTTATACTTGGTTATGTGTGATTTATCAGCCTTTAAAAGGTACATGAACTTAACTGCTTTTTTAATTTAAGACAGTTTGAGGGCACATGCTCCTTTTTTTTTTTTTTTTTTTTCCTCAGACAAAACTGTAGTAAATCTGTGACTTATAAATTGTTTAAATCCTTTCTTTTGGTGATTAAAGTACTTTTGATTATGTTAATGCCAGAGTAATGGGTTTTAGAAGCACAAGCAACAACCACAGCAACTATTTCTTGTGTAAATGAGGATTCGAGGCCCAGAGAGGGGCAGTGACTTGCTGCAGAACTCAGACAACCAGGCCCAGCCTCTTCTGTGCCAAGTTCAGTGCCCTCCCCATTCTGCCCTAGCTGCTGTAAAGACTTCTCGTTGTGAGGTGATTACATTGATTTATTCACTAGACATGATTTGCTCATTGCTGAATTACAGTAATCAGTTTTTAATACATGGAGTTATGTTTCATATGCAGGATAGGAGTTTGATATTTCACTTGGAGATAGGAACCTCTTATCTGCAGATCCAATCTTTTCATTGCCTTAATTTCATATAGCCTGTGACAGGTCTTCTAAAATTCAGTATTGATTAGTGATCTCTGTGCTGCTGAAATCAACAGGCACAGGGAAGGCATATATCTCATTAAGACACAGCCCCTTGTACACAGGGAGGCTCTTTTTTCTGACTTGCCAGTCTCTCAGAGAGAGGTACCCAGGGGCACAGCTTGAAGGTGGGTCCCGCCTTTCTCTCCATCTTAGCCTTACGGGATTTCCTACTCCTGGCCTTTCACAGGCTGTTCCACCAACAGCTGTGACATTCCTTCCCACCGCACTCCCATCTCTTGGCTTGACGGGCTGCTATTTATCTTAAAAGGTTTAGCTTAGATGCTGCCTTTCCCAGGAAGTTTTCTCTGACCCCTGAAGCTGGTTGGTTATTCGCCCCTGTAAGGTTCCTTAGCACTGGATTCTTACCCCTGTAGTGACTTGTGTTTGTATTATTATTGGGAGTTTATTTGACTCTTATCCTTCACTACATTGAGATCCTTAAGGGTTTGCACGTGTTGTATATGTATGTATTTAACAGGCAGTTAGTAAATACTGGTTGAATGTGTGACTGAAAAAGTAGGTGAAGAAATGGAGGGTGGAATTAATTGAGCCCAGTGTCAGCATCAGGGACACTTTGACTTGCTAATGTGAGGGGAACCTGCCAGTCCCAAGGCAGACTGGAGGCAAGACCCACTCTCCTTCTCTCCATGACCCTGCAGCACTTAGCATTGTTCTCTGTGTTCCTGGCTCGTCACACAGTAACTTTATGTTGGAAAAGAATTACAGTTAAGAAAAAAAATTACCCCAAACCATTTGGCAGCAAGTAAGTAAACAATGGATCAAGAATTAAACTTTTATAGTGTCTGGTTTGCCTCTTTAATACTTGAACCTAATGAAATTTATTCAAATAGAGGAGCTTATCTCTATCGGGGACCATTCATGCAGCTTTAATTTCCTCACTTATTTTGGGATATGAGTGAAAGAAATTTTTCACCTTGCAAAAGAGGGATTTCACAGAGTTTCCTTCACTTTATAAAGTCATCTGTTTTAGCTCCATTTTTGAATTCTGGTTTAGATGCCAAAAGCCCTAAATGAATTTTTATTTTAATACTCGAGCCCAGTTTTAGAGTGAATATAATCTAGTTATAATTAGTTATAATTTAGTTAAGCCATATTATCAGAAAGGATGTAGTTAATAGACTTACACAGTAAATCCCCATTATAAAAACATGCTCTTTGGGACTTCCCAGTGGTTAAGAATCCACCTTCCAATGTGGCGGACACAGGTTCAGTCCCTGGTCACGGAACTAAGTGAGATCCCACATACTGCGAGGCAACTAAGCCCGCGCGCTCTAGAGCCCGCTCACCACAACTAGAGATCCTGTGCGCCACAACTAAGACCCGACACAGCCAAATAAATAAATAAATAAATATTTTTAAAAAAGAAAAGAAAACGTGATGTTATATCAGAGATTTGTCTATGCCACAGATAAAATTGTATTTCTCGTTCTTAACACATTTCTCTGTACCTCAGCAAGTGTGAGTGAGGCTTATCCTAGTTCCTCAGACCAGTATTGTGATGAGGGGCCCACTGTAGTTACTGTTTATCTTTCCCAGCTCAGGTGGCCATCAGCACACACAGCCAGAGCAGTTGGTAGACAGCCAGTCCCCAGAAAGGAGAAGTGGTGAGGGACATGGGGGGAGCCCCGAACTAGGGTGAGAATCGTATCATTTGGCCCTAACGGTCTCCCACTTTGATCTTCTGGAATCTTTGTGCCCTACCCCTTTCTTTATCAAGCTTGCATCTAAACTCACTGCTCTTTTTTTTTTTTTTTGAGGGGCAGATATATTGAATAGTGGTTTCTGGATAAAGAAGACTGAGATACTATTTGTCTAAATCTATTTTATTTTAAATCCAGCAACTTACAGCTGTAGTCTTATAGCCAAATTAGTATGGACCTCCTTTCCACTTGATTTCCTAAATTGTATTATAAATTTAACATTTCCCAAATTCCTTTTCCTTGGCAATTTTTGTTCGGTTTCACAATTTTACAGACATACAATCAGATGATTACTTACCTCACAGCAAACAAGTTGAACCCAGATAACCAAAATGATAGGTAATTCTAGTTAAAATAGATCTAAATTGGCAATCGAAGTAGAGTTCCCTAAAGATGTTAAAGATTCTTTCACTTAGAGGATCTTAGGAGAAGGCATCAACATGACAGTAAAATCATTCCTGGACCCACCGAAATCCCAGGCCAAGAGTTTGCAGGGTGACGTCTCACTAAGTGCCTGGAGAGCCGTTCAGTGGTCCCCGGGTACAGCCGGTTAATTGGAACGCTCTGGTTATTGTGATGTACATGGCCACCTCCTACAGATTCTGGTCTCCCAGTTAAAGGAGAGATGTAGAGGGAGCGGAGTTTCTAGGGGAAAATATCTAGTAATACGGTGAAGTAGCAACGTAGAAGAAAAAGGTATTGTAGAGACTCAGGATTGGTAAAGAAATGAGAGGTGTGCTATTGAGTTACTCAAATCCAAACTTGTGTACTGGTGTGTGTGATGGAGGATTTTATTTTATTTTATTTTGTTTATTTATTTATTTTTTTGTTCTTTCTGATTTTAAAGCCCGCACTCTTTTTTTTTTTTTTTTAAACCCCCCATTTGTTTATTTATTTATTTTTGGCTGTGCTGGGTCTTCGTTTCTGTGCGAGGGCTCTCTCTAGTTGTGGCGAGCGGGGGCAACTCTTCATCGCGGTGAGCGGGCCTTCTCCCTATCGCGGCCTCTCTTGTTGCGGAGCACAGGCTCCAGACGCGCAGGCTCAGTAGTTGTGGCTCACGGGCCTAGTTGCTCCGCGGCATGTGGGATCTTCCCAGACCAGGGCTCGAACCCGTGTCTCCTGCACTGGCAGGCAGATTCTCAACCACTGTGCCACCAGGGAAGCCCGATGGAGGATTTTAATATCAGGCATCTGTATACTAAAAAGTAACTACCTGTCTATAGGTTGAAGTTTGTTGGTTTAAAAAGAGTTACTTAGGATTTTTTATTATCTCTGCCATTACTCTTATCTGTATTATCAGAGGTGAGCAGATTAAGCAGAGGTCTAAGTGCTTTACATGCTTCACTGAATTTAATCATTATGCCAACAGCAAAGTATGTTGAGGACACAATAGTTGTATGGATGGTGTAACCCAGGGATATTTACTCAGGAGTCTCAGATTGTGAGATTGTGTTGTACTCCTTCTGTATTATGGTATTGTTCTTTGTTTTAGTAAATTTTTTTGAAGTTGGTCCTACTTAATAGAGAATAATCAGAACAGTAATTTGGTCTGTAGCAAAAAAATCTTCTGAGGGAATAGACCATCCTTTCCTTTCCCTGTTTCTCACTAATGAGTTGATATTCCCAAGGAAAGATTTTGTAAATGGATTCTGTCATCCTGTAAGTTTAATTTTGGAAGGGGGATCTCTGCCATTCAGTGAGCCAAAGACTTTTAAGCACTCAAAAATGGGTATATCCAAAAGGTTGGTAAACATGTATAAGTATGCTGGACCTCATAAGTAATCAGGGAAACGAAAATTAAAACCATAATAAGGATGTTACTACCCACTCACCAAAATGGCTACAGTGAAAAAGACTGACACCAAGAAGTGCTGGCTGAGTAGTATTCCATCATATATACTCAGCCAACACTGGAATATTACTTGTCCATAGAAAGAAACGAAATTGAGTTATTTGTAGTGAGGTGGATGGACCTAGAGTCTGTCATACAGAGTGAAGTAAGTCAGAAAGAGAAAAACAAATACCGTATGCTAATGCATATATATGGAATCTTTAAAAAAAATGGTACTGATGAACCTAGAGGCAGGACAGGAGTAAAGACATAGACATAGAGAATGGACTTGAGGACACGGAGGGGAATGGGGAAGCTGGGGCGAAGTGAGAGTGACATCGACATATGTACACTACCGAATGTAAAATAGCTAGTGGGAAGCAGCCGCATAGCACAGGGAGATCAGCTCGGTGCTTTGCAACAACCTAGAGGGGTGGGATAGGGAGGGTGGGAGGGAGGGAGACGCAAGAGGGAGGGGATATGGGGATATATGTATGCATGTGGCTGATTCACTTTGTTGTGCAGCAGAAACTAACACAGTATTGTGAAGCAATTATACTCCAATAAAGATCTATTTAAAAAAAAAAAGAAAAGTGTTGGTGAGGGTACAGAGCAACCAGGAACTCTTGCGCCTGGCTGGTGGGAGCTTAAATTTGGAAAACGATTGGACATTAAGTACTAAAATGAAGATGCATACACTCTGTGACTCACATTCCACTCCTAGGTAGAAATGCGTGTTCCTGTGCACCAGGGTTAGAGATAAGAATGTTCACAGTAACATTATTTCTAATCGCTTCAAATTAGGGACAACCCACATGTTCAGCAACTGTAGAGTGGATAGATCAGTTGTGTCGACAAACAGTTGACTGCTTTTCACAATCAAGATGAATCACATAGAAGGCGCATGGAACAGCACAGGCGAATCTTGTGCATGTGGCGTTAAATGAATAAAGCCAGACATGAAGGAATTCATATTGTACGATTCCATTTATATGAATTTCAGAAAGCAGACCAAACTGAAATAAAAAGTTTAGGGATTCGCGCATAGGCAATAAAAACTTTTGGTGGGTTGCGGGAGCGTGTAATACGTAGGGCACACGGGAGAGCTCCCAGGATGCTGGGAAGTTCCGTTTGTTGACCCGAGTGCTAATTATTTTCGTGTTTGTTCTGTGATAATTCATTAAGCTGTCTATTTTTGTTTTGCCCTTGTATCTATAAGGGTCTCAATAGAAAACAGACGGCACACTTAAACTAGAATAATTCAAGGGCTTATATATAAAGATCTAATGACAAAAGAATGGAACCTAGTGACAAAAGGGGGACCTTTGGCAGGACTGTTGCCTTGTTGTGCCCACCACCTTTAGGCCCAAAGCGGTTAAGGAAGGGAGAGGTTACTAGAATCTGGAGGGGTCACCCCTGGAGAGTCAGCTGCCTTGGAAACAGTAAGTGTGAAGTAACAAGGAACAAGGGGAGTAAGTACCCTGGCCTCAGGCTCCTCCTCGCCCAGATGTCCTCTGAGGCGCTAGCAGAACTCAGCAGAAGCCAGGGGGCCCTTGAGCCTTTGGGTGGAATCTGTACCCTCAGCCTCAGGAACAGAGCAGGGTGGAGAAGAGAAAAGAAGCTAGTGGATTTTTCCAGCATGCTGGGTTGTTCTGTATGAGTGTTACATTTTGTATCAAAGAGGTTTCTTTAAAAAAGCTTAGGCTTTGCGTTGGCAAAACTGGGTTTGAGGGTATCTGCTTCTTCTAAGCTGTTTCCGTGAGTAATTTTTTTTGGACACCTTGAGTCTCATCTCATCTGTGAATCATCTATTCTTACCTATGAATCATCTCAGTCTTATAGCTTGTGTAAAGTACATGTTTTAGACACCAAATACTAGTTCTCATTGTCTCTCTCCTGCCTGAAATCTCTTTTTTTTCTTTGCAGCATATTTTTCCTGGGAATTTTCAGACTGGGAGTGAATAGCAGTGCAAGAGGTCTGTCTATGCTACTCATTAATTAGCTGAGTTATTGTTTTTAAAAGTTAGTTAATTTTCTCTGATCATGACTCTTCCCAGCTGGAAGAAAGGGGAGTTTGGATGAGGCTTTCTCGAAGGGCTTCCCACCTCTGGCATTATACAGTTCTAAGGAACTCTTCCCACTGCAGTGAGTATTTTATCTTTGTCTCCTTTTGAATTTTTGTCGGACTGGAGATGAGAGACATAAGATAGTACTTGGGCCTCTGTGCCGTCACAGCTTCTGCATGGAACCCCAAATGTGTCCAGGAGTCATTTAGTCAAGCCTCATTGCAGAGAGCCTTGAATGTGTTTGTTGGTATTTGGGTCCTACTTGAAACTCAGAGCACCCAGAACCCTGTGGGGGTCCCATTAATTCCTGGCCTTTGCCTTCCTTTCATATCCTTTATTGCGTTGATTTCTTTAGTGTGTATTTTTAAAAAAAATTTTTTAATTGAAGTAGAGTTGATTTACAATGTTTGTCAGTTTCTGGTGTTCAGCAAAGTGATTCAATTATGTATATATACATTCTTTTTCATATTCTTTTCCATTATGGTTTATTACAGGATATTGAATATAGTTCCCTGTGCTCTACAGTATGACCTTGTTGTTTACCTTAGTGTATATGTTTTAAATCTTATTTAAAATTTATCTTTAAGTCAACTTAATCTTAACATATTTGATATTATTTATTCTTTAGACATTTAAACATTTCTAGTAGACTGTTAGATTGTTCCAGCTAGTTTCCTATCTGCTTTTAACCCTTTTTCCTGTAAACATTACTTTTGTAAGTGGCAAGCAGGAAGTGGCAGCTGTGAGGATGGGCCGGGTCCAGGGCTGCCCAGCTCCTAAGCCTGCGAGGCTGCCCACTCTGTCACTTGCCCTCCGCCACTCTCTCAGGAGAGCTGTCGTTCTTGGTGGTGGAGAACCTCCTGGAGACATTATAATCAGCCTGCAGAGGAAGACATAAAAATTGTGCGGGCTCTTTGTTTCCTCGGTAATAAATCTGTACTCATCTGCGTTACTCAGAACTGTTGTTTACCAGAACTCTCCCTCTTATGCTTAAAAATTAGTCTAGCCCCAGTGACAAATCAGTTGAATTTTTGCAACCATGGTTATCTCCTTATTGCTAATGCTTTTCATATGGATATTCTTTACAAGAAGTTTATGGCTTTTAACTCATATGGCCTCTTGCCATCAACAAGCCGTGCTATCTGAATAAGTATCTTTACAGAAAAGGGAAGGAAGTGGGTGGGTAGTACCACCCTCAGAGACCTGCAGGGCGGCCTGCTGGTGTGCATTTGGACGGAGGGACATAGATCCTTGGCTTCAGCCTGCCTCTAGTGGAGGATTTATTCTTCTAATGTGAATGTAGTTCTTTATTTGGGGATCAGTAATCCTAGGTTTTTAGAGTTGGGAGTTGGTGGTGTCCATGGCTCTCTCTTTTACAGTTGTGTTTTTATTCATCCCTTGATCGTACTCTCATTTCATATATTATTCTTCATATTTTGTGTCTGTCTTGTTGACAAGGACCTGGTGCATTCGTCTTCACATGTATCAGAGCACCTAGCATAGTGCGTCACACACAGTAGACCCTCAGTAAATAGGCTTTTTGATTTGACAAGTGTTTGTGTGTTTCTTTTTCTAAAGGAAAGAAAACTACACGGTGTCCCCCCAAAATGAACACCTAATGTTTCTAAATAGATATGATCACAAAGACAATATCAAGCAAAAGAGTGAGACGAGGTAGATTAGAGTTGGTTGAGGAGAGGCCCTAGGGTGAAGATGTTTCGGCTAGATAAATATTTGATGTGTCAGAAAAGTTAATACAATTTATTTCATGTAGGAGAACTTACACTCACGTGTAAGCTCATGTTGTTTTCCACTGTTCCATACTGATTGACATCCAGGGTTGTTTCGACATAAACACTGTGCTTTTACTGCCACCTACAGGTGACAGCGGGTCGTGGAGCTCTTCACCTTTACCCGATTTGAAGTCTTGTTGAGATTGAAATCAGTGTTTTAAAAGCTGGTAATTGGTAGAAGATAATACATATATTTTAATGTTAATTTCTCAATATTTCTATATTATGCAGAATTATGTCGTAGACATATCCTTATTCCTCTAAAACGTTTTGGCTTAGAGACCATTTCTGGCTTCATGGGAAGCATTCTTTCGTTTTTAGGAAAGTGTTTTCCCCTGTAGGACCGTGTATTCCTGGGCTAGGGCCTTGAGAAGATTCCACTTTATTATTTTTTTTATTATTATTTATTTTTTTTGCGGTACACGGGCCTCTCACTGCTGTGGCCTCTCCCGTTGTGGAGCGCAGGCTCCGGACACACAGGCTCAGCGGCCATGGCTCACGGGCCCAGCCGCTCCGCGGCATGTGGGATCTTCCCGGACCGGGGCACGAACCCATGTCCCCTGCATCGGCAGGCGGACTCTCAACCACTGCGCCACCAGGGAAGCCCGAAGATTCCACTTTAAATGTTACTTGTGCCTGATGTTCTACTAAGAGTTAAACATAAAGGTGGCCTTGGAACAAATTTGATATGGTTTAAATGTTTTTTAATTGTAAAATGTACACAACATGAAATTTACTGTCTTGACCATTTTTAAGGTACAGTTCAGTGGTGTTTGAAGTACATTCACATTGTTGTGCAACCAATCTCCAGAACTTCTTTCCTCTTCCCAAACTGAAACTCCATGCTGGTTGAACAACTCCCATCCCTCCCTCCAGCACCTGGCAACCAGCATTCTGTTTTCTGTCAATGAATTTGCCTACCCTATATACCGCATGTAAGTGGAATCGTACAATATTTGTCTTTTGTGATTGGCTTATTTCACTTAGCATAATGTCCTCAAAGTCCATCCATGTTGTAGCATGTGTCAGAATATCCTTCCTTTTTAAGGATGAATAATACTCGGTTGTATGTATATATTACATTTTATTTATCCATTCACCTGCTGATGGATACTTGGCTTGCTTCCACCTTTTGGCTCTTATGACTAATGGATGTACAGATATCTCTTTGAGACCCTCCTTCAGTTCTTTTGGGTATATATCCAGAAGTGGAATTGCTGGATCATGTGGTAATTCTATTTCTAATTTTTTAAGGAACCACCATACTATTTTCCATAGCAGCTGTACCATTTTACATTCTCAGCAGCAGTGCACAAGGGTTCCAGTTTCTCCACATCCTTGCCAACACTTTTTTCTGTGTTGTTTTGTTTTGTTTTGATAGTAGCCGTCCTAATGAGTTTGAGATGGTATCTCATTGTGGTTTTGATTTCCATTTCCCTGATGATTATTGACATTGAGCGACTTTTCATGTGCTTGTTGGCCATTTATACATCTTCTTTACAGAAATGTCTATTCAGGTCCTTTGTGCATTTTTTAATCAGTTTTTGTTGTTGTTGTTAACACGTAGGAGTTCTTTATATTTTCTGGGTAATGACCCTTTATCAG
Organism: Physeter macrocephalus; assembly: GCF_002837175.3. Classification (NCBI taxonomy): domain Eukaryota; kingdom Metazoa; phylum Chordata; class Mammalia; order Artiodactyla; family Physeteridae; genus Physeter; species Physeter macrocephalus. Next base: position 70,183,759 of record NC_041226.1, read on the forward strand.
ATAATATGATTTGCAAATATTTTCTCTTATTCCATAGGCTGCCTTCTTGCTCTGCTTGTTTCCTTTGATGTAAGGAATTTTTTGGCATGGTTTTAGGTCCACCCATTTATCTTAGTCTCATGATAAGGATGAATTGAAATGCTTTAAAATTTTAAATGTTAAGATAGGGTAGAATAGATTTTCCTCAGTAAAATACATTTGTCCTTTAGAGACTTTCCCCAATGACTTAATCTGAAGATTATTTATCTCCAGTACTCAACACCTTTTCTTCATCCAGGAGGGTATAAAGCAGGGTGAACAGAAACAAGCTGTATCCCAGAATTGGCTCACTTCAGAGCCTTCCACTTACAAGTGCTTCTTTCTTATGCTCTGGAAATTGTTTGTCTCTATTATTACAATAATATGAAAATGAAGGAACATTTATCTTTCTATAGTGTTCTTATTCCCTGCTGGGCCTGATTAATATGTATCAATGATTGCCTTGAAAATGTAGCATGTTTGCAAATGAAATTTGCAAATTACAAAAGCTTTGGGAGATATTTTAATAATAGTAGAACAAAGAAACCCCCGAACACAGTGGCTCAGAGAACACAGGTGTCTGTTTCTCTTTTGTAACATCCCTGGTGGGCAGGTGGGCTCTGTTCTGGGAAGTCATTGGGACCAAGCTGGTAGGGCAGCTCTGTCATCCTCACCATGTGCCCTCCAAGGTTTCCATTTCTAGCAATAGGGAGGAATCAGAAGGGAAGTCCAGGATAAGGGATTGCTCTTTCACCAGGTACTTTGGAAGTTGTAAATGTCACTGCTGCTCATACACCATTGGCAGGAACTTGGTCACGTGGCCACACCTAATCATAGGGGAGGCTGGGAAACTAGTGAGGGAGCCAAGTCCCTGGAGATAAGGGAGAATGGGTCTGGGGGGAACTGCTAGCAGTCGCCTTCAAGGACCAAGAGCTGTAATACATTAACTGGTTTAGCAAGTTATGGGCTCTGTGATCAATGTATAAAACACTGAAGAGAGAGAACATCAGGTCTTTCTCTTTAGCCTAAACAATCAACTGCACAGTCACTGAACGGCAGGATTGTTGTTTCGGTAGTCGTGTGTCTGGAAAAGCTAAGGGAAGCCTGTGAGATGGCATTGTGATGTGACTACCAGTTGACACTGATGTGCTCATGGATGCTGTAGGTAGTATGACAGGGCAACAAGCACGGCTCTGGTGGTCCTCGTCCGCATCAGAACAGGGAGGGGATGCAGACCTGCCATGTGAGGAACAGTTGAGAGAGCAGGCAGTGTTGATCCTGGAGAGGAGAAGATGGGGCAGGAGAACAGTCTACAACTGTTGAAAGAAGCTGCAGTATGAAAGAGGAGTTAAAAATTGGGAGTGGGTGGGGCATGGCCAAGGGTGAATTAAGACTTCAGAGATGCTGCAGGAGGTTATTGGGCTTGGTAAGGAGTAACTCAGAGGCACTCACTGTCTCGAGGCAAAGTGATTCCCTTGGGAGGTGCTGACTTGCGGACACTGAAGATACTCAAGCAGTGGCTGGAAAAGCACCAGGCAGGGATGTCCAGGAAATCCACACGTTGGGCAGGTGGCAGGAGTGAAATCTCCGTGAAAGCCCTTGAAACTCTGAGCATCTCTGCTCGTATGCTCTTCCTTACTGTGGGATTCGCTGGTAGGCTTAGAGAACTAGAGACATTAATAGGAGTCCAGCAGAGGGACAGTGTTTCCCAGGAAGTTCTGTGCAGCCCAGCAGCGGTATAGCAATCTTGTTCTCCTATTCTCTAAATAACAAAGACATAAGTGTTCATTAGTGGATGAATAGATAAAGAAAATGTGGTGCGTGTACACACACACACACACACACACACACACACACACACACACACACACACACCGGAATATTTATTCGGCTATATAAAAAAGGGAAATCCTGTCATTTGTAGCAACGTGGACAGACCTTGAGGGCATTATGCTAAGTGAAATAAGTCAGACAGAGAAAGACAAATACTGTATGATCTCACTTATATGTGAAATCTTAAAAAAGCTCACAAATATAGAGGATAGATTGACAGAGGTGGGAGGTGGGTGGCAAAATGGATGAAGGGGGGTCAAAAGGTATAAAATAAATAACTCCTGAGGATGTAACATACAGCATGGTGGCTGTAGTTCATAACACCGTACTGCATATTTGAACGTTACTAAGAGAATAGATCTTAAAAGTTCTCATCAGGCGTTTTAGGGTTGGTGAACACACGGAGATTCAGGGAGAGTGGAGAGTGACTCACCTGGAGAGAGCATGGAAGCTCCCCGTCCTTTCCCTGTATCTTGCCCTATGCATCTCTTCCATCTGGCTGGTCCTGAGTTATATCCTTTTATAATAAACTGGTAATCTAGTTAAAGAAAAAAAGGTTTCATCACAAGAAAAAACAGTTTTGTAACTTTATATGGTGATGGATGTTAATTAGACTTATTGTGGTGATCATTTTGCAATGTATACAAGTATTGAATCATTCTGTTGTACACCTGAAACTAATATAATCTTTCATGTCAATTATACTCAATAAATATAAAATAACAAGAACATAATTCACTGCAGTAGATTATTATACTAGTGAAATAAACTATTTGTAAAATGAAGAGGTTTTTTCCCCTATATAATCGAAATGATTGCTTTTGCTTATGAACAAAGAATATTTTTAAATTTTTGAAGTATTTACTTCCAGAAAATACTTTATAAATACTTAAAATTAAAGAGAAACAGAATGAAAAAAATCTTGACAAAATTAAAATTTAGGGTTAAATGACAAGACCTAAATAATGAGTTGGTAGGGTGACATCTTTGAAACATTTGTAAAATAAAATATCCAAAATAATTTATTTTTTCATATATTACTAACAATTCTTTTAGAACTTTAATATGAACTGTTTACGCTTCCATGTTAAGGATGTTTTTCCCTTTCTGAGTGAGCACATCAGCAGTTTAATTGGCTTTGCCTGCAGTCACGTGGTGAACCTTTAGATGGCAGTGTTAGGCAGAATTTGATAAAAACTAAATCCACTCTGAAAGTTATTAAATGGGGCTCAAATGGTGAAATAGTTTTGTAATCAAAAAATACTAGAGAGATATTGTGGTTTATACAAACAGCTTGAACGGTTTGGATACCCTGTGACTGTCTTTAGAGCATATATACAGCAGTTAGAATTTAAAATGGGTATTGTATATGTATGTTTATTTATTCCTAAATTACATGGCAAATTATTTCAGACACCATTGGTATAACAATTGTGAAAATCCTATGATAAAAACGTAAGAATAATTTTAGGTTCTGATTATGAGTGGGCTCAATATAGCACAATTCCAAATTTATAATTATGCAAGATGAAGTAATACCCTGCTTGGTCCCAGTGCTAATCGTAAGAAAAAAAAATGCTGTTATCTGGGCTAACCAAAGAGAATTATGAGCAGAGATTTTTGTCAAAGGGATACAGTAATATTGTTTTATGTTTTGTTTCTCTGAAGTCTTATATGAGGCACAAGCTATATTTTTACCAGAATGCACATGTATGTAAAAGTTAATAAGAAAACACTTGGAATTTAGCAGAGGTGATAATATAATACCATGTTATAGTCATCAGCTATATTTTATTTTATTTTCCCAAATAATGTACCTTAGCTGATTCTTGGGCACAGAATGGAGTGGTAGATTTTAATGCCTACTTCTAGCATTTCTATACAGTATCCAAGGGTATCGGTATCAGCAACAAATAGAATATTTTCAAAGCCCATAAACTGAGGAAGTAGGAGATAAGAGTTTGCCCTAAGACAAACTATATAGTTTCTATATATATTTAGAAATTGATGGTTGATGGTGTGGACATAATATCCTTCTAAGGAAGGATAAAAATAAGCAACAGGAAGCTGAACTGTGAAGGGTGATTTTTACTATACTGTCTGTGTACTTTTAATAACTTAGAAAATGTTCTAATGTTATATCTAAGTTATTTTTTGAAAAGTCAGTTTTAGTCATTTTTTTAGGAAATGAAGGAATAATTTCCGCAGTAAGGAAAGGAATACCTTGACACATCCTTGTATTATAAGGTAACACTCAGTAATGTTTGAGCGTGCATGGATACATGCATGAATGAATGAGAGAATTCTACCTCATCTCTTACAAGAATGATCAGCTTCCTCTGATTTCCCCATTTCTTCATTCAACCATTTATTGAGAACCTGCTTTGTGGTAGACAGTATGTGTTCCGGGCTCTGAGGATCCTACACTGATCAAAACAGACACAGTCTTTCTCATTGACTCTGCATTATAATCGGGGATAGAATGCAGTCAACAAGATAGTATAATATATAGTATGACGGGTGATGATATATGCTGTGTAAAAACAAATCCACCAGTCAGCCAGTGGGAAACAGAATACCAGGGTGTAAGCAGGGTCGCAGTTGCAAACAGTATGGTCAGGAAAAGCCTCGGTGAGTGGGTGACATTTGAACGAGGACTCAAGGGGAGAGCCATGTGATCTGGGACTGGGGGCGGTCGGGGTGGGGGCGTTGAAGTCCAGGTGTAGGGAACTGCCAGCGCAAAGGCCCTCAGCTGGAGGCCTGACTCAGGCAACTGTGTAGCTGGAGCAGAGTAGGTGGGGGGCGGGGATAGCAGGAGGTGAAGTCAGGGTGGCTAGGAGAGGTCACCAGGCTTTACAGGCCTTTGTACCAGCTTTAGCTTTTACTCGGCGAGCAATAGGGAGCCATTCATGATTCTTTGGGAGATGGAGGCATATTGGTCTATACTGGTTTTTTTTTTTATTATGGTTCCTATTCCTGTAAAAAAGTGTGTAATCGTTTTGCCCATTTACACGTTGTTCTGTTACTTGTAGTTCTCATATTACCAAATTCTCCCTTAGGGCATTCTGTTGTTGCATCTTGTAGTTTGTGATTTTTCATTGTGAACTTATTTTTTTTTTAATTTTAAAATTGTATTTATTTTTGGCTGCGTTGGGTCTTCGTCGCTACGCGTGGGCTTTCTCTAGTTGCGGCGAGTGGGGGCTACTCTTCATTGCAGTGTGCGGGCTTCTCATTGCGGTGGCTTCTCTTGTTGTGGCTCGCGGGCTCTAGAGCGCAGGCTCAGTAGTTGTGGCGCACGGGCTTAGCTGCTCCGCGGCATGTGGGATCTTCCCGGACCAGGGCTTGAACCTGTGTCCCCTGCACTGGCAGGAGGATTCTTAACCACTGCGCCACCAGGGAAGCCCCATAGTGAACTTGTTTTCCATGGGTTTTGTTTGCTGTGGGAGCCCTCACAAGCCCTAGCTCATGAAAGGATTTCTATAGGAGGACTTTGTGTTTACTCTTGCTGCGTCCCCAGTCGTTTTTGCTGTCCTGCAATAGCTTTTATGTTATTTTCTTACGTTAGTGTTCCCATGCCATTCAAGTGGGGTAAATCTAGACCACAAATTTAGGTGTGATATTGGCCTTGGATTGTGATTATTTGTTGGGAGTGTTTATTGTTTTCTTTCCCAAGGCCTTTCGCGTAAGCTAAATGTCTTCACCACTTCAGCAGACTGAATGGACTATTTTTAGCCTTCTCTATAAAAGGTACAGGTCTTTGAGCATCTGTGCTCAGTCCCCCTCTTCTTCCTTGAGCAGCTTGGGGCCATGTCTCCTATCTTAGGCTGTATCTTAGCCTAAAAATTCAGCCCCCAACACCAGGGGCATGTATTTAGTAACCTCCTTGGGGGGTCACTGAAGCAACACATGCTTTGATTTCTTTTTTTGTTCAGATATTTGGGATTATTATACAGAAATTTTTAAGCATATGCAAGCGTGGAGAGGGCAGTATAATGAATCCAGGTTTCAACATCACCCAGCTTTGGTAATGATCAACTCACAGTCGTCTTGTTTTATCTGTATCTTCACTCACACTTATGTGATTCTAATGGACCTGTGATGGACTTGCTGTGGCCTATTAACCAGGAGCAAAGTATAGGGTCATAGGGGGTGTGTGTGTGTGTGTGTGTGTGTGTGTGGTTCTTTCTGTTTCTATTTCACGTGTACATTTTGGGGGTGTGTGTGTGTGTGTGTGTGTGTGTGTGTGTGTGTGTGTGTGCGTGCGTCTGCTTTTTGCTCTCTATTCTATGCCATTGGTCTCTTTATCTGTTCATGTGCCTCATACTCTAATATCTTTAAATCATTTTGCTTTTTAGTATATATTAATATCTAGTAGAACAAGTCACTTTTTTGTTCAGCTATTTCAAGATTAACCTAACTACTCGTGTAGTCATGTACTCTTCCATATAAATTTTAGAGTAAGTTATCTTAAAGTCAGCTGGTATTTGATATGGTATTGAATTTATAGATTGCTTTGGGGGAGAACGGATACCTTTATTAAGTTTTCCAATCCAAGAGCATCAAGGATCTCTCCATTTATTTATAACATCTATGTTGTTTATTAGATTTAAACATTTTATGTTACAGATATTTTGTAATCCTAGATACCATATAATTTTTGTTGTGGTGAATGATATTGTACTTATTTATTATGTTTTCCAAGTGTAGTTATTTTATTGCTGAAGTAGAGAAATGTTAGTGATTTTGTAAGTTGATCTTGAATTTGGCAACTATATTGAACTCTCCTATTTATTGATTTTGTTTATTTTTCTAGGTGGTATGGTAAGTATATGTTTTACTTTTTAAGGAACTGCCAAACTGTTTTACAAAGTGTCTGTAACATTTTGTACTCTGATCAGCAATGTATGAGAGTTCCAGTTACTCCCCATCCTCAGGTCATTTGGTAGTATCAATTTTTAAAGAAAATCTTTAGCCATTCCAGTGGATGTGCAGTAGTATCTACTGTCATTTTACTTTGCATTTCCCTAATGACTAATGATGTGTTGAGCATTTCTTCATGTGCTTATTTGTTGTTGGTACATCTTCTTTCAAATCTCTTGCCCCCTCCCTTTTTAAATTGGGTTGTTTTCTTATTACTGAGTTATGAGAGTCCTTTAGGTTTTGGATGCAAGTTCTTTATCAGATGTGTATTTTGCAAATATTTTCTCCTGGTCTTGCTTGTCTTTTCATTTTCTGAACAGTGATCTTTGAAGAGCATAGTTATAAATTTTGATGACATCTAAACCGTCAGTCTGTTTTTTTGTTTTTTTTTAATGGCTCATGTTTATTGTGTCCTGTCTAAGAAATCTTTGCCTAATCCATGATCACAGAGATTTTTTTCTGTTTTTTTCTTCTAGAAATTCTATAGTTTTAGGTTTTCCATTTAGATTTATGATTCATTATGAATTAATTTTATATATGGTACAAATTATGAGTTGAAAGTCATTTGTTTATGTAAGAATATCCGGTTGTTCTAGCCCCCCTTTTTTGTGGGGGGCGTACGCGGGCCTCTCACTGTGTGGCCCCTCCTGTTACGGGAGCACAGGCTCCGGATGCGCAGGCTCAGCGGCCATGGCTCACGGGCCCAGCTGCTCCGCGGCATGAGGGATCTTCCCGGACTGGGGCACGAACCCGTGTCCCCTGAATCAGCGGGCGGACTCTCAACCACTGCACCACCAGGGAAGCCCTAGCCCCTTTTATTGAAAAGAGTATCCTTTTTAAACAAAATTACCTTGGAATCTTTGTAAAAAGTTACTTGACCATGTACATATGGGTCTGTTTCTGGATTCTGTATTCAGTCTCACTGACATTTATGTTTATGCTTTCCTCAATAGCACACTGTCTTGGTTATTGTAGCCTTCTAAATCTTGAGATTACAGATATTGTGAGTCTTCAGAGTTTTTTATTTTTCAGAATTGCTTTGGCTATTCTGGTTTTTTTGTTTATCATTATAAATTTTAAAATCAGTTTGTTGGTTTCTACCACAAAAGCCTGCTGGGGATTTCCCTGGGATTGCATTGACTTTATACATCAGTTTGAAGAAAATTGACATTTAAACAACATTGAGTCTTCTAATCCATGCACATGTTCTGTCTCCATTTATTTAGGTCTGTTTTTAAAAAAATTTCTCTTTTGTGTTTATAGTTTAGAGCATACAAGTTTTGCACCTTTTTTTGGATTCATATCTAAGTACTTTATAGTTTTTGGTGTCATGGTAAATGTTAATTAATTAATTAATTAATTTTATTTATTTTTGGCTGCGCTGGGTCTTCGTTCCTGCATGTGGGCTTTCTCTAGTTGTGGCAAGCGGGGGCTACTCTTCGTTGCGGTGCATGGGCTTCTCATTGTGGTGGCTTCTCTTTTGCTGTGGAGCACGGGCTCTAGCCGTGCGGGCTTCAGTAGTTGCAGCACACAGGCTCAGTCGTTGTGGCTCATGGGCTCTAGAGCACATGCTCAGTAGTTGTGGTGCACGGGCTTAGTTGCTCCGTGGCACGTGGGATCTTCCCGGACCAGGGCTCGAACCTGTGCTCCCTGAATTGACAGGCGGATTCTTAACCACTGTGTCACCAGGGAAGTCCCGGCAAATGTTATTTAAATTTAAAAAATTATTAAATGGTTCCTTGCTAGGATATAGAAATACAATTGATTTTTTTTTCAAGTAATATTTATTCCAGGAATACTGATATAGTTCAATGTAAAGATATCAATACCTATTAGTATATATCATGTATTTCATTACATCAGTGGGTCAAAGGCAGCAAAAATGATCATTTTACAATTCAAATGTAACCAAGTCATGGCCATGCTTAAAATAGAAACCTGGCTTTCTATTGCTTTTTTTTTTTTAATTGTGGTAAAACCCACATAATATAAAATTTATCATCTTAACCATTTAAGTGTGCAGTTAAGTCTTGTTAAATATATTCACATTGTTGTTCAGCAGATCTTCATAACTTTTTCATCTTGTAAAACTGAAACTACACCCATTAAACGTAACTCCCCATTTCGTACTCTCTTTTCAGTCCTTTGTACCCAGCATTCTACTTTCTCACAGAGCTGTTCTAGTAGCTTTTTTTTTTTGGAGATCCTTTAGGATTTTCGATGTAGATATTCACATTGTCTGAGAATAGACATTTTTGTTTCTTCCTTTCCAATCTGTAAGCCTTTTATTCATTTTCTTGCCTTATTCCACTGACAAAGACAATCCAGTATGATGTTGATTAGGTAGAGAGGGTTGACATCCTTGTCTTGTTCCAGATCTTAGGGGGAAAACATTCGGTCATCATTAAGCATGTTAGCAGAGATGTTTCCTAGATACTCTTTATCAGTTTGAAGAAGTCTCTTTTAGTTTATAGTTTGCCTAGAGTTCTTTACCTTGAATAGGCTGAATTTTGTCAAAATTGTTTTGCATCTGTTGATATGGTCTATGGTTTTTCTTATTTAGACTGCTTTATGGAGAATTACATTTATTTTTGAATGTTGAACCAACCTTTCATTCCTGTGATAAACTCCACTTGATGCATTATCCCTTTTATATATTTCTAGATTTGATTTGCTAATATTTTTTTGAGAATTTTTGTGTGTATGTTCATGTGTAACAGCAGCCTATAATTTTCTTGTAATATCTCTGTCTGGTTTTGGTATGAAGTTAGTGCTGGTCTGGGACATGTTGCCTTCTGTGCATTTTCTTGAAGTGTTTGTGTAGGATAAGTATAATTTTTTTCCTAAATATTTCGTAGATTTTGCCAGTGAAGCCATCTGGGCCTGGAGTTTTCTTTTTTGGTACATGTTTTTGTTTTTGTTTTATTCCTCTATGAATTCAGTTTCTTTTACGTATTAAAAAATCTAAAGAACTATGCGGATGTTTATATACACACAGATATTTATATACACATGGATTTTTTTGTAGGTTTACTTATAATTACAAAAACTTGGAAGCAACCAAGATGTCCTTGAATAGGTGAATGGACAAACTGTGGTACATCCAGACAATGGAATTATTCAATGCTAACAAGAAATAAACAAGCCATGAAAAGACATGGAGGACCCTTAATGTATATCACTAAGTGAAAGAAAGCAATCGGAAAAGGCTACATGCTGTATGATTCCAAATATATAACATTCTGGGAAAAGTCAAAACTATGGAAACAGTAAAAAGATCAGTGGTTGTCAGGGGTTAAGGGGAAGGGAGGAACGATTAGGGAGAACACAGAGGATTTTTAGGTCAGTGGAAGTACTCTATACAATACCAAAGTGGTGGACATATGTTATTGTACATTTGTCTAAGCCTATAGAGTGTCTGCCAAGAGTGACCCATAATGTAAATTACGAACTGAATGATAATGTTATGTCACTATAGGTCCATCAGTTTTTTTTTTTGCGGTACGCGGGCCTCTCACTGTTGTGGTCTCTCCCGTTGCGGAGCACAGGCTCCGGACGCGCACACTCAGCGGCCACGGCTCATGGGCCCATCCGCTCCGTGGCATGTGGGATCTTCCCGGCCCGGGGCACGAACCCGTGTCCCCTGCATCGGCAGGCGGACTCTCTCAACCACTGCGCCACCAGGGAAGCCCTCCATCAGTTTTTAACAAATGATAATGCGGAGGCTATGCATGTGTGTGGGATATCTCTGTGCCTTCCATTCAATTTTGTTGTGAACCTAAAACTGCTCTAGAAAGAATAAAGTCTTTACAAGAAAAAAAAAACAGTTTCAGTGATTCTTCTCTACTTTCACTTTTCAGTGTCATAGATTTTTGCTCCTATCATTATTTCCTTTCCTTCCTTCTGCTTGCTTTGAGTTAATTAGATCCTGTTTATCTACTTTCTTAAAATAGGAGTCTAGACCATTGATTTAGACCTTGCTTTTCTAATATTCAATATTAGATATATTCAATACTTTACAATTCTCTTTACGCACTGCTTTAGCTGCATCCCACAAGTTTTATGTTGTTTTTTTATTTTCATTCAATTAAAAATATTTTCCAACATCCCGTATGACTTCTTTAGTTCATGGACTATTCAAAAAAGTTTATAATTTCCAGGATTTTCCAAATACATTTCTGGTATTGAATGCTAATTTAATTCTGTGTGGTCATAGAACCTACTTTGTACGATTCCAATTCTTTTAAGTTTGTTGAAGTTTGTTTCTTGGTCTACCTTGCTGAATATTCCAAATGCACTTAAAAAGTGTGTGTATTCTGATGTTGTTGGATAGTGTGTTCTATGAATGTCAATTAGGTCATGTTGGTTGATGTGTTTTTTATGTTTTCTGTATTCTGAGTGGTTTTCTGTCCACTTGTTTTGTTAGTTACAGAACAAGGAATGTTGAATACTTGAACTCCAGTTGTGGATTTGTCTATTTCTCCTTTTTGATCACCCTTAACTTTAGCTTTCTGTAGTTCCCTCTTAATTCTTAGTGGGGTACTCTTTCTTTTCTTTTTTTTTAATTTATTTACTTTTATACAGCAGGTTCTTACTAGTTATCTATTTTATACATGTTACTGTATATATGTCAGTCCCAATCTCCCAATTCATCCCACCCTCCCCCTGCCCCCCGCTTTCCCCCCTTGGTGTCCATACGTTTGTTCTCTACATCTGTGTCTCTATTTCTGCCTTGCAAACCAGTTCATCTGTACCATTTTTCTAGATTCCACATATATGCGTTAATATACGATATTTGTTTTTCTCTTTCTGACTGACTTCACTCTGTATGACAGACTCTAGGTCCATGCACCTCACTACAAATGACCCAATTTCGTTCCTTTTTATGGCTGAGTGATATTCCATTGTATGTATGTACCACATCTTCTTTATCCATTCATCTGTCGATGGGCATTTAGGTTGCTTCCATGACCTGGCTACTGTAAATAGTGCTGCAGTGAACATTGGGGTGCATGTGTCTTTTTGAATTATGGTTTTCTCAGGGTATATGCCCAGTACTGGGATTGCTGGGTCATATGGTAATTCTATGTTTAGTTTTTTAAGGAACCTCGATACTGTTCTCCATAGTGGCTGTATCAGTTTACATGTGAAGTACTCCTTCCACGAGTATTTTCACAGTGTGTGGCAAAGCTTTGAGTCCTTGTATACATAAAGATATTTTTTCGTTTGCTATCACTTTTAAATAAGTTGGATATACAAAATTTCTAGGTTGAAGTTCTCTTTCTTCAATATTTTTAATAGTATCACTGTACTATCTTATTGAATCCCCTGTGTCTTTTGAGAAATTTGAGGTTGATCTTATCGCTTGTCAATTGTTTATTCTTTGCCTTTGGAAGTTTTTAGAATTTCCCCTTGTCTTTCTTAAATATCACCATAATGTGTCTACGTGTAGGTTATTTTTATCTCAACTGTATGGCTAAGAGACCTTTAGTTTGAAATATGTGTGCCTTCTTTAAATGACTTATTGTTTTTTTAAACGTGTTACCTCCATGTCTTCTCCCTGTTCAGCCTCTTATGCTGAGATCTGGTAGGATCCTTTAATTTATTTTTCTAGGTTGGTAATTAGTTCTTCACCTGTATTTGTCCCATCTGTTAAGTTTTTCATATTTAATGTTTCCATGTAGTCTGATTTCATATGTTTAATATTTTCTCTTATATTAGTATAGATATTAATACATATTATAACTTGGGGTTCATCTATTATAAAAATTCTGCTTTCATTAGTAATATTGTTCAGTTTGTTCTTTCTCTTTCGTTGTGATTGTATTCTAAGGATGCCTAGTTAGTTTGGCCTCTGAACTTGTGCTCCCCTGAGGCATATTAAACATTTTGGCAATGTCAGAGCAGATCCCTGGGGCAGTGAGTTCCCCCAGGATAGAAAACCCAGTCACCACAGAGCCCATTTGTTACCCATTCCTGTTTGCTGACATCCCATCAGGCATGCAGGCTAGTTGGGGATTGACCTTCAAACTCTTAGAAATAAACAATATTGAGAAGAAGCAGTTTTTTTTATATGGTAATTTGTCTGAGTGGGGGAGGGAGGATGTAAAGGAAGAAATAGGTGAGGGAATGCTACCTCTTGTCACCAGTACCAACCTTGCAGTGTTGCTTATTAATACTTTGTGACAGTTTGTGATGAGGTGCTTTCATCTCTTTTGGTTCTACACCTGGTGGACCCTGTCAATCAGGGAAGTCAGACATTCTCTTTTTCAATTTTTCCTGAATTATTTTGATTATTTCCCTTCTATTTTCTTGGTTCTCTCTTTCTGAAACATTGTACTATCCGGGTATTCAGCCTCTTGGACAAGTCTAGTTTTAATCTTTTTTTTTTTTTCTTCTCTCCTTTTTCTTCTTGTCTTTTTGTTCTCCTTGCTAGGAGATGTCTTGGGCTCTGTCTTCTAATTCTAATTATCATTTTAATATAAACTTTTATTGAAGTACAACATGTACATGGAAAAGTGTACATATCCTAAGTTTGGAGCCTACTGAATTTTTACAAAGTGACACCCTTCTAAACACTATCCAGATGGAAAAATAGAACATCACCTGCCTCCTAAAAGACGCACTTGTGCTGCCTCCCAGTTACTGCTTCCTCCCCAGGGTCTATCCTGACTTTTAGCCCTGGTCTAATTTTGTCTGGCTTTGACCTCTATATAAGTGGAAATGTGGACTGCTACACCTATTGTCTTTCTCTCAATATCACGTTGATGTTGCTGCACTTTGCAGTAGTTCATGCTTTATTTATCCTTGTATGGTGTGTTTTGTTGTATGAATTACTGCTGTTTATTCATCCTGTTGTTTGATGGACATTGGTATTGTTTCTGATTTGGGATGATTATAGACACTGTTGCTGTTAACACCCTTGAACATGTCTTTTGTTGTGTGTATGTATATATTTCTGTTGGGTGTACACCTAGGAGTTGAAAGCTGAATTGTAAGGGGTACATATGTTTAGCTTTGGCAGATGCTGCCAGTTTCCCTGTGGGTCAGGAGTTTGGGAGCAGCTTAGCCGGGTGACCCTGGCCCTGAGTCTGTCATGTGGTTGGAGTCAGAATGCCAGCAGGGACCATGGTGGTTTGGAGGCCTGACTCGACTGGAAGACCCTCTTCCAAAGTAGCGCACTCACATGGCTGTTGGCAGGAAGCCTCAGTTCCTCACCATGAAGCTGCCCGAGTGTGTACGTGACCTGACAGCTGATTGCCCCAGCCCAGGTGTACCAAGAGAGTTAGCAGTCCTTTTCATTTCAGTCATTCTAGTGGATGTGTAGTGATATATTATTGTGGTTTTAGTTTGTATTTCCTTTATGACTAATGACATTAAGTACCTTTTCATCTATTGAGTACCTTTTAAATATTTTTGCTATTCTAGTTTTAATTTCCATTAGTTCTTTTTTACTTTTTCACTATTCATTTTTGCTGGCATCCTGTTTTTGTTTCATAGATGTAGTCTTTTGTCTTGTATCTTTCATGATATTAAGGATAATCCTCCCCCTGCCTCAGGGTTTTCATTTCCCTTGCACAGTTTGTTTCTTCTGAGTTCCCTTTTTCCTCCTTGTTTTCTGTTTTTGATGTTAGGGGCTTTCCTTAAATATCTCTGAGCCTTTGGCTATCTGTTTATATTTAAGAGCCAGTTTCTAAAAAAGCTGATTGAAAGAACGGATTGTGTGCGAGGGTCTGAATGACCCTCATGGACTTCATGGTAGGATCCCCTCATTGGGATGTTCCACTGTGAACTCGCAATATCAGGGTCTATAAATATATGCCTTTTTTTCCCTCATGAACTGTCAGGTTCTTCAGGGCATGCTCTTCAGCCTACTATCTGTAGGGTGTAGGTCTGGGAGTCTCAACATTTCATACATAAACTTTGATTTCCAGTATTGTATTTGTATTCTCAACCGTGCATAGGAGTCCCCTAGTCGCAAGACCCTCCTTGTTACCATTTCTAGATAATAACCCCACCCGAGTTGTCTGCCGGGATGGAGAGGGGCAGTCAGCAGGTTGACAGAGTGCTGGGAGGGGATCAGTGCCCTGACTGCCTCTTTGCAGTTCTGGGAAAACTCGGTGCCACTGATCCAGCAGCCCTTGGGAAGCTTGGGTGTTCATCAGTTTGCATCTTAGATTTCACCGTGGCTGCTTTAGTATTTCGTTTTCTCAGGTTTGCCAAGTTAGTTACTCCTCTGCTTTTCTCACCCAATCCCAGCAGCAGTGAGCATCTTTTCAAGGCTCCTTCTCTCTTTCTTTGCAAATTGTGTTTTAGGCATCTCCACACCGGTCACTGTAACCTGCTGGAGTGCTGGTGGGAAAGGAGCAGGGCGGGGCCTGCTCAGCCTCAGGATCTGTCTACAGGAAGTTATTGTTCTTCTCATTTTTGCAAATACCCAATTTCCAGCAGCATAAATTTCCTGTTAGTCTTATCATAGAGGGACCTTTCCTGATGTCCTTGATGATCAGATTATATGTCTGACATAGGTCTAATTCTGCCTCATGACACTGCAAAGGACAAAACTTTTTAGGACTGGGCACAGCCAATTCAGGAGGCTAAGAAACAAATATTACGGTGCTACCATATTTATTTGGTGGACGGACTTGGTTATTTAGACCTATTTTTAAAAATCAGTCATAGATATTTAATGTAATTCTTCTTAATTTTGTTGCTCTAAATGAGACTTTCATTTGGACCCCTCTGTTACTGTAGTAACAGTTGGTACCAAGAGGTAGTGTTAACTTTTTTTTTTTTTTTTTTTTTTTTTTTGTGGTATGCGGGCCTCCCTCTGCTGTGGCCCCTCCCGTTGCGGAGCACAGGCTCCGGACGCGCAGGCTCAGCGGCCATGGCTCACGGGCCCGGCCGCTCCGCGGCACGTGGGATCCTCCCGGACCGGGACGCGAGCCCGCGTCCCCCGCATCGGCAGGCGGACTCCCAACCACTGCGCCGCCAGGGAAGCCCACGTGGTAGGCTTTTAATGAATATTTGTTGAGTGAAGTAAAGAGCTGGGAAACCACCCTGAGATGTCAAGGCTGAGTTGGCCCAGAGACTTGCCCCCAAGCATTGGTCTTGCGGCTTGAAATTCAGATTTCCCATCGGCAGGCGGACGCGCAACCGCTGCGCCACCAGGGAAGCCCCTAGTGTTAACTTTTAATCTCAAAAGTGCTAAGGGCTTGGGTTCTCTCCAGCTGAGGGCCACTTGGAGAGTAGCAGCACACCTATAATCATCTGCGGGCATCTTGAACATCAACCGTTGGGATATTTTAAGGGAAGTGGGTATTGTGGGCAGAGTTAACAATAAGTGACAGTTAGCTTTGTAAATTACTTGTCCCTCTGGTTTGAACTTGGGCTAAATATTCAACACGTAAATAATCATCACAGCTTGAATAATGTCCAGTGCCTTTACTTTAGAAGTAAAGTGATATTTCTCAAAGATAGAGCTGCCAGGGTCTCTGGATTTGAAGTGATCACATTAATGTGTTTAGATTAATAGATTAGATGAGTTGAACTAATAGATATTTTAAATACCTTATCTCCTTTGATTCCCATTTTAGAAAGTACTTTGTGAAATTCTTATGATTATCTCATTTTATTGGTAAGAAAACTGATTCTCAGAGAGGCTGAGAAATCTGCCAATCTTGACATATAAGTCAGTTGGAATTTTGACTTAGATTACTCCACTCTAAAAATAGAATGCCTCGAAATCAAGATAAAGCAATGGAGGTTGACAGGCGGCTAGTTCATCATGTTTATCAGCCTGCAGAGGATTATGTTTCTGAGTGTTGGTCACAACAAAGATTTAGACGTTCTTTCCTTAATGAGTCCCTCTTTACAAAGTCTGCTGTTGTGTAGCTAAAGCCTGTGGAGCTTGAGCCCTGTTATCCCCCCACTCCTTTTCCCACAATCCCCACTTTCTCCTCTTTCTCCGTCTCTTATCTTTTAGCTTCTGCCCACCCTGCTCCATTTAGCCTCAGTCCTCCTCTCCTCTCCCAGCAGTACCTACTGGTTTGGTTAGACCTACCAGGGATTTTAGGAAGTAGGTACTTTAATGTGACTACACAAAAGCGAAGTTGACTAATGAAAGAGAAGTTTCTCAAATTTTTATTTAGAATGAGAGGTGTGAGATGATAAATAGCCCGGACTCCAGGGCTTCAGGAAGGGCTTAAAGGACACTTCTCAAAGAAGCTTTCTTTGACCATCCCCACCCTGCAATTAGGTCACAGTCTCTTGTGATGCGCTTTCTTAGAACATTTCTTGTAACACTGTCGGCACAGAGATTAAATAATTGTGTAATAGACCATTTAATGTCTATCTCCTACACTAGCATGTAAGCTCTGTGCAAGCAGGAGACCGTGCCAGTCTTACCTACTGATCGTACCTCAGTTAGCACAGTGGCTCCCACATAGTCGGCACTGTGTTGGATGGGTGGGTGGATGGATGGGTGAACGGATGGTGGGTGGGCACATAGAGTAAATAAATGAATGAAAAGCCATTGGTCTTTGGATTCCAGTTCATCTCCTTTTGCTTGGACTATTGCAGTAGCCTCCCAAGTGTTCTTCCTGTCACCAACTCAAAGCTATCATCTGCACTGTTCCCCCACCTCTGTAATTTTATCTCCAAAAAGATCTTATCTTATTCCTTTGCACCTTCATAAAGCTGTGACTTCCTACTGCTGTTTTGTAAAGTTTAACTTGTTAGTGAGACACCTCAGAGTTGAGTTCCCACCAACCTTTCCAGCCTCGTTTACTCTCATTCCCCACTTGTGCTCCTCACACCAGCCTAATCACATTATGTACCACCATCTGTCACCCCTTGTCATTTCACATCTCTGAATCAATTAATAAATCAGACAGTTCTGAGCACAGCATCATTTCTCCCCTTTGGCTGGCAAAATTCTGCTTGACCTTGGTGAGCCTTGTCCAAGGCTCACCTTGGACATCTCTACTCTATGGAACCCTACCCCAGCCAGAAGTGATCACTCCTTCCTCTGTGCTCACAGATGACTTTATGCTTACAAGTTACGCATAATATTTATTACTTGGTTTTGTAATTGTTTACCTAATTGACCCCTCTCTCCACTTAGTGCTTTTAGGAACAAAATCTTACTCTCTTTTATTAAAGCTCCCTCAGCGTGGAGCATATGGGAGATGGCATGGAGCAGTGAAAAGCAGGTTCTTGAACACCAGAGAGACCTGGCTGCGAAGGAAATTTTGATCTGCTGCATGCTAGTTACTTCAATTTTTCTTTTTTACTAATGCCCTTTCCTTTCTTCTTTTTCTTTTTTTAAAAATTATATTTTATTTATTTATTTTCGCCGCGGTGGGACTTAGTTGCGGCACGCGGGATCTTCCTTGCAGCACGCGGGCTTCTTAGTTGCAGCATGCGGGATCTAGTTCCCCGACCAGGGATCAAACCTGGGCCCCCTGCATTGGGAACGTGGAGTCTTACCCACTGGACCACCAGGGAAGTCCCTAATGCCCTTTACTTTCTTTTCTTTTCTCTTCTTCTTTTTTTTTTTTTTTTT
>NC_041226.1:70202265-70245636 GCF_002837175.3 Physeter macrocephalus
GCACGCGGGCTTCTTAGTTGCAGCATGCGGGATCTAGTTCCCCGACCAGGGATCAAACCTGGGCCCCCTGCATTGGGAACGTGGAGTCTTACCCACTGGACCACCAGGGAAGTCCCTAATGCCCTTTACTTTCTTCTCTTTTCTCTTCTTCTTTTTTTTTTTTTTTTTGTAAGTCACCTCAAAGCTATTACAAGAAAAATGTAAAAAATGAATTTCAAATTTGAGTTCAATGATATGTTTAAAGGATTGAAATGTTGTAGATTTATAAAATCATTCCCAGGATCTTACCTAAAGGAAAACATATGATGCATTCATTCTTATATTCTCAGAATAGCTCTTTTCTTAACCAAAAAGTTCTCAGACTTCCCATCAGTTTAGTTTCCAGTGTCTAATGCTGTGTGTCTGATGTCATGCATCAGGAATCAGCACGCGCCATGCCTGTCCAGGCACTCTGCCCACACACTGATGTCACTAACCCTCTGTACCGTGGGAACTGTTGTCTCCTTTGAGGAAGCAGGCTCAGAAACTTTGAGCACCATTTTCTGTAAAGTGGCGAAAGAAAAATCATGATGATATTAGAAGATGCATAAGGAAGGGAAGTGGCTTCTGTTACTTCACTTGTGCATTTGACATTGTCTAAGGAATGATTAGAAATGATCAAGGTATTAGTAATGTTTGAAGCCCAGTGTCTTCCGAATCAAATTAAGTGGCATAAATAGCGAGTTTCTTACCCTTGGAGATTGCTGGTTGATTGTGAAAGGAGACTCAGGTTTTTTACACTGCAGGGATTTAATTGACAGTTTCAGTGGCCAGAGCATCTTTCCAGGGAACGGATTTAATGTACTGTATCTTGTTTGAAAGACTTTGTAAGCTGTCATCAGAAGGTATGTAAAGCCACACGATCAGTGATTTTATATTTGAATGTGAAGGTCAGCGATACAGTTACCCGAAAGCAGAGTTTTCTCAGCCTCAGCCGGCGCTTTTGGCCGCACAGTTCTTTGCCGTGGGGGACTGTCCTTTGCATCGTGGGATGTTGAGTGACACCCCTGGCCTCTGCCCCCGATGCCTGTAGCACCCCAGCCCAGTCATGACAGCTGAAAACGTCTCCAGATAGTGTCAGATGACATTTGGGGTGCAAGATTACCTCTGATGGAGGGCCACTGACCTAAACTAAGCTTTTACAGAGCTTATCACCTGTTTTGAAATCCCACACCATGCATGGTGCTGGGTGGTAAATAGAACCTTGAAAAGAGTTGGTGCACACCCTTGAGGAGCCGATGACCTAGGAAGCTTGAGATCTTCTGACTAGGTAGAATATTTCTAGTACTTGACTGAAATAGCTTTGGTTGAGGCTGTTAGTAAAAATTTGTTTCAAAGAAGTTTAACATCTGTTTTCATTTCTGCTTTTGTAAGTTGCTTTGCTACTCAATTCCTGTATTTTAGCTGTCTTCCTCTTGGGACTTAAAATATTTGAGTATATGTCAAAATTTCCAGTTTGGTAGGAAATATGTTTTATTCAAACAGAAGTGAAAATGTTAAAAACTTTAGGATAGGATGGTGACAAGTTTAATGTTGTTAATCAGGCTAGATGACAGCAGAGTAGATAATACTGAAGGGAACTCAAAAAGTCTGGTTCTAGTCAAGATTCACTTCCTGTTTTTTCTTTATCATTGGTTGGTAAGTTGCACCTTGTGAAAGCTTTTAGATTCAGATCACTGTATTATTCTAAGAAAAAAATTCAAAATGCTGACCACGCCTTGGTAACCATAGCAAAATATACAACACACAAAAATAATCTCATACCTATCTTAGGGTTGAATTTTTTTGTATATGGTATATGTGGGGTTCTGAAGTATCTAATTTGCTTCTGTTATCTGAGGTCAAAGGAAAAGAGGCTTTCTCAGTTACAAGACACAGGCATGCCTGTTAGTTGAAGTAATAGAACCGACTCTGGCTTCTTTAGCAGAAAGGAGGTTTATTATTAAAGTAGTTCAGAGACTATTTGGGAGGGCAAAGATCCAGTCTTGGATGCAATAAAACCATAATTAATACTTAAATTTATCCCCTCCCATAAGCTGATGTTGTTTGCCTATTTAATGTTTAATGTTGGCTTATAGAACATAAGATTCCTGAGGGCACCTTGGTCTTTATTGTTTTCAGCTCTCACATCCTGGTACCTAGAACAGTACCTAGCTCATAGTAGGCCCTTAATAAATATTTTTTGTATCAATAAGTTACCAGACAGAGGATATGTTCGTTAGTATCGGCAACAACATGGAGAAAAAAATACAGTGGTGTTGAAATGTTAATGTACATTCTGTTGGGAGGGGTTTTTTTCTTTTTGTTTAGTTATCTTGACAAATAAATTTTGAACGACTCTTTTGTACCACAGAGCCCTGTTTCACACGTGTTCCTGATTAAATGAACATCCACAGCAGTCTTGCAGGAGTGGCCATTGATATGGTTGTATCCTTTGTGAGACAGTGAAGGTGCTGAGAATTGATCGAATCATCAGGGTCACGGCTATTTAAGTGGCAGAGCCTAGATTGAAATCCATGCCTGTCTGACTTTTCGCACAGACATGCCCCTCTGTGCAACACAGTCTCAATGCCGCTTTCTTTTTTCTTTAGGTAAAAAAAAATCTAGTTAATGGTCACCTGTTCATTCTACTAGAAAGTAATTTGAGTGTATAGACTCATCAAACTGAGGCTTCCTATTTGGATGGTCAACTACAGTGTCGCAAATGTGTATAAAAGTAAATGTTAGTCTCTAAAGACAATGTTTATGATTACATTCAAATTTTGCTGCTAAAATGAGAAGTACAAAAATAATCCCCCATGGAATGGTATCTGAAAAAGCACTGTGAAGCACTCCAGTTATTTAGCTCTTAATATTCATTTTAATTTAATAGACAGAAAAAAATCTATGCTGTTTCTCTTCAGAGCTTCCGAGTGCTGCCACTGTGTTTTATACTTTTTTAAAAAATTCTGAAATAATTCAGGCCTTTTAGGACAGTTACAGGAATAGGACCCTAAACCCAGATGCCCTAGTTATTAATGTTTTTTATGTTTGCTTTATCATTTTCTCTCTATGTACACATGGTATTTTTTCTGAATCATTTGAGAGCAAGTTGGAGATGTAATGCCCCTTTACCCCTGAATACATCAGTATGTATTACCATAAAATTGGCAATTATCCAGTTTTGTAGCAAAAAAGAAAAAAAAAATCTGGTCCATAGGACATCTCAGAATTACATCTTACGTTTAGTTGTTATGTCCCTTTACTCTTTAATGTGGAACAGTCCTCATTCTGTCTTTGTCTTTTGTGTTCTTGACATTTTGAAGAGTATAAGTTAGTTACTTTATAGAAGATGGTACTTATTTTAATAATGTGGTAAAATTAAAGATTTTGAAGGAAGCATTAGATGAAAATAATTTGTACTTCCCTTGTTTTTCTTGGTATAACCTTTTAAAGATTTTTGTTATGAGAAATTTCAATCACAGAAGCAGAGAGAATAATAAAATGAGCCCTATTACCCAGAATTAATCTTTAACATTTTTGCTCCCCTTCCTTATTCTTATTCTATTCCCCTAAAAACTAAATACTTTTAAGCATTTTGTAGCAATTTCTAGACATCGTAATATTCCATATTTAAGTAAGGTCTAAAAAGTAACGTTTGCTTATATAAACATATTACTTTAACCTAACAAAATTATTTATAATTCCTTAATATTATATACTACCAAAACTATATTCAAATTTCTCCTATATTCATTTTTTCTCCTTGAAAAAGCCCTTTACCTTTGGTATTGCATTTGGTTGTGATATCTCTTAAGTTTCCCTCTCTCTCTCTCTTTTTTTTTTTTTTTTTTTTTTTTTTGGGGTACGGGGCCCTTTCACTGTTGGGCCCTCTCCCATTGCGGAGCACAGGCTCCAGACGTGTAGGATCAGCGGCCATGGCTCACGCGCCCAGCCGCTCCGCGGCATGTGGGGTCCTCCCGGACCGGGGCACCAACCCCTGTCCCCTGCATCGGCAGGGCAGGCGGACTCTCAACCACTGCGCCACCAGGGAAGCCCTCTCTATCTCTCTCTCTTTTTAATTAGACACTCCTTCCTCCCTTTTGGTAGAATACTTTAATATTTTTATGGTATAGTGAATATGCCTGGATTAGCTTGCTCATTATCTTTTCCAGGGTCCTCTTAGTGTATAGCCACATAAAGCGGAAAGCTGGATGCTGTCTTTCTTAAAGTCCCTCGCATCCAGAGCGCTGCCTGTGATTTAGGTTCTTGTATGGTGCTTGAGTTCAGTGTGAGCTGAGGCAGTAGTATATGAGATGCCCATTTTGCTGGTCCATTTCTACAGACCCAACAGGGCCCTGGAGGTTACAGTGTTCAGACAACTTCCTGATCCCTAGACTCTGCTGAAATGACATAATGACTTCCTGATTCCCAGCATCCTGAATGTGGCAGAGGAAGCAGTCTTCATGGTAGACCAGTCCTTATGTGTTGTTCCAGGAGCCTGTTCCTGGACGCGAAGCCTGGATCTGCCCTTCTGGCCCTTTCAGAAATTTCACAAACACCTAGGTCTGTATAGTAAATCTTTTTCTGCCCCAAACAGCTGGAGAGGTTTCTCTTATCTGTAAGTGAACCTTGGCTGACAGAACTGGTAATCAAAAGAACGTAACTTTTATCTTTGACTTCAAATGTATATGTACAAAGCAACGTACCTGAATCTGAAACATTCAGATTTGAACTGGGATGTGGTTTAAGGGAAAGGAAGCAGCTCTTTGCCCGTGTGTGTGTGTGTGTGTGTGTGTGTGTGTGTGTGTGTGTGTGTATGTGTGTTTATGAAACCCTGACAGTCTTTTCATGCAGATTTCTGGTATAACCTGTTCTTTGCTGGTGACTTTGTCACCAAAAGCCATCTCTTACTAGGACTTCTTGTAGGTCCGTTGACACTACCCTCCCCTGTGCTCCTAGGATATGAATGTGGCCCCGTGTATCCCATTCCTGTCTTCCCATATGACTTGGGTTGTGTGGCTGACTGGTGAGAGACGGAGACCAGCAGCCGTGTGACCTCCACCTTCCTCTCCCTCTCAGTACCCTGTGAATCCATTCCTGAATTTCTGCTTCCACCCCTGATGTAACAGCAGTATGGGAAATGTGTTGGGGACTGCACTTACCATTTTTTAAAATTTATTACAGAAAATTTCAAAGATACATGAATGCAGAGAGAATAATATAATGACTACCACGTACCCATCACCTTATCAGATTTTGTCAAACACACAAACTTCAAATAATTTGACAATTGGATCCCTAATGGGACACTTTTTTTTTCTTTCTCTTTTCTATTTTACTATTTGCTTTCTAAATTCTTTCTTCATGGCCAAGACCTACAGTATCTCTCAGCCCTGCCCCTGCCTTCAGTTGACCAGCCTCTCCGTGGCTCTCTCCCCCTGGGGTCTCTCTCTCCTCCCAGGGTCTCCCCTCCCTGGGTCTCTGGGGACCTGAGTGCATGGGTTCAGGCACCATCATAGGCCCCATCTCAGGTAGAGCCCTTACCCTGTGTTGGGACTCACAACAGGGACTGCGTTGAATTGTAATATATGATAGGCCAATAATATTGTTTGCATTGATTTTTTTTAAACCCTAACACAGGCAGTAACCCCATATATTTTCACTACGTATTAAAAAAAAAAAAGCAGATGTTTCACTGTAGGACTTAAAGGGAAAATTGTGGAACTGAAGCCTTAAGAACACATCAAAATGTTACTTTTTTTAGAGTAGGATTAAAACCTTTTGCAGCCTTTGTGTAGTTTCATTCTGACACACTTTTTTTCTTCTCAACCTGCATGGGAAGAATCATTCTTACAAGATATGGAAAGAGAAATAAATGTTCTCACACCCTGAGAAAACTGCTAAAAGCCCGTCAAAAATTACTTGAGTTCTGGTTCAGATCCATTGCGGTGGGTACCACATGAGACGGAAGGTGGTGCGGTTCCTGCCCAGGAGTGACTTGCAGTTCGGTCAAGTAGGCAATAGACAGCTGAATATCACTGTTAACGGCAAGAAACGACGTAGTGAGTGTGCAAACAGGAAAAGCAGGTCTTTACAGTCTGGGAGGAAGATAAACGACTGAAACATCACAGCATGCATTTTCCCATGTACAGACCCTCTTATACACTCTCTTCCTTCTAACAATTAGAGTGCTGCAGAGATTTCTCTAAGTTTGAAGGGTCTGGATATGCGTTATCTGGGATAAATTAAATAAATGAGAGCCGTCCTCTGTAGCTTCCCTGTATGTGGAAGAAGGAGGAAAGCTAGTGGCACTCCTCTTGTACTTTCAACAGAAAACTTTCTCTTCGGAAAAGAGATCTTGGCTAATTTAAATGTCATTCCAGTTTCTGATTTCATGTATTTTCCAGGATTAGTATTTCAGTACTGAGCATGTATTAGTTATCTGTTGCTGCCTAAAAAACTACAACACGCAAAAATAAAACCCCTCACCCACACGCTTGAACAGTACTAATCATAAAGTGTCCTCGACTAACACCTGACGGCCGGTAGTCAGCATATATTTTTTTGAGCATCATCTCTCTGCAAGGTGCTGTGCTCAGAGCTACCCAGAACAGGAAGAAGTAAAAGTCAAGGTCTCTGCCCTGATGGAGTTTATGTTTCAGCTGAGGGACATAAGCGTGACGCACGTGAAATAACAGACCATAGGCTGTTTGATGGTTAGCAAAGAGCGTACATATTCTGTAGTGCCGTTATTTCGTTGATAAGATAACGGAAATCTAGGAAGGCTGAAAGGCTGGACAGAGGTGATGTAGCTGACACGCAGTCAGACCAGAGCCAGGTCTCCAGGCCGGTGTATTTTTTCTGTCCCTTTGTTTTCAAGATAATATTTGTTTAAAGTTAAAACTATGTGGCGTAAGCTGTATAAACGCCAAATAAGTTGAGGAAAGGGAAGATGGGTGGCTTTGAGTAGTCACAGGAGAATTAAAGGAGGAGGTATGATTAGACTATGAGTGTAAAGAATAAATGGCAGAAGCAGAATAATCCAACCAGGAGAACCAAATATTTGTATAGTCACAGCACAGACCAACTAGACTATCTTGAAAGGTACATGTGGGCAGTGGAGGGGAATGAGGTTGCAGAGGCTTGAAAGTGTGGGAGAGGAATTTGGACTGCATGTCGTAGACCATGGGGAAATGCTCTCAGTCCTAGAGCGTGAAATGACACGATGAAACTGGGATTAAGGAAGATTATGTTTGTTTGCCAGGAGAACTGCATCGTGTGTGCATTTTTCTCTTCTTACACTCATTGTATTGGTCAGTTGCGTTCTAAGTAGGTTAGACACCGTGTTGATCAGAGGCTAGCCTGTGTTGTGCCTACAATTAACCCTGAAATCTCAGTGGCTGAATACATAGATGCATTTCTTATTTGCGCTACTTGGCCAACACAGGTGGATAGGGTACAGGGGTGGGGAGTTCTCCATTTACTCATTCAGGGACCCAGGCTGACAGAGGTCCCACCACTTAGAACCTCGCTGGTCGCTGTGGCAGGAGAGAAGAACAGTGTGGAAGATCCCTCGCTGCTCTCCAGAGCTCCAGCCTGGAAGCGAGTGGCCCCGACCCATTGGCCAGAGGTAGTCATGTGCACCCCCAAAGGGAAGTTGAGGGTATTCGAGCAGTAAGTGTCTCTTCCAAGGTTCTCTGAGGACCTGGGCATATAATTCTACTTGCTTAAGAGAGACAATGTAGTGATTAAAAGTGACAGACCCTGGAGCCGGACTTCCAGAGTCTAGAGCCTGTCTCTCTACTTACTAGCTGTGTGGGTCTGGGCAATTTACTGAACTTCTCTGGAGCATAATTTCCTCATCTGTAAAACAAGGATAGTAATGGGACAAGCCTCACAGAATTATTGTGAGGCTTGATTATACAGAAAGTGCTTAGAGCATTATGCCATGTAATTGTTAGGAATTATTTAGTATTGCTGTTATTATTCATCTGCTGGCTTCCACTATAGCACCTGAAAGGAAGGCTAAAGTTTCTGACTCCAGTTGAGGGGACCAGTGGGAAAGAAGTTGTAGTAATTTAGGTGTGTGATGCCAGCATCCGGACTAGGATGATGATTTGGGACAAAGAAAAGACGGGCAAGAGTGAGTGCAAGAGGAGAAAACCCAAGCAGGGATCACTGGCCAAATACCATGGATGAGAGAGGATGATCAGGTGTGGGTGACTGAGAGAATGGAGCTTGAGTTTGCGGAGAAATTAGGGGGCCCCTGCGGAGAGAGACGATAAGCTGAAAGTCCGATGTGGTGATGGGAAGTGTCTGAGGCCTGGGAAGCCACAGGAAGTGGAGGAATGGAGCCATCTCTTAATGAACATGTTTCTGTAGGAGGTGACATCCTCGTGCTCCAAGTCAGGCTACAGGCACTGGGGCCAGTGCCTGGGTTGAGTCCCCAGCTCCACGTCTCCGTGGCCTGGCACTCCAGTTTCCTCATCAGCAAAATGGAGAAAAAGTTATTCCCACCTCTTAAGGTAATGAGGATTAAATGAGATAATGCCTGTCAGGTGCTCGAAAAAGTGGCACATAGTAAACGGTCAGTAATCATTCCTTCTCAGCCAATTGAGCTTTTAGTTGAGTAGAAGTTTGAGGATTATTTTTTAAGTGACCAGTTCTTCAGAGTTTAACGTAGAACAAACTTCCAGTGACGTCAGTTCTCATGAGTGCGTTTAGTCTTCCCTGGATTCAAAAGAATGGGCTGTGTTGTCACCAGATCAGCTCTTCATTTTTTCACTCTTACCTGAATAGCCAATGAGCAAATGTTTTTAGCTTTGCAGAGAATAACAAATTACAGTGGGCTAAGAGTGATCAAAATAGATCATTTTAAAGGCTAATTTAAGGTCAATGCTTCCTCTTTTCAATTGCCTGGTACTTTTTACTGATCGGTAGGAGTCACTGCCCTTTCCTCTTGAAATGTAAAATTGTTTTCAAGCAGAACATATTTCTGTATCTAGATTTAAATTGGCTTCTTGGGAAATTAGTTCTCTTCTTTAACATGTCTAGCTTATATTTCAGGGTCTTAGAGGGTCTTTGTCTTCAATTACACAATTACATATTCTCTAGCATATGTAATTAAGCATTTAGAGTGTTTCTTTTCATTTCATTGAAAAATTAAGAACTTCGCAGATATTTCAGTAGGGCTTTAGTATTTTGTTAGCAATAGTACAAAACAGGTGCTATTCAATTAGATGGATATCTGAGAGCCTTCTGTGGGCGAGGCTCTGTACCACGTGCTGTGTATGTAACCTACGACGGTCTCATCCTCAGGGAACTCATAGCCTGAGTTTGTAATCTACCTACTCTTGGTTATTTGTCCTATTTAATTAAGGGTTAGCTAACCTGCTGGCCTATAACGAAACAAGCCTTGTGATACTTTTTTCGGGGTCTGTGTGAGTCAGTTCAGTCTTTTTTACGGCTGGGATGTGAAGTTAGGGTTACATTCCTGATGCGGCCTCTAGTTTACCAGGTGCCTTTTCTGAATTTAGGTTTGTTTATAAAGTGTGGGTGATACAATCTGCTCATCCTGTTTCACAGGATTGTGAAAAGGAAGACATTACATAATGCATGGACTATTTTTGTGAATTATTGCACTCTTCATATATCCATGATGTCATTTCTAAAATGTAACCTTTCTGTACTATCACTGAAGGGTCTACATGTTTATACTGACTCAAATTAAGTAGCTTTGAGAGGTTTTTTTAAATTAATCAAATGATCCTTTTAGAAATAAAAATAAAATTATGGAAGAGGTAAATATGGTTAGCTGCCATATAACTATCAGCTTTCCTAGATGATTTTTCCTAGCTACCTGTTATTATTTAAAGTTGTTAATAATATATCACCTGACTGACGGAGAAAATATTTATAGGTTGTGATGTTCAAATAATGTATTATGTATAAGGCCACCTCCTTATTTCTGTAACAGAACACAAAATTATACAGCATTGTCCCTGTTCTCCAAGTTTACCTACTCCTGAGGGAAATGCATGGGAAATAAACCTAAAGCCAACTAATACTACAAGACACTGGGAGGGTGCCCCAAGGCCGTGTGTGAACAGTGGCTTCATGAATGAAATAGGAAGTAAGGTCCTTTTGAAGGAGAGCGAATAGCTGAGTTGACTAGAGTACAGACCTTTTTTTTTTTTAAAGATTAATTGGAAGTAGGTTTAAAGTTTACCTTTTTGGCAGTATGGCTACTGATGATTGGATAAAATCATTTGCGCAGACTTGTGGTATAGTGGAAGAAGGAGGGAGGAAACTACTCAGAAAGAAGCGTGTGTCATTCCTTTGTCAAGTGACATAGGTATTTACCACCTTGTTTGGAGGATCTTAAGAACTGACCGTTAGCACTGAGAGGACTCTCTTATCTGCTGTGAAACAGCACGTTGGCTTATACATACAATAGTCTATGCTGGAACATAGTCACAGAGCTAGTGTGCCACAAAGATGATCTGAAATTCAGGAAGCTTTGTTTCTGGTTTTCCTTTAGCAACTTTCACAATGGTTTCTCTTTTGGGATCCAACTCAAATGACTACATAAGTGCCACCCTGCAGAAAAGTTAGTGTTTTGCCCTTTTTTCTCCTTCACTTGGAAAAGTTTATTAGATGGAGTGAAGGAGAGGCCCTAAGTTCCTGACTCGCATCCTTGTGGTCTCACCTGTCTCCGTAAGGTGAAACAAGGACCAGTGCCTATTTTTGACAATGGCTTCTTAAGGTCAGCTAGCTATCTATGAAATTAACAAAATACAAATCAGAAAGCACTCAGTAAATGGTGCTGAATCAACCATTAAGATTAGTTTTCTTACAGGATAAAAGTTGAAAATGAGTAAGAGAAGACTTTAAAAGAAAATATTTCCAGGATAGAAAGCCTAATAAAAATTTTAAGTATGACTCATGACACAGCATTTCATTTCTTTAGTTCTGTTATCAAACTTGGTATCATTGCTAACATGGATACTGTATTGGGGTAATTTAGGATTCAATAAAGCAAATTTGAGCTGGCAGATGGATGACTGTACTTGCAGAGGTCATGCTACTCATAAAAAGGTATTTATTTGAGCAAATATGTAATGTTGTAAAGAATCCTGGCTGCTCTGAAGTTTATGATTTTGCATTTTACTCCCCATCTTCTTTAGGCAAAGCGACAACTACACCCCACTGCTCGTCCTCCCTACCCTTTCTGGTAACCCAAACCACTGAAATACAGATACAGGGCACTGTCAACTTCTGTATAAATAAGAAGCCATCCCCTAGGGACCCAAGAAAAACCAAGGCTATTTGTATATTTTTTTATTCTCAAGAAGAACTTAGCAAGTGGTGCCTCCTTCCACATGAAGTCCTTGTCGTATTCCTGAGCAGTGGCCCTTGAATGCTATGCTGGCTGTTTGGGAAGAGCTTTCATTGCATTCGTCACCATCATCATTATAATGTTGCTGTCCAAAACCTGTCTACTGCTAATTTTATCCTCCCTGTAACTTTTGCTGAGAGTTAACAGTGAGCATTGAAGGACATACTCATAATTTTGTAGCATCCAGCTCTTTATTCCAAAAGAGTTTTTTGAAACAAAAATTTATGACAGAACAAAACAAAACAAAAAAACTTATCATCGAGGACATAAAGTCTAAGATTGAAAGAAACATGAACTGAAGAAATATGTTATCAAAAAAAAGAAAAGAAATATGTTACAATATTAACATTTCTACACTGGCAATATACAATTTTAACAGTCTTTTTTTCTTTTGCCAAATTATTGGCAGAAAATAGTAATGATTAAATTTTTCATTAACACAAAACTTTTCTTTCCACACTGCGAGTTATTAAAATACGCTCCCTTTTGGTGTAGTATTTCATTTACAAATTAGAACTTTGCTTAATGTTGTTCTCGAGTGTAAAAAAATGCATATATATCAATTTACTTCCAAGTCGGAGGTGAGAAATAGTGCCCAATGAAAGGAATTTTAAAGAACCCTAATTAGAAGTTAAACAATCATTTTGATTTATAAGAAAAGTCCTGCAAAGTTTGTCATACAGTTTACTTTGCTATAAATCCAAGATTTAATTCCTTTTTACTTTCCATTTAAAGACTTGGAATGTATCATCATTTGAGTTTCTGTTATTTCACGTGAGTTTTCTTCAGGGGCTGACTTCACGGCACTGGAAATTGATACACTGACTTGACGTTTCAGCATCTTCATGACCTTTCTCTTGTACCCTTTACATGCAAAGAAATATATAAAAGGGTCCATGCAGCAATTGAAGTTCATCAGGCACACTGTAAAGTGCAGAGATATCTGGAATGAATATCTTTGGCTGCATTCCAGGAGATCAGGAAAACGAAGCTTCTTAATCATGTGTTGAATAATTGCAACATGATAAGGTGTGAAACAGACAACAAACACAACAATTATAAAAATAATTGTGTTGAGAGCCTTTTTGTTTACACCAGATTTCTCAGTTAATGGGTTTTGTTTGGCAGTTTTAAAGAGCTTGCAACAGATTTGAGAATAGCAGATAAGAATGATGACGAGCGGAAGTACATATCCTATGAAACATGCACCAAGCAGAATCCAGGGAAGAGATTTGGTTTCTTCAAAGTTTGGATATTCCATGCACGTAGTCCTTTCAGCCTCCTGCTTTGACATAGGGTTTATGAGCAGTGGGAGTGTTTGAGCAAGTACGAGAATCCAGACAAATATGCAAATGCATTTTGCATGTTCAATTCTTTTCATCTTGTTGTACCGCAGGGGGTGCACCACAGCAAAGAACCGGTCAATGCTCAGGCAGGTCATGAAGTTCACGCCTGCGTACGTGTTGATGTAAAACACGAGAGCAGTTATCCTACACAAGGCCTCGCCAATTCTCCAGTCAAAGCCCAGTGCATAGTAGGCTATCCGTGTAGGCAGAGCAGTGGTAAAAAGTATGTCTGAAATCACCAAATTGGTTGAATAGAGAGTGGTAGAGTTGATTTTTTTCCTGTTTTGAATAATGACAGTCAAGGCCAACAGGTTTCCCACGAGCCCCATTATGAAGACAATGCTGTAATGCAGAGGCATGAGGACCCTGGCTGCGCGGTGGTGGGCGTAGAGGTCACAGTCGCTTGACGGAGCTGCAGAGGCTGTAGTAAAGTTGTCCATTTTTATATCCATCAGCAGTGTTCCAGGTCTCTAAAAGAACCAGGAAGGGCACATTTAATTGAAAGCATATTTAACTAAAAGCGATATAAACTGCCTCCTATAGATCTAACTTTTAAAATTTCAAGATTGATATAATTTTTTAAAACCTGTGATACGTAATGTGGTTACATACTATATAGTAACAGAAAGAACAGAGAATAAAATTTATGTTTTTACTCTCACGATTTGGTGGTTTGGGCAAAGCTCTGGCAAACGAAATAGAACCATTTAAATAGGGCAAATGTATTTTTGTGAGAAGAGGGAATGCACCAACTTTTTAGGCAGAAATTTCCCCTTCCTTTTTCTGAATCATCGTCTGGTTAAGAGTAAAATCATGTAAAGCACCCCACATTTCAGGAAGCGTAAAACTTTGCTTTTAAATTGAATATCAGTTGGACTTTTTTTTTCCACCAAATGCATATCACTGCCAGGAAATGAAATCAGTCACACATTTATGTAGTGAAATATGAACTTACCACAGTGATCTGATTTGTGTTAACCCAAAAATTATGAGAAACAAGCTAAGGCCTTTGTTAGGTTTTCTTTAAAAAAAAAAAAAAAAGAAAGAAAGAAAGAAAGAAAAGGCGATGACCACAACAACCCCCACAAAAAAGAAGAGAAAGAAACAAAAAGGGAAAAAACGTAAGAGCTTCAAGGGGAAACTTTAAAATTAATGCAGATACCCCGCTGATGCACGCAGTATGTGTTCCTACATGTACACGCTGTAGGAAGCATTACACATGTGGTGTTCCGTGTTCTGCTTCATTCATTTACCATGCTCACGGATCAGTGTAATCTATATTTTTGTCATATATGTAGATCTTACATAGACATTTGATAGATATTCTGCAGTATTACA
Source organism: Physeter macrocephalus (assembly GCF_002837175.3). Taxonomy (NCBI): domain Eukaryota; kingdom Metazoa; phylum Chordata; class Mammalia; order Artiodactyla; family Physeteridae; genus Physeter; species Physeter macrocephalus. Next base: position 70,216,369 of record NC_041226.1, read on the forward strand.
GTGTGTTAATGCATAATTTGCTTACCTACTCCCTTGATGAATATCTGGACTATTTCCAACTCTTTTCTTGTTGTAAATAATGTCTAAGGTGAAATTTCAAGTCCTAAGTTGAAAAGTGGAAGACTCCTACAATAAAACTCCATATATGAGGAGGTTGAACTTTGATAAAACTAAGGAAGAGAAGAGCAACAAATTCTGTGAAGTTATTTTTAGAAGAAAAATAATTTTCTGATAGGTCTATCTCTATGCACAAATCTGAAAGTCACCAAAGCTGAGGGAAAAGTTCAATATATCTAGTGATGATGGTACTATATGTTAAAGGAAAGAACTCTATCCCTAGCCTTATGAAAGCAGTGATTACAAATCTACATCTCCGACTGCTGTATTAAATGAATTGGAGCTCTGCTAACTTAGTTCTAACCGTCTTAAAACAGTGATGCTGACGGACAAGGAGGGTTCTGAGAGGATTGCACTAACGTCATAGGTGTGCATTATCTACAGTGTTGATAGGTTAATCATGAAAATATGGGAATACAACCTAAAGCAAAAGGAAGCAACAAAGGAAGTAGAACTCTATATTAATCAAGGGAATACAAGAAAGGAGACTGGGAAAACGCAAAGGATGAGGATGATAGGTAGAAAACACAAAATAAGAGGGTAGGAAATGCATCACAACAAGTTTAAGAGGGTAGGAAGTGCATCACAACAAGTTTAAATGGCTTGAACTCACCGATTAGAAGACAGAGACTGTCAGTTTGGATTTTTAAAAATCCAGCTGTATGCTGCTTAGAAGAGAGGGAACTCAAAGCGATTTGGAAAGTTTGAAAACAGAGGCACGGGAAAACACATATCAGGCAAACCCCGACCAGTGGAAAGCCAGAGTAGCAATATTAACATCAGAAAAAAATAGAATTCAAGGCACAATCAATATTAATAGGGGTAAAGAAGGTCGCTACACAAGTTAAAAAGAACAGGTCACCAAGGACATAAAAAGAATCATGAATTGTACGTGTAACAGCAAAATTTGACAGAACTTAAAGGAGAAATGGTCAAATCCACAGCCATAATGGGAGATTTTAACACATTTTTATTAGAATATGACAGGTAAAAAAAAAGATTGACCCAACATGACTTAAAAGCTGACAGAGTTTGTGCTGAAAGCACATTAGAATTATTTGTAAATTTAACCATGTGCTAGATCATGAGAGGTGTCTCAGATTTCTCAGAAAATCATTAGCTAGCAGCTCACATTCCTTGTGAGTAGTACAGTGCAACTAAGTTAGAAATCAAAAATAAAAAGATAAAGGATGCACTTGGAATCTAAAAATATATCTTTATGAGGAACTCATGGGTTAAGAAATCACAATGCAAAATTTGAAGTGCTTAGAACCAAAGGACAAAAATACTACAAAACTGTGGAATGCAGCTAAAGAGTTAACCCGAGATTGATGCAAAGCCTTGAATGCATTTATTTCTTAAAAAATTGAAAATAGCGAAGTTAAATATACAGCTCAAGAAGCTAGAAAAGAACTGAGTTTGCCCCCAGAAAGTAGAATAATAAAATTAATTGGAGATACTAATGAAATAGAAAACAAAACAAACAAAACCAATAAATATGGACTTTATATTTTGTGCGGGGGTGGAGGGATGGAGTGATTCTTGAAAGGGAAATCGTGTAAATTGCAGTTGTGGAATAAAAGTAGGAAAACTTCGTCCGGTTAGTAGGGAAAGGCTTCTCTCGTGTGAGAAGTGGCTTTCAGGAGCCGAGACTGGACATGAGGGAGAGGTGGAAATTCCAGGCACGGGTTGCAGTTTAGGAACAGGCATCAAGAGCTGCCTTTATTTTTCTAATTTTTGTGAAAAAAATTTTTTTCTGAAAATCTCAACATGTCAATTTTATTTCAAGGAGTCTTCCAAAGCAGGTTCCTGGGAACCGCCTTTAAAATACATGGTGGGGAAAAAAATACACTGTGGAGTCTGCTAATCCTCCATCTGGATACTAATTATTGTAGAGATTAGCAAAGTTACACTAATGTATGAATCAGAGAATGTGTCATTGCCTACCAGTTGTAAATGCATGCCCAGCTGCTTCACTGAATGAAATAAAGCATCCAGTAGAGTCACAAAAGGCAGTGTTTTCAGAACATTTTAAGTTAAGGAAAAGACGTTTAACACGGTGTTAATTTTAAGTGCGAAAATTTGCAACCAAATCAAATGTCCATCATTAGGGAACTGGTTAAGTATTTTATGGCCATATAGTAGAATACGGTGCAGCCACTGAAATTGGCAATGTAGATGCCTATTTCCTGACAGAGAATGATGTTAAGTAAGGAAAGCAGATTCCACAACAGGCCACTTTGCGGGTAGGAAAAGCAGCTACTCACACACACATCCCTGCATTCACACACACATCCCTGGATATATAGGCCAAAACATAATTCACAAGTACAAGTAATTTTTGAGTTTCATCATATATTCTAAATTTTTAACACCAAACATGAATTGACTATGAAATGAGTAAAGAGGTAAATAATTTTTTTTAATCTGAAGAAATCGTTTTTGAAATTCAGCTCTTCTTGCAAAAGCCTTGTCCTCTGACATATTTTTCAAAGGTAGTGCTCTTTATTCAGATTTATGCCTTAGTTTTCGCTAGGTGCCTGCCGTAAGTCATGTCTGGGAGAACCGTCCCAGCGGCCCCGCAGGCCAGGTGTTGCCGTCACGCACCCACTCTCCACTCGAGGAAACCGCTGTCAGAGAAGGTAAGGGTCATGCTGGATCCTCCTCTCTGCCAGCCTGGCTTCAAGCCTCCTACGCTGTCCAGTCCTCGGCAGGGGCAGCTGCCGCACGCTGCCTTTCAGGAACTGAGAGTGTGTGGTTTCAAAGGGCTCTAGGCTTCAGGGCCATGCTCACCTGTACACAAACAGCCGGGGCACATGTGGCCTAGCCGTTCCAGAGCAGGGAGACGATTCTTCCAGAGGGCAACGGGACTCCCACTCCAGGAGAGGTGCCTTCCCAAGTGGGAGGCCAGACTGGTGGACGCTGCGTCATAGAGCCCTGAGGGGGAGACTGGGGAAGGGCTGTTTGCTGCCCGCCCGTGCCCCGAGTCGGTCCAAGAAAGGCACTTGCACGACGTGGATGTGTAAATGGGCTGACCCCAGAGGATCTCAAGTAAAGGGGAATCTGGGCTGTTTTGAAATGTGTTCTTTGGGATATTTAGTAACCTCTGGAAGGTTGATTCCATCCGGCAACAGCTCTAGTATATTACCTTTGCTGTTACTTATCCTGTGTTATTAATGCTATAGTTTTAGTCCATTTTATCTTTTCCAAATTGAGAGGAAGCCACTTTCACATACTTGACTGTTGTTATCCCGTTCTTATATCAACCAATCCCGATTTATTATCTTCTTCCCTCGGAAATATTATTTTATCCCTTCCTTTAATCATTTTAGGATTCAGGATTACTTTCCTGAACCTTGACTTACTCCATTCTTTTATTCAGCAAAAATTGTTTTTAGTGCCTCCTCTATATGCTAGATCCTGGAAATTCAGAAATGATACCTTTTAATGTCTGAGGACCTCACACTGAAGGATGGATGTTGGGAATGTGCTGTCGTCTGAATGCGGTGTTATCTCAGTATTTGCTGTTTCTTCTCACAGACACACCCGGGTTCTGCTTGCTCTTTGCATTACAGCGCTCCTTTACCAACCTTGCGATTGCAGATTCCCCTTTTAACTGTTTCTAGTCCTTCGTCTTTTAGTCATAACTAAATCCTTTCTTTCCTTCTTTTTCTTTCTTTCTTTCTTTCTTTCTGTCTTTCTTTCTTTCACTATATTTTAAATATTTGTCATAATTATTAGACAACAGCGTCTGACATGGTATTTAGGATAGATATACTGAGTTGTACTACTGTTTCTAGTCCTTCGTCTTTTAGTCATAACTAAATCCTTTCTTTCCTTCTTTTTCTTTCTTTCTGTCTTTCTTTCTTTCACTATATTTTAAATATTTGTCATAATTATTAGACAACAGCGTCTGACATGGTATTTAGGATAGATATACTGAGTTGTACTTTAAAGTATTGATACTATGGCTCATCATTTTATTGCCTTAAGAAAAGCATAAAGAAATGTTTGCTCTAAATTTTTTTTTCCTTAGAATACTTGTACCTGTAATAATTATAATTTCCTCCTAATGCATTCTGATGAAAAGATGTGCAGTGTCCCTGAGTTGTCCTCAGTGCCTCACAGCTGAGAGACAAGAGTGAGGGTTGCAAGCTCTGCCCTGAGGGCACAGATAGTACTTGGGCTGCGGGAAGTGTGGGTCCTAATTCAGGTTCCACCCAAGGAACTGCGGGGCGGCCATCTGTGCCAGTTCTCTTAACATTTGTGTTAATAAGCAAAGGAGGCTATCTCAGGTTTGTCTCTGTAATGCAATATTGATCCTTTTAACTTTACTATTATCCTGACGTGTGTAAAACAGCAAGTTTTTCCACAGCAAAATATCCTCCGAAGTATTTTCACTTACATTTTTGAAAGTGGGCCTGTGTGTGCTTTTCTCTAGAATTGATTTCCTCACTAACAGAGTAGCTAGTGTTTCTTAAGACACTATCGTGTCATTTTTGCATAACCAGACATGTTGACATGAACTGTCAAGTTCTTTCTAGCCACAGAAAGGAGAAAATAAAAGGCCCCCTCAAAACTCATTTATTATATGAAAGAAAACTAAGAGCTAATGTGATTTGTACTCTAGAACTATTTACCCTGGATACCAACTTGGAGGCATTTGTGATTTTTCACAGGGTATTTCTGCAATCCCAATTTACTTGCCTGGATAATGATTTTCTTAGCTTTTATTTGTGGCAGAAACAGAAGAAAATCTTCATTATAGTCAAAGATTTAGTAAATGCTAGAATACCGGCTTTTATTGTTTAGCTTTAAGATTCCTGAAATGTCACCTTTACCCCTTATATTTATTCGCTTAATAATCATCAACACTTAAAAGTGAGAAGAGATTAAACTTCTAGTAGTTTTGTTTAAATTCAGGCCTTAGCAATGAATCGAATGGGTCAAATCATGCCGACATGATCATTAATAAGAGGTGACTTCTCTGTGAGGTGAAGTCTGCTCAGGACCATGTTTACACGTTGAGATGAGGTGACTCAAAGTGCCCGCAGTGGCCTGCACCAAAGAGGAAGTTACAGGAGTATGCTCTCAAAAACAACCCGGAGAATGGACGTGCAGATACAAATGATACTTGTCTGCTGTTAAATGATGAGTGTTGTTGTTTGATCCCATTGTTTGTCTGATTTCTGTTGCTACACTGTCCTTTGGTTATTTTGTTGAAGAGGGGTAAGATTGAGGGAAAATTTCTGGAGTGGAAAAATAAAGTCACTGGGAAAGGAGGGGGCAGAGGAAGGCTCCAGGCTCAAAGGAGCAACAAGGATTTGGTCTCCTGGGAAGCAGACGAGCACAGATGGATCAGGACAGCAGGCTGAGGCTGTTTACTGCCTTTGAGGACAAACATACCCCGTGGAAGAAAGAAATCATTGCTGCTTCCTCCTGTTACCTAGTTTTATACGTATTTGTCAGTTGCTTGAAAAAGCCTCCTTGTTCTTGAAGCTGAGCAAACAGGGACATCTGAGTTTGGTCCAGTGTCACACATACCGGGGCCTAGCACTCAACCAGTCATGTTTCTCACCTGCTTAAAGGTGACTCAACACCCACCACCTGAGCAGTTGAGTGTCCCACTGGCCTGCAAAACGGGCAGGCGCGAAACAGGCATCCCTGAGGCACAGACGGGCAGTGACCAGCACGGGCCCAGCCTCGCGTCCCTCCGCTGGTGCAGTCTGATGGCCGTTCCAGACTACTACCCTGCTCTCAACCGCTCTGACAGCCAGCACACACCCCGATGACCTAGTCAAAGAGATCTTCCTACACTATCAGGTGATTCTTTTTTTTTTTTTCACTAGCTTTGAGTCCTAAGTTGATAGCTGTGTCCAAGATTGATTTTGGGGGAGGCTATATAGGGAAGATTGTCCAGAAAGGTGACCACTGACAGGTGCCCCCACTTTCTCAGATGGAACCTCCCACGTGCCAGAGTGTTTATGTCAGGAGTCGAGTCGTCTGTGGTCAGTGTGTCTGAGGGCACCTCTCTTCCCTGTCTCCTAGGGAGCTCGCTTGCTTGCATCCTCCAGCTTGTGGAAGGGTGACCCTGCGGCTGACCCCAGGACACAACCTGGTCCTGCCCACCTCTCAGTAGGTCTGCACAGGGTCACGTGCAGGACAGTGCACGGGGAGCTTCGTCAGAATAGAAAAAAAAACAACAGCATCGGCCCATCTGCACTTTCCTCTTTGTGCCTCGGCGGTGTCCCGAACCCAGGGGGCACCCGCTAAAGACACTTCACCTTCTGTAAACACGGACGTTGGAATTGATGGGAAAGTGAAAGGTGCCTGACATTTGTGTTATCTGGTTAAACACCCACTTGCACATTTGGGGTTTTACATAGTCTGGCTATTTTTCTTTCACCTTTCACTGATTATTTATTCCTTGTGTGGCTGACTAGGATGGTATGAAAGTCTTCAGAGATGAAGACAGAGGAGCTGGTAGCACTACGGACTTGAAATCTATGGCATAATATTTCGGAACTGGAAGAAAAAATAGTCCCACCGTAATACTCATTTCAGTGTAAGGAAGACAAATACTGTGTTTCCCTGTGGCATGATTTGACCTGTATGTAGGATAACCAACTGCATAATATACAAAGACTCCTTATAATGAAGGGCTGAGTCAGTATAATCTTCATCCTCTGAATCGAAAATATTTCTAGAAACAATATGTACGCTTTCTCCTTAAAGTTCAAGGGAGTTTCAAATTTGATTTTAGTCTCTGTTACCTCATAGAAATTAGTCAGAAACGTTAAATAGCCTTATTTTATGGATAAGCAAGATTCGGGAGAGATTAGATCATTCGCTCGGGGTCCGCCCTCAGGACAGCTGCCAAGCCAGGGACCGCGCAGGCGCGCAAGCTTCCGTGTCCTCGTCCCCCGCTGCCTCCCGTCAGGCGGCAGGTCCTGGGCTTGCAGCCCGCCGGCCCGGCCTCTCCTCTGCGCGCCCCCTTCTGTCTGTCCGTCTGCCTGTGCGCGTGCTGCTCCCACTGCTCTGCCTGCCTCAGGCCGCCCTCGCTTCTCCGCGGAGTTGCAGTTGCAGCGCGCACAGTGCCGTTCAGTGGCGCCCAGGCAAACAAAGCCGTCTGTCACACCGCACGGTCTCCTTCGTGCTCGGGGTCTGCTTCCCTCTTCAGCTGGATCTCCAGCCGTCTTCCATCCTGTGAACCCCTGGCTCCGGCCCTACTAGATTGCTTGCTGTCTTTTGATGTCCTGTGTTCTCTCACAGCTCTGTTCCTTTCTGACCCTCTTCCTTCTCTCTGGAGCCTCCTCTCCCCGGTCTTCCATCCTCAGCTCCTGCTTTCCTTCAGGGCTTCGCTCAGAATCAGCTGCTCCTGGAAGCTTCCCCGGTTTTATCCTCTCCTGCTCCCCCGACAGCACCTCCCCCCGCCCCGCAGGAAGGCAGCGTGGGGTGTCCTCACCAGGGCACTGCCCTCTGTACTGGCCTCTGTACTGTTTGTTTGGTTTCTGTTTCCTACCGGCCTGTGAAGTCCTGAGAGTGGCGGCTGTGTTGTTAATTTTGTGCATCTCCAGCTGGCCCATGATGGATGCTCAATAAATATCCATTAAGGAGTAGCAGAATCCCAGCTTTCTTGATCCTCAAAGTTGCTTATCAGACTGCAGGATACCTTTGACTGATAATAGTAACCAGTAGTATTCAGCATAGACTGTGTCCCAGGCACTGCCCTGGGCACCTTATGTATATTCACTCACTGAATCTCACAAAACTTTCCCAAATCCGTTGCCACTGGTGAAACTGAGGCACAGAGCACTTATGAGTCTTGCCTAAAGACACAGCTGTTAAGTGTCAGGATTTAATCCAGGCAGTTTGGCTCCAGAAATCACGTTCAGTGTAGTATGTTTTAGCCCTAGCTCCTACTTCCAGCATGATCTGATGTTATTGGTAGGAAACAAGTAAAATAGGAAGACATCTCAAAACTTTAACACATACCAACTCATACACCTGTCTCAACCAGAGAGCAGAGCTTAAGGGCTAGGGAGATGCGAAGAGGGAGGGAAGGAGGGAAATATGTTGATATAAATAAGGAATTCATTAATTTATTTGTAGCATATTTCAAAGTAAGTAAAAGTTTTATAAATAAATTTAGATTTTTACTATTTTCAACAGGATTTCTATAAAACAGTTTGGACTAAAATTTTTACTGAGAGAAGACGGTGAATACCTAGGATAGCTCTTATGCTGTTAATTTATTTTTATACGGCTATTTAAATATTTGCAGATATTTAACAAAATATTTTTATTCTTCTCTTTGGGCTTTCCAGATACCGCAGGGATCTTTGTTACCTCTGTCGTTTTCAGAGGATTTTAACGTGTGTTATTTCATCTTACATTGAAGCCCACTATTTTACAAACTTCCCGGGAAGCTGGGAAGGATACAGACCGGAGGATACTGCACAGCCTCAGCACATACACAACCAGGGCATTTTAACAACTCCAGGAGGCCCTTAACCATAGCAGAGAGAAAACTGTCACTAGTAAACTCCTTTACTGGGTGGTGAGCTCTTTTTTTAGATGTAAACTTCTCAAGGATGATGGCTTTATCTCATTTTATCCCACAGAGTGTTTCAGAACTGGCCAGCAACAGATATCTAGTAAATGCCTATGGAAAGCATAAATGAATGAAAGTCATATATAGTGACCTGAGTTGATATTTATTCCATTAAATGACTGGTCATGTTACTGAAAAGCTCTCAGAAGCTAGTTGAAAGTTATTTGTAAGAGGAATTCCCACCACCACATCATAGGTGAACCTTGTGAGTGAGAATGCTTTCCGGAGCGGTGTGCTCTTTGCAGTATTATGTCCAAAAACTATGATTAACCTCCAAGAGAAGACATGCACTGAAATACTAGCAAATGCAAAGTCCAGACAGAAAACACAGTTAGATATATAATCATCCATAGACTCAGTCTTTATGTAAAATATTTTCTAAAGATCTAGAAATAAGTTCAAGAAAAATAATTCCCATAGAAATGATAGGGCAAGGAAACTTTGCGTATTGGATTCATCCTTCCGTGGTTTGATAGGCAGAGGGAAAAGAGAATGGTAGCAGGCAGTCTTCCAGCACTTACTGTGAGAGCCAGTGCTGTAAGACCTGGGCAGTATGATTACTCCCCATTTTACACTTGAAGCGGTTGAAGCCTGACAAGTAACTTGTCCAGAGTCACGCAGCTGGTAAATAATGGAGCCCCAGTTCAAGGCTGAGTCCAGAGCCCATGCTCTTAACCACTACACTATATTGTACTTAAAGTGAGACCACCTCCCCCGCCAAAATAAAAAAAAAACACACCCTCCTTTAGAGGAAGTCTCTGCACAGCTTATATTTTACCAAGTTTCTGTTACCTCCATTCCCAACCTGGACGTAAATACTGGCAATTCACTGCATATAATTCATTGTTTTGTGATATTTTCTAGGCACACAGAAGTTCTAGAAAAAAATACGGAGATGTGTTTAGTCTTTCTGATCATCAAATAAATATAAAGCAAACAAGAGATATTCTTTTTTCACTTATTAGATTAATAGTTTATATTTAGAATTAAAATACTCATGTTGGCTGAGAAGCAGTGAGGCCCAGACCGTCACTGGTGGGAGAGTAAATTGGTAAAATGTTTTTGTAAACTGAAAAATATCAATTTATATCTGAAGTTGTTGTTTTTTTTTAAATGTGTATCCTTTGCCCCAGGAATTCTACTACTGGGATTCTATCCTGAGAAATAATAGAAAGTATAAAAGTAGAGAAATAATAGAAGTATAGGAAAGACTTTTATGTACTTACATATGTGGTCAAATAGTAACATGTACTAACTCTTTTATTTTAAATTGTGCTATATAACTTGTTATAAGTACAGTACCTTTAAGTGTAGGAATAACTCCATTTTAAAATAACTTTGTTCCTTTCCTTCATAAAGCATCCTGAAATACTGGCAGTATTTGATGATTAATATTTGATACTGTTTTTTGTAATTGTGAGTTCACACAGAAGTACAAAGTAAGCCCTGTCTTTTGGCAAAGATATTTCTGGCATTATCCATTGCTTTCACCCAGCTTAGTATCAGCTTATTAGAACTGCCGGTCAACAAGAGAGTCTCAACTATATTAATGATAAAATCTTTGTTAGAAATGTTTATAGCTTTTTGTTGAATAGATTCTTTACCTTTACCTTAAACCTTAATTAGGGTTTCAGAGTTTTTCTTAACTCACAAGACTTTGTTGAAAAAGCAGAATATCTGGTACTTACCTCTTAGTGCCTTGTTGGGACCTCTGTGTGGTAGCAGTCAGTATTCACCCAAACTGAAATAGGTTAACCTTGGCACGGTGTTTTAAGGGAGATTGTGCAGACATCCTTTTATGGTGGTGGCTTCTTTCTGTCGCCCTGTGACTGAGCATAGTGACGATCAGTTAGCCTCATGTGTGCGCGTGCACTTTTTTTTTAAATAGGAAGTGAAATTTTTCTGTTAGTGATTTTTTTAAAAAGAGTTATCCAAAAACCCCTTGGAATTTATGAAATTTTGATATCTATGGAACTTTATAAATTTTTCTATAAAGATTTAAGTTTAAAAAAATCCTTTGGAAGAGACTGAAACAATAAACCTTAACCAGGAAAAAAAAAATCATAGTTATTGATGATTTTGTATCCATATTATGTGTAAAGTGTGAGTTTAAGGGAAAAAAATGTCAATTTTGACAATTCTGTCTGCCTGGAAACTTGGTGCAGGGAGTAGTTCACTCATTCTGTATCTTATCAACAGCTTAATGAGAAAGAAAAAGAAATTTCTGTGGTGAGTGGAGAAAAATGCTCTTTTGCATGTGTACAGTGATTAGTCAGTATTTTCAGGCAGGAGACCAACTGACTGGATCGCTGATTTGCGTGGACACATACGTGACAAGGGAAGAGTTGAAGGGGGCATCCTACAGCTAGAATTGCCTCTCGTGCACAGGATGAAGGAGACCTGTGCTGTTCACCTTCAAGTCTTAACAGACTCAGTTTAAACCAACAGTGTCACATGGCTATCAAAATGCAAATTGATTTGCAGGCTAAAATAATGGAAATAGAGCGCTCAGAACAAGAGAGATGATCTGGCCGTTCCCAGTGAGCTCAGGAGGCTGCGTTTTACCAGGGCATGGATGACCTTAGAGCATGGGTGGCGAGGGGTCTGGATACCAGGTCTTAGGAGAAATGATGGAATAAACTGAGCATGTCTGGGCTTGGCAGGGTCGTGATCATTATCCTCACGTGTTAGGAAGCTCTCATGGTAAAGGGTTTAGATTGTACGTGTCAGTCTTCTAACTCCAGAGAGTAGAAGGAAAGCCTGTAAGAGGTGGTTACCAGACAGCTTTCAAATCAAAATGTGAAAGTAGATCTCAAAAGTTGAGATCAGGGCTTACCTGGTGGCGGGGTGGCTGAGAGTCCGCCTGCCGATGCAGGGGACACGGGTTCGTGCCCCGGTCCGGGAAGATCCCACGTGCCGCGGAGCGGCTGGGCCCGTGAGCCACGGCCGCTGAGCCTGCGTGTCCGGAGCCTGTGCTCCGCAACAGGAGAGGCCACGACAGTGAGAGGCCCGCGTACGGCCAAAAAAAAAAAAAAAAAAGTTGAGATCATAAAAAAATGGCATGTTGTCTCTTATTCAGGTGCTTGCATAAACCGGATGACTATTTTGAGGGATGTTGTAAAGAGAATTGAATCATTTGGTAGGAATTTGTAACCCTGTGACCTCAGAGGCCCTTCCACTCCAGGATTCTGTCAAAGTGGCTGAGGACCTTTAGCCTCTCAGTGGTGTTATTCCATTGAGAGGCTTGTTAGGGTCTTAGAAGCTCTAAAGTGCTGAAGATCTGTGGAGAAACCTTGTCAAACAGAAGAGCTACAACTCACCTAAATTCTTTGGGTCTCCACCCCATTATATAAAATAAAAGTATTGAACTAAATGATCACCAAGATAATTCCTAGTCCAATAATTCTGTGAGGGGGAAATACAGAGATTTTATGATTTGGTGGATCAATATGATAAAATCTTCTAGAACTAGTTCCTTTAAAACTTGGATTGAAGAATCCTTGAAGAAGACACTGATGAGAAGAAGTTTTTCAATTTGTTGAAAAGCCATCCTGGTGGGGTTTTGGTTTTTAGTTTTTGAAATAGTTTTTATTAAGTAAAACGTTGTTATATCATGAAATCTAGGTAAAGTAAATGGTCTAGCAATCTGGATCTCCCCTTTTTTTTTGGTATTAGAGTAGTCAAGTGTGTAAAGAAGAGGTGATAGGGTAATTGTCCTCTGAGATGCCGTTGAGGTTTAGTGTGAGATAATTTCATGAGCTCACAAACCTTATTTTTATTGTTGAAAGTTACCAGGATTTCTTTAGTTGTACTGTAAAAGTGCAGTCCATGTCCTTTTCTGTAGAAGAGGTAAGATGGACGTTTGTGACCTGAACTGAGAGTTTCTACTATTTTATTTGTTCTGTCAAGCACAGTTGTGAGTATAGAGTAGATACTCAATAAATATTAGTGATGTTAGTGAATGATTTCTTTATAACCCGTGTTCCTCTTTTCTGAACTTCAGCCCTATATGCTTAAGCCAGATAGGACTTCCAGAAGTTAGCTGTTCACAATACGAAAAGGTCAAACTGAGTTATTGTTGCCAGTATAAGGAACAAATGTTGTCATAAAATAAGGAAAAGAGAAAAACTGGTCAGTGACTAAAAACACTCAGTGTGTATAGAAATAGCAATGGAAATTTTCTACAAAACAACGTGTATAACCATGGTCTGAAATATATGCTTTTGTGTTATGGGTAGATGTGGTTTAGTATTTAGTCGTCATTTAAAACTACACAGTGATGAATAACTTCTAAGGAATTTTGAAACTTCTTCTACTGATATATAGGATATGAGCTGGGGTCATTAAAATTCCTATCAATATTTCTTAGTTTACATTGGAATGTAACTCAGGCAAGAACTCTGCTTCAGATTTTTTATTATAGCTTTACTCTTTACACTTTATTGCTAAATGTGAACAGAAGACCTTCTGTAAGTTAAGTACCTAAAGACATGTTCTGTAGTGAGAAACTCAAGTGCAACCAAAATAGAGTTTTCTTATTATTACCAAGAGACCAACAGGCCATATTTTGAGTATATCTATGAAACTGTATGTTTTAATCCCATTAAAACCAACAAAACAAGAAAAGGAGCTCTTTAAAACAAAAGACAAATTCTGCTCTGTGGTTTTACCATTTTTAAGAGAAATTCATTGATTCAGCAAGTACTCACTGAGCAACTACCCTGTGCCAGGCGTGGTTCTAGAGAGTGGAGGTAAAGCAGCAAACAGACTGACAAGAGATCCCTGCCTTTGTGGAGCTTCCATCCTAGTCGTGGAGACAGATGATAAAGAAGCCGGGTAGTAAATTAGGAGGTTATCGGTGCTGTGGGGAGAGGAAAGAGAGAAGGCAGAGTAGGGGCGGGGCTGTGAGGTGGGCGCAGGCTACAGTCATGGAGGGCTTCTTGGAGAAGGTGCCATTTGAGTGAAGACCTGAAGGGTGTAAGGGAGTGAGTGATGCACTTGTCTGTGGGAAGATGGCCAGGAGAGGGGGAAGCAGCGGCACGCGCCCTGGGGTGCAGTGTGCCCGGTCCTGTGTCCAGGGAGCATTGAGAGCGAGTAGGGGAGACTACGGAGTAGAAGGCAGGTCTGGGTGGGGGACGCAGAGTCTTGTGTGTGTTTGTCACGACTTTGGCTTTTACTCTTAGCTGGCGGTGGGTCATTGCAGGATTTTAAGCCCAGGAGCGATTAGCTTGTTCTTTTTAATGAAAAGAATGCACAGCTGCTTCATCAGCTGTGTTTGTGTGTCGTACTGATATTTAGAATGACAATTTAAATAACCCTCTGTTAAAATTGCTTTCGTTAATTTTTGTTCTTTTAATCTAACAAATGTTGCCCGTCGATTACGGGTAAGTGTCCGCATTAGGCACTAGGGGGATGCAACGCTAAATAGAACGTGGTGCTTCCTCATAAAATGAATAATCTAATGGGAGATTTTTTTAAAAACCCTATGTAGTTAGTTAAGATGTAGATCGTACAGCTGTTCAAGAATAAGAATTGTTTCATTGCCCCACATTTAATGAGCTTTTCTCCTGTGCCAAGCACTGGGTCCAGTGCTGGGATAACCACGAGGGTGTATCTCCTTCCCTGCCTTGGGATGTATTCAGCCCAGGAGGAGGGCCAGAGGAGTGAAGCATTCCAGACCCGTCTGCCAAGCTGTCTGCAGACCTCTGCTGCCCTGTCCCTGCCGTCTCCTTACGAGACCGAGACCGCGGGAGGCTGCATCTTACCCATCTTCGGGTCTCCAGTCCTGACCAGGGCCTGGTGCTCAGCTGTTCACTGGTTGGGGTTTTCCCTCTTCTAGCATTTCCTACATTCTTATAGCTGCCTGTAGATGATGCTGCCATTTATCACATCTTCAACATGTGTTTGGTTTGGTTTGGTTTTTAATAGAATCGAGAGGACAGTGAATGATTTTTTTAATAATACTTTCTCTATCGAAGATGGGAAAATGCACGAGAGGGACCTGTTGTTTCCACAGAAATGATAGTGAGAACATTTCTTTGTGGAAGTGAAAAATATTTCTTGCGTTTTTCTTATGGTAAAGGCAGTCATTCTTTGTACGATGCCACTTATCTAAAACATGAGAAAATAAAAGACTAATTAAATTAAGCTGTGAGTTTAATGAAGAATGGGTGTAAGTGTGTGTCCAGACCACATGCCTCATTCACGTCTCCCACCTCGCCCTCATAGGAATGTGAGTACGCCGTCCTGGAGCTCTCGTTCCTTGAGGTTCGGGGCTGCTTCTTACTTAGAGATGTGGACGGAGCTGCTGTGGCTGGCCCACTGCCTCTCACACAGATTCACTCAAACAGTGAAACTGGGGTAGCTGTGAGGGTGATAGAGAGCAGCTAACCGGCAGGAGGGTGGAGGAATCTCTGGGAAGAGGAGTTGAGCTCTGTCATAGACCGTAAGTGTAAGTTTCCTAAGCAGAAAAGTGCAATGGACACTCTTGTGTTGAAACAGTAACCTGTGTCAGTGAATATTCATCGGAGCCTAAGGTGCCCAGGGAGCATCTGGGCGGCGAGGGGGTGAGAGGGGTTGGGCCAGATCAGGGGAAGGGAGAGGAGGACGGTTGCAAGGAACCACACTGGTAAGAAAGAATCGCAGGACTTTGCTCTTTTGTGCTGATGTTTGAATTTCCTCTTTGGATGCTGGCATCCTGCGGAAGGAAGGGTTTTAAACAAGGGTGTGACATGGTCAGAGTTGTGTTCGGGGAAGACAGTACTGTTGGCGGTGTTAGCAGATGGATTAGAGAGAAACAAGACTTTAAGTAGAAAGACGTTTGTGACTTTTGAATATGTCAAGTCGAAGGTATCAAATCGAGTTTCATAGCCAAGGGGAGGGGACAGCCGGACAGTCTGGGGACTCACTCCATTTTTTTAGTTGAAGCCATAGAAGGGCTTAGGATTATACCAGGAGAGACTGGAGCAGGAAGACAAGACCAATGGAACCCTGGAGAGGGTAGGAGAAGAGTGGTGGGAGACACATGGGCAGACCAGCAAGAAACAGGGTTTAAGACAAAAGCAGGAAGGAATTTGAGGAAGGGAGGACAGGAGCGGCGAGCCATGCCAAGTGCTGGAGTGAAATGTAACTGGACAAAGTCTGAGATGAAGATTTTGGATTCGACTGTGATGAATTGTAATGTTTCTTGCTTTTGGTTCATCTAGTCTCTTTCATCAGATTTCAAGTCATTCGTGAGAAGAAAACATAGCATCAACTTTAAATTTTCTCACAGTGCTGACAGTTCATTAGCAGATGCTGAACCACCTCTTTGCAATAGTTTTGGGAGGGTCGACAAGGGTTAGATAATTAGAGGTCTCATAAAATGTTATATATATGTACAAATTATTTGGGATGTGATGTATGTATAGAAACCAACTTGTGTATCTAAGACCATGCTTTCAGACTGAAATAAAATGATAAGCAGTGTTACTTCAAATATACATTTACCATTGGTATTTTAAATTGAGTGTTACACCATAGTGATTTTTGTTTGTTTGTTTGTTTGCATAGCCTGGCACCTGTGTTTGCTCTGTTTGTACCATTTTACTGCTCCATCCCGAGAGTCCAGGTGGCACATATTCTGGGCCCGTTGTCCATCACAAACAAGACACTGATTTATATATTGGGACTACAGGTACAGTATGCATTTTTATGTTCATGTTTCTTTAACCAGATCTCTCTCTCTCTCTCTTTTTTTTTTTTTTTTTCCGGTCTTTTTCTCATTTGATCTCCTTGAGAACAATGTGTTTTTTTTCCCATAAGTTTGGCTTCTTGATCTATATCAAACGTTCAAAGGAAGTGTTACAGAACAAGAACGTCAAGGTATATAAGATACTAGAATACTTTCATAGCCTTTAGAAATCTGATAAGAGCTTTCACTGTAATTTGTATCGGTGGAAAATATTTTAATTTCATTGTACAATTGCGTTCAAGTATCTTTTAAAAATCATAGTATGAAGTGGAAACAAATGAGAACAATCAAAAGGTGGAAAGTGGAGAACCACTGTCAAAATTAATTTATTGAATAGAGTGTCACAAATAAAGCTCTGAAGCAGGAACCAGATATGCTTTGCCAGCTTCATAACTCCTGCGCTGCACGGGCTTGACTGCACTGTCACCATCCACTAGATGGTTTGACACGAAGGCCGTTAGAGGACTGACTGTTTGACTTAAATTGAAAAAGATTATCTTCACCAATATTCAATGAATATTGATTGCTCTCTGCTGGGTTCCAGGCGCAGTAATAGAAGATACATGTGATTTTCAGTTTTCAACCTGTAGTACCTGTCACTTTTCTTTCACTCTCACACTTTTTGATGTAAACTTTTATTCAGCTGTTTCCTGTGGTACCATGTGTAGCTCGGCCTTTTGATCCACCATATGCTCATAACATTCCTTACCCCACACACGTGGAACCGGATACCAGTGTCACTGTAGAATGCCCTTCTCCCTCCCCTTTTAACCTTCAGCATTTCCTCTAACTTCTCTAGTCTGCTGTCCTGTGTTAGCAGTGACTCATCTGGGGTGGGTGTTTCCTAACCATTTTACAGCCGTTTCTCATGAAATGTGTTTATTCTTCATCTCTCAACCTATATAACGTTACAGTCTCCCTTATCCTCCCTAATACTCATATAACCTAACAGCCCATTTCCACATTTTACTCTTATTACTAGGATTTGCTGTGGCATGTTTAATTTTTTTTTTAAGATGTTACAACAGAAGGCAGAATGCAACGGTAGAAGAGCCCCCTAGATGGGGGGCAGGAGACCCAAGTTCCGTTTCTGACGTGGCGCACACACTACCTTGAGACTTGGGTCAAGTTATGGAAGGAAGCCTCTAAGCCTCATTGTTGACTCTAGTTATAGAGCGTCTTTTAGGGTGAAAAACATTGTTTTATTAGTTATGGAGTAGGAATTCAGTGGAGCATTGTGGAAAGTCTTTGGAGCCACGTAGACTTTGGTTTAATTAGTTGCTCTGGTACTTATTTTCTTTCTCTGTCACTTTTTCTGAGCCCATCTGTAAAGTGGGGACAACGATATCTATCTTACAGGGTCATTTGGAGGATTAGAGATTATAGCATTGAGTTTTTAGGGTAATCTGAACAGATAATAAGAACTAAGTCAATTGGTTCCTATTATTAATTAATCATTTATGTCTCTATGGCTGCCACCTTTGGTTTTTCTGAGATTGTGAGTGGGTTGTTTTTTTTGTTTTGTTTTGTTTTGTTGGTGAGGTAGAAGTTGGTGTCAGAAAGTAGAGGTGGAGACGCCCCTGGCTTCTTGATAAAATCTGAAGTCCTTAGCATGAATGGCATCCAGGGTTTCTTCTTGTCTGTCCCATGTCAGTCCCCACCCCTCCCCACCTTGACATGAGCATGAACCTTTTGTTCCCGAAACTTCTGTTCTCTCCTTCCATCCCTCCCCTCTGGACCTTCACACATGTTTCTGTGCCTCTGTCTCTTACTCAACAACTTCTTAAAACCAGGGACGTTTGACAGATGAATGGATGCGTGAATGAATGACTTTAATCGTTATCAGTAGAGCAAAAATATTTGTGAAGGGTTGTTTAAGTACACGTGGCCCAAGAGCCAGTCATGTAATGCCCGGTGCTGGGGGCTGTGGAGGATAAAATGAAGCATGAGATGTGGCACCTGCCCTCAAGGAGCCCAGCTGTGAGAGAAAGCATACAGTAAGTGCTGTGAAAGTATTAGCTGTTTTATTGTTCTCTATACTTTTAGAAGAAGACTACAGAAAAATATTTTTCTACATAATTCTCATCCTTGTTATTATCAGTCATTCACACTGGACAAGCATCTGTGCTAAATCAAAGGATTAAATTTTAGATCAAGGGATTAAATTTGAAGTTGTAGCCAGTGCTCATTTCCACATTAGCTAACACAAGAGCACAGCTTGTCAGATGCTTTTCTTACCTGTGCTTTGTCATCTCTTACCTTTGTCTTCTTTCCGTGTATCTTTTTTTCTATGTATCCTTGATAAATGGGCACCACTTTGAGGTTTTCATTGTGTCAGCAATGAACCCGCTTCTTTCTCTACAAGCGGAGGTGCTTAAACTCCCCATCTAAAGATCTAAATGTGAACAAACGCTAAGCTACAAGTCTTTTTTTTTAATCTATATATGTGACTTTATTTTATTCCCTAAATATTTCAGTATATATTTCCCATAAACAAGGGCATTCTCTTACATAACCATTGTTCAGTTAACAAAATTGGGAAATTAACATTGATACAATCTTATTCAAATTTTTATCTTATTCAAATTTCACCAATCGTCCCAATAATATCCTGTTATTAGGCTACAAATCCTTTCTTTCTTGCAGGAACACTTTGAGATGTCTTGTGACTTTTTTATTTTTTTAAACCCTGAGCACACCCTTGGATGTAAATGATTTGGAAAACAAAGGGAGAGTTTCATGAGACCCAATTCTAACTGCTTTTGCCATTAATGAACTTTGATACCATTACTTAGTTTGCTCTTTCTTGGGTAAACTGGAATGAGAGTATCATCAGTTAAGCAGAGCAGCATTGGACATGGACCTGTATGCTGGTAGATGTCTTCCATCTAAAACTAGAGTAGCAATAACAAGAAATTGAAATGAGAGAATTATATAAACTAATATTACATGTCATTACTTAACACCAAGCATTGGATAGTGACTACATATTTTGTATGTTGTTAATGCTAATAATTTCTTTCTATATAGTATTTTACTTTGTTTAAGCCAATTAATGTCCATTTGTAATTAAGAATATGCTTGAATTTCACTTATTTTTCTTTGCACGGGAGTGGGCTGGGTTCAACCTATCTGTTTTAGGCTATTGAAAAGCTGAGTTAGGTCTTGGTATTAAAAAAAAGAAAGAAAAGAAAAGAAAAATTAGTATGTTGTTTTCTTTTATATAACAGAATTGATATTTATTAATTTTCTGTTTGTTTATATTAAGATATGTATAATTAAGACTTAACTTAAATGGTAATGGCTGTAGTTATGTAAAAATAAATATGCTGTGACTGGCAGTTGAATTTCATTTTTAGTTGCCTTTTTTTTTCTTTTATAGCTTTTCACCTCTGGTTCCTACATCTGGATTGTAGCCATAAGTGGACTTGTAAGTGTGATTCCCCCCTCCCCCAATTCCCCCTCTTTTCTGAACAAACTTTAGGAAAAATGTCATATTTAGATTATGGGTCATATTTAGTTGTCTTCAGGTGTCAGATTACATCTCAAAGCTACTTCCTTAGTGATAAAAAAGCCAGTTGCATGGATAATTGAGATGAAAGAAGCCAGTTTGTCTCAGTTTTCAAGGTAATTTTAATGAAAGTTTTAGCTGAGTTTGTCAGTGTTATTTTTAAATTACTTAGTAGTTGAACTCATAGTAGGACAAAATGGCAGAAAAAGAAAATGAAGAAGTTGGATTTACCAAAATTAGTGAGAGATATTCTGCTTGTTTTGGAAAGAGACATGGTCATGCAAGGGGAAAAATAAGGTTAAATGGAAAGTCAGGTGGATTGGAACTGATGGAAGATTCATCAGGGTGTGTGGCCAGAGAAGGAAGAGGGCGGCGTCTCCTCTGTGTGCCAGACCGCCTTCATCTCCCCCATCCCCACCCTGCTGTATTTTATTTTATTTTATTTTATTTTAATAAGTATATAAGTTTATTTTAATAAACTCTGTGAGGTATTGAAAATGAATCTAAAGCATAAAATTGAGCTTTATTTTTCATCCATGGCTTAAATTTGAACTCCCAAATTTATCTAAAAATAAGTTTATAACTAGTACATGTGAAATATAGTTTTCAATTTCTTTCTTGGAAAAGACTAAGAAAATTACAGACTGGATTTATAGTAACATGTATAACATCAAAGGGAAAGGATTTGGCAATAACTGCATTCCACTGCAGACATTTTAAGTAAGTTATCACTACTTATTCTTGTTTCCTGGGTGAATGGTATTTTGAGACACTGGGTCATTACTTTAAGCCTGCTCACTTCTTTCCTTCCTTTATGCTCTTTGTTTTATTCCTTTTCTATGTTTATTCTTTTCATATACAACTTAATCCTTCACTCCTCACAACGTCTAGCCAGAATTCTGGGGATTGAGGTCACTTTGTTTCCCCCTCCCTAAACATTTTTCTCAGATGCCCAGATTTGCTTCAGGTCCGCAGAGCTGAACTCCATTGTGGGGTCTTCAAGCCATCTGAGCCACCTGGTATCCTTAAGACTTGTAGTGATTTAAAGGACAGCCTGGGGTCATACTAATCCTGTGGGGCACAGTGGCCAGGCTCTGCCCAGTCTAATCTCATCCCCACTTGAACTGCCAGCTTGATTGGCAGGTACTTAACCAGCCTGCAGACAATAGCTAGTTCATTGCTTTCATAATGAAAGCAGCATGAGAATTCACTCTTTTGTTCATGATAACATTCTGTTTCTCTTAGCAGTGATAATCTTGAGCCCTTTTTTGGATATTTTCCTAAAGCATTCAAAAATTTTGAAAAGTACCTTATTGTGTTACATTTCATTGTGTTAGTTTACTGTTAATTGATTTGCTCACATTATCTTAACCCCTCTTTAATAACTCATTATGTGACTCATTTGTTTTAAGGCATCCCATTTTCTTTCTTTATTCTGTTTTCAGATTCCTGGTTTTAAAATAAGTTCTTGCTGTCACCTCAGAAAGTTTCACTTTGTGACATTCAGTGCTCTAGAATTGGAGGTTGCATTTTTCATCTCTTTCTAGTCTTTTTAAAATCTAAAGTATGTGTGTTGTGATCAGTCTTTTCTCGTACAGATGCTTAACAGGTGGTGGTGGTAAGGTGCTTGATGTAATTTTTTAAAGGAATCAGAAGTTTAACAAATTTTTAATAGTAAAATTCCTAGTTTCAGAAGAGTGAATAGAATTGCTCAGTATTTGAAATATAATCCCCAGATGAATGTAGCTAGCATTTGAATAATCCCACTATTAGTAAACACCTTTGAGCCAATTGAATCTTCACTTTATAGTAACTAATTCAACTAATATTACTGACCTCCTACCATTACACAAATCTGATAAATCTTCATGTCAGCCTTGTTTATTATTATTCCACCATAGTTAGATGATACTATGTTTACTTAGGATGATTAATATCAGGGATAATTACACCAGTTTTCCTTCATGCTATACCATAGATGTTAGTGCTTGTTTTGAATTTAATGAATATTTTGTTTCTGACTTTTTCCAGAAAAATCATACTTTTGTTATGAAATATTTAATATACTATGGTGTACTTTAGATAAGGATAATTATAAAGGAGGATATTAAAATTATTTGTGAATATTTGGTTTACACACCACTGATTGAGGGATCGAGTTCTGAGATTCACAAAGCCACAGCTTGTCCCAGATGTCTCTTGCTCAACTGACTTCTCTTCTCCCCATATTTATCAGGCAACTTCCCTTTTTTGTTTTTGTGTGTGTGGGTGTTGTTTTTATGCTAAATAAAATACTAAAAAGAAAATAAAATTTTTATTACCAGAAAGAAATGCACAGATGGTTTTCAGTGTTTTGGAGGAATGTTAGAAAACCTGTTGATAAAATAATCAACTTTTAGCTCTGAAACCAATAGTTCTCCTAACATACTATATGTAGTAAGGAAGTAATTCTATTTCAATCTGTGTTTTTAAGAGAAAGAGCTTTTTTTTTTATAAAAAGACATTTGTATAAACCTAAGTCATGTGTTATCTGCTGTCATAGAAACCAAAACCTTTACTCATGCTCTTCTGCAAAGCTGCCAACTTTGGGTTTATTTTATTTAGTTATTGGTGGATTTATTTTGCTTAGGCTGGTTTTTCTCTCTCCTTGTGTCACCCATTCTTTCATGATTAGAAATGTTTCTGAATACATGGCTTAAAAATATCCCGCTGACTAAAAGAAGAGGAGGAGATAAATTACATCAGGACAGTATTTTGCTAGGTGGGAGTGTACTTTCTGTCTTCAGTGATGTCACAGAAAAGAATAAGGACTAAATATTTTTCCTGGGTGGAGGGGGGTTGGGGAAGTGTGTTTAGCTTATGAGGAGCAATAATGAGTTAATTTGACTAGGACAGCTGTCTCTCCACAGTTCTGTTTTGTGATCCCTCAGGGATTCCAGCTGCTGCCAGAAAGGATAAGGGTCGTTCGGTTTTACGGAAAGATTAAGATTACAGTAAGTCCCCTACATACGAACCTTCAAGTTGCGAACTTTCAAAGATGGCAGTGCGCGTTCGCATGTCCAGTCAAGTTAGTTCACGTGTCTGGCGTACATTGTCACGTGCGTGCATCCTCTACAAGTGGCTGTGCTTTTGTGTACTTTACTGTACAGTACTGTATAGAGTACAGTACCCTACTCTATACAGTATCTGTACAGTAGTACAGAATCTTTATTTCAAGCCCAGGATGTCAGGAAGCAAGTGTAAAAGCAGCGGTGATGTAGCTGGTACTTGCCTGTTCACTCAATGCCAGTGCCTGGATGCCAGCTGTTGTACTGTACTACTGTACTTTTCAAGGTACTGTACTGTAAAACTAAAAATGTTTTCTTTATTTTTTGTGTTTGTTTTTCATGTATTATTTGTGTGAAGAGTATTATAAACCTATTACAGTACAGTACTGTATAGCCGACTGTTAGTTGGGTACCTCGGCTAATTTTGTTGGACCTACAAACAAATTGGATTTATGAATGTGCTCTCGGAACAGAACTTGTTTGTATGTAGGGGACTTAACTGTCTTCACATGTCCCATTGATACATGTTTTAATGTTGCGTTGTTCTTCCTTTGACAATTCTGGCTTTTAACACCAACATTTTTTTTTTGGCTGCATTGGGTCTTCGTTGCTGCGCACAGGTCTTTCTCTAGTTGTGGCGAGCGGGGTCTGCTCTTCATTGCGGTGGCTTCTCTTGTTGCAGAGCACAGGCTCTAGGCGCGTGGGCTTCAGTAGTTGTGGCTCGCGGGCTCAGTAGTTGTGGCTCGCGGGCTCTAGAGCGCAGGCTCAGTAGTCGTGGCGCACGGGCTTAGTTGCTCCGCGGCACGTGGGATCCTCCCGGACCAGGGATCGAACCCGTGTCCCCTGCATTGGCAGGCGGATTCTTAACCACTGCACCACCAGGGAAGTCCCAACACCAACATTTAATATCTAAAATATGACTGTTTTCATGAAAGTTGGCAAAATTGTAATTGGAAAGCTTGGCTGTAGTAGCCAAGTGAAATATTTCAGTGTAAGTGAGTGCTTCAAAATGTTAGCATACACCTACTTTCATCATGTTCGCACCTCATGTCTAACTACTCTTCTTCACGTCTCTGGTGAGAGACCTTCAAAAATTGAGGCCGCTCTGCATGTTCACAGTTCCTCCAGTCTTGTTACACATTAATACTTTTTTTTCCTTGAAGAAAACATTGCTTTCTTATCGAATTTTATTTAAGTTTTGCTGTGGTTCTGCAGAAAGTCTTTGGGCCGGTCCGTGTCCTTGCACTTCTTCATCTTCTTCCATCTTATGACTCGTAGTTATGAGTCATTACCCCTGGGATGTACCCTAATTCTCAAAAGCTGGCCTCTCGGGCCTGAGCTGATTCTAGCATGATTAAAATAGAAGGAGCCTGCTTTTGCCAGTTTTTCTCTTTTTACAGTTCACAAATTTATCATCATTTGGTCCTCTTTCAAGCTGTTTCACAGCAGATGAACAGAAAGTCCCGTACTTCTCAGACTCCAGGCTTCTCTCCTTCAACCTGTCCGTTTACGATCTAGTCATTTCCTGCGTTTGTTACCTGTTCTGTACAGTATGTCAGACTTTGATTATCTTGTGATCAAGCAACCTTAGTGTGAAAGAAAATCTGTCCTACCCAGTAACAAGATTAGAAACGTAGCTTCACACCAGATTCGTTAGGACTTTGGATGTGGTCTGAGTTTGTATTTTTATCTGTAGGCAGTGAGGATCTTTAAAGCTTTTCAAACAAAAAACTTCACGATGGTGCAAGATTATAGAAGTCTTATTAGGGTTTGTAAGTCAAAGAAGCTGGGGAAGGAGAGAGTTGAGCAACCTTGAAGGAGTCAGGATGGCTCATTTGTGGGCTGTGATTTGTCTGTTTCTCTTCCCCCAACAAGAGTTTTTTTTTTTTTTTTTTTTTTTAAACATCTTTATTGGAGTATAACTGTTTTACAATAGTGTGTTAGTTTCTCCTTTACAACAAAGTGAATCAGTTATACATATACATATGTTCCCATATCTCCAACAAGAGTTTTAAAGACAAAAAAATAAAACATTGTCTTATGGTTAACTGTAAAAGAAAAAGCATCAAACAGAACCTTATGTTGATGGGCTTTCCAAGTCATGGTATATCATTAAGGAGAAAGCTTATGGAACTAGCATAATCTACTATGGAAATCAGAACTTCTTTGGAGTAAGTTTTCTAGCCCTGACCTGCGTCTCGGGTGAATGAGGATGGGGAGTTTGGTCCTCTGAGCCTTGCCCTGCTTTTCATGTCTTTCTCTGCTCTTCATGCTTCCTTTTCTTCTTCCTTATTCTTGCTTCCCTTAGATTTCTTTTCCCAATTCACCAAAAGAAGGGTACAGTGTAGCAGGTCAGGTAACTCATCTGATGCCCAAGGTTTTCAGTTGAACTTTAGGGACTCAGATGATTTTCTAGCAGTTCATTGAAAATGAGGACAGGGTTTCCCTGGTGGCGCAGTGGTTAAGAATCCGCCTGCCAATGCAGGGGACACAGGTTCGAGCCCTGCTCCAGGAAGATCCCACATGCCTCGGAGCAACTAAGCCCATGCACCACAACTACTGAGCCTGTGCTCTAGAGCCCGTGGGCCACAACTACTGAGCCCACGCGCCACAACTACTGAAGCCCGCGCACCTAGAGCCCGTGCTCCGCGACAAGAGAAGCACCGCAATGAGAAGCCCACGCACCGCAACAAAGAGTAGCCCCCGCTCGCCTCAACTAGAGAAAGCCCGCGCACAGCAACAAAGACCCAACGCAGCCAAAAATAAATAAATAAATAAATTTATAAAAAGAAAATGAGAACAGAAGCTGCAGAGGGAGGTCAAGGCTGGTTAGAGCTGTGAGGTGGGTTGGGCTTGTGAAAGAACCTAGTGTAGAAGTAGAAAATGACAGTGGATCCTTAAGAAACAGCCATATTTAGAAGATGCTTTCACAAAACTTCTTATATAACAACACAGTATTTACAATCCCAACACCAAATTGAGTGCTTATCAGTCCATTTTACAACTCTCTCTCTCTCGTTCATTGATTCATTCATACCTTCTCTCTCCCCCCATTTTCCCTCCCTTCCTCTCTGTGCCCCCTTCCCCTGTCCCGAAACCTTCTGTCCTCTGCCTTGTCATGACAATTACAACTCAGTCCAGGGCTGACAGAATGTCTTATTATACAAGTGTTACACAGGGAGTGACTAGTACACTTTTAAATGTTCAGTACAGAACAGATGAAATCATGCCAATGTCTTGATAAAACTGTCAGAGAAGTGCCTCATAAAATATAGCTATAAAATCTTCATTACTGTAGCTTAGCTTTTACTAACTTACCTTTTTTTAGGCAAAAACCTTTCAGAGGCTTTCAGAACTAGGCCTCCTCAGGTCCCTCTCTCAGCCCTGTGGACCCTGGGCTCCAGCGACACTGAGCAGCTTACTCTTCCCGACATCTCACGCTGTCTCAGGATTCTGTGCCATCACTTATTTTTCTTTAACAAACACATGGCACTTACTATGTACCAGGCACTTGTGGTAGATTATATTGTTTGTTCAACTGTTTTGTTTGTTGAGAATATTTGCTGCCCATCTCTACGGCCCCCTCCCTGCAGGGCCTGCCTCTACATGCCCTGTTAACATCAGACTC
Organism: Physeter macrocephalus; assembly: GCF_002837175.3. NCBI lineage: Eukaryota > Metazoa > Chordata > Mammalia > Artiodactyla > Physeteridae > Physeter > Physeter macrocephalus. The sequence continues at coordinate 70,243,018 of NC_041226.1, forward strand.
TACTCTGTGACTTACATGTGCCACTGGACCATGAGCAGAAGTGATGAATACTTCACAAGCAGAAGTTTTTAGAACCATTGTGTGGTTCTGCCATTGCTCTGTTCCTTTTGTCATGAGAAAAGCATGTGACAGATAGAAGCTGCTCCTTCAGCCCAGACCCCAGAATGAAGAAGACACATGGATCAGGGCTGTGGCCAACATGTAAGATGAGTGAGGAATAAACCTTTGTTATAAGCTACTGAAATTTGGGATAATTTGTTACCACAGTGTAACCTAGAGAAAGCAGACTAATACAGCTCTTTTCTAAGCAGTTTACAAATATTATTTAATTAGTCCTCCTGAACACCTGATGATGTAGGAACTGTTGTCCCTGTTTTATAGATGAAGAAACTGAGGCACAGAGAACTTAAGTTATTTGCCAAGAATAACTGCTAAGTAGGGGAGACAACATTCAAATGCAGGTACTGGAGCTTTGGTGTCTGTGCTCTTTTTTTTTTTTTTTTTTTTTAAAGGGAGGTGGCAATTTTAATTTATTTATTTATTATTTATTTATGGCTGTGTTGGGTCTTCGTTTCTGTGCAAGGGCTTTCTCTAGTTGTGGCAAGTGCGGGCCACTCTTCATCGCGGTGTGCGGGCCTCTCACTGTCACGGCCTCTCTTGTTGCGGAGCACAGGCTCCAGACGCGCAGGCTCAGTAGCTGTGGCTCACGGGCCCAGTTGCTCCGCGGCATGTGGGATCCTCCCAGACCGGGGCTCGAACCCGTGTCTCCTGCATCGGCAGGCGGACTCTCAACCACTGCGCCACCAGGGAAGCCCATGTGTGGGTGCTCTTAAGAGGTGGCTTTGCATAACTGTATGCAGTTTCTTCCAACTATATCCATTCCTTCACCATTAGGTGCCTTCTTTTCCTAGAAAAAACTTATTCATTTAAGTTCTCGCTCTGAAGCCTTTTCTGAGTCTGCCCTTTCATTTTAGAAACTATACATTATTCTTTTTTTTTTTTTTTTTTTTGCAGTACACGGGCCTCTCACTGTTGTGGCCTCTCCCGTTGCTGAGCACAGGCTCCGGAAGCGCAGGCTCAGTGGCCATGGCTCATGGGCCTAGCCGCTGCGCGGCATGTGGGATCTTCCCGGACCAGGGCGTGAACCCGTGTCCCCTGTATCGGCAGGTGGACTCTCAACCACTGCGCCACCAGGGAAGCCCCCTACATTATTCTTTATTTTATAATCCGCAGTGCCTAGCAAAATGTCTGGCATTTTATCTTTATTCTATAACTAATTGTTGAGTTTCAAAATTCAGTATTATCAAAATAATTATTTCTGTGCAATAAAACACTGTAACTCTGTGATTGTTAGGATGCTGTCAACGTGTACTGCCTTACTAGGTTCTTGACACGCTCTCTACGGTGGTGGAGAACCTGGGCTTACCATTTGAAAGATGAGGAGGCTGAAGTTCAGGTTGCACAGCTGATGGATGATAGAGCCAGGACCAAAGGCCAGGTGTTCTGGCAGTCCAGTGGGTTCAGTGCCTTCCACTGCACATTTCAAGGCTCTCATCCATGTCTGTTTCAACCACAAGACACTTAGGTACAAACCTGTTCTTAGATCTTCCCTTGACTACACCACTAAGATGAGGCCCTGATCATCGTCAACGGAGACACAATCCTGGAGGGAGATCTTGGTCATGAAGAAGTTTTAAATGTACCCAGAGGTGCTGAAAGACACATATCCACAGCAACTTCCTGCAGCCTTCATTAAAAATTTTGTGGGCCGACCAATATCCAAGAAAACTTTATCCCATTGGCAGCCTCTGCTTTCTCCCTATTATGAAGAATTCTATCTATAGCTGTACTGTACTTTCTTTTCTAATATCATCAAAGATATTTAACTGGTCCTCCATATGATGGATTAAAAATGCAGCTCAGGGCTTCCCTGGTGGCGCAGTGGTTGAGAGTCCGCCTGCCGATGGCAGGGGACACGGGTTCTGTTTCTGGCATTGTCATGTACAAGAAAATGAAGTAAAGGATGGCTTTGAGAAAGCGTAAGGATAGTATAAAACATATTAAGCTGGGTCAGTACTGCTGCTGGTCAAAGGAAAAAGAAATGGAGATAAGGAAGAGGTTAGCAAGAAAAACACGCATACATTTTCATTTTAGATGATTACTGGTAGATTACATGGCAGTTGCCCCGCAGAGCATTTTCTCACAGGGTCTTTACATTGTTTTCCTATCAGGAGATGGAAAGTCTTGAATCAGTTTTGATTATCTCTTTAAACTGATTTTTTTAAATAGAAATGTCCAGTGTTCCTTCCTCTTTGCAGCTGATTGTGTTGATATTTTTCCTATATCTTGATTTTAACCTTTGGTAAAGAACTATGGTAAAAATCAGTGCATGAGATTTTGAATATATTCATTATAAACAACAGCATATTATCAGAAAGTCTTATGTTAGTTTATGTTAGCTTGGAATATTTTTAAGGTATCAGAAGTTTTTTATTGCTAAAGATTAGTTTTAGTCTCCGAAAATCCCAACTCTTTTTTTTTTTTTTTTTTTTTTGCGGTACGCGGGCCTCTCACTGTTGTGGCCTCTCCCATTGCGGAGCACAGGCTCCGGACGCGCAG
>NC_041226.1:70245880-70311379 GCF_002837175.3 Physeter macrocephalus
CACGAACCCGTGTCCCCTGCATCGGCAGGCGGACTCTCAACCACTGCGCCACCAGGGAAGCCCCCACCTCTTTTATAAAGTTTAAGAGGAGAATTATATATCCAGAAATGTCAATCTTTCTAGAGCTTCACATTTACTTTTTTATGAAAAATATTTTTCTTTTTTGTTCATTAAAGTGTTACGTGCAGTAAAATTTACCAATTTGAAGTGTACAGTTTGGTGAATTTTGGTCATTGTGTACAGTTTGTAACCACCACAATCAGGATAGAAAATAGTCCTGTCACCCTAAACATTTTTTTCATGCTGCTGTGAAGATCTATGTACACATTTATGTGTGGACATATGTTTTTACTTCTCTTGGGTAAATGCCTAGGAGTAGAATTGCTAGAATGTATCATATGAAAAATATATGGTATTATATTATTTTACAAAGTGACTGTGCCATTTTGCATTTCCACCATGAGTACGTGAACATTCCAATTCCTCCATCTCCTTGCCAGAACTTCGCATTGTCAGTCATTTTAAGTTCAGTCATTCTAGGTGGCGTGTAATTATATCTTGTGGTTTTAATTTGCATTTCTGTAATGACTAGTGATTTGGTCATCTTTTCCTGTGACTACTAGCCATTTGTATATCTTCCTTTGTGTTGTGTCTGTTCAAATCTTTCACCCACTTTTTCGTTGGGTTACATTTGTATTATAATTAAATCAAAAGAGTTTCTTTTTATATTCTGGATATAAGCCCTTTGTTGGATATATTTTGTAAAAATTTTATACCAGTCTGTGGTTTGCCTCTTTGTTTCCTTAACTATGACTCAATAAGCAAAAGTTTTAACTTGATTAATTCATTGTTTCAATTTTTAAAATAGTTTGTGCTTTGATATCTTAAGAAATCATTTGTTAATCTGATGTCACAAACATTTTGTCCTATGTTTTCATCTAGAATTCAATAGTTTTTGCTGTTACATTTAGGTCTAAGATCCACTTTGAGTATAACATTTGTGAAGTTAAGGGTTGAGATGTATTTTATTCCATACAGATATCTAGCATTGTTCCATCAACGTTGAAAAGACTTTTTTCTCCTTTGCATATTACCCTAGCACCTTTGTTGAAAGTCCGTTGACCAGTGTGGGTCTGTTTCTTTCTTTTTTTTTTTTTTAAACATCTTTATTGGATATAATTGCTTTACAATGGTGTGTTAGTTTCTGCTTTATAACGAAGTGAATCAGTTATACATATACATATGTTCCCATATCTCTTCCCTCTTGCGTCTCCCTCCCTCCCACCCTCCCCATCCCACCCCTCTAGGTGGTCACAAACCACCGAGCTGATCTCCCTGTGCTATGCGGCTGCTTCCCACTAGCTATCTATTTTACGTTTGGTAGTGTATATATGTCCATGCCACTCTCTCACTTTGTCACAGCTTACCCTTGCCCCTCCCCATGTCCTCAAGTCCATTCTCTAGTAGGTCTGAGTCTTGGCTTTCTTTTCTATCTCAGTGATTTATATGTTTGTTCTCATGCCGGTACCATACTGTTTGAGTACTTTTGCGTATGGTAAGTCTTGAAATCAGGTAACATAAGTATTCCAACTTTGTTCATCTTTTTCAAAACTGGTTAAGCTATTTTAGGAACATTGACTTTCCATATGCCTTTTAAAATCAGCTTATAATTTCCTTCAAAAAAGAAAAAATACAGTTAATATTTTGCTTGAGATTGCACTGAAACTATAGATCACTTAGGAAGGATTGCCATTTTGATATTTTAAAATATGGCCACAAATTATTTTATACTTCAAGAGATGGAGCTTAATTCCCCTCTTCTAGAGTGTGGGCTATACTTAGCGATTCACTTATAATGACTAGAATATGGCGGGATGGAGTGTGACTCCAAAAGGCTGAGGATATGAGACACGTTACTTCTATCCTGCTCCCTCTCATGTCACTCCTTCTGGGGGAAGCCAGCTGCCGTGTCACAAGGGTACTGAAGCAGCCCTGTGGAGAGGTCTGCCTGGCAAAGAATGGTGGCATCCTGCCAGCAGGCAGCACTGACTTGCCAGCTGTGTTTCTGAGCCACATTAGAAGCTGGTCCTTCAGCCCCAGTCAGGAGTCCCAGGTGAAGGCAGGTAGGCTGACATCTCGACTGCAGGCTCGTGAGAGACCTTGAGCTACAGCCACCCAACTAAGCAGTCCCTAGATTTCTGACCCACATAAACTGTACATGTAATAAATGCTTATTGTTTTAAGCCACTGAGTTTTGGGTAATTTGTTATTCAGTAATAGATAACTAGTACAACTATTTTAACAATATTGGGTCTTCCAATTCATAAACATAATGTGTGTCTACATTTTTCTAGTAATTCTTTAATTCCCCTTTTTAATTTTAAAATTTTCGATGTACAGGCCCTACACATCTTTCATTAAATGTATTCCTAAGTTTTTGTGGGGTTTTGATGCTATTTTAAATGGAGTTATTTTGTTCCAAATGTTTGTTGCGTGTATATAGAAACGCAGTTGATTTCTGTATATTGCTATTGTATCCTGTAGTTTTGCTGAATTTGTTGTTTCTGGTAGCTTTTCTGTGGATTCCTTATGATTTCCTACATATATGATCAGGTCATCAGGAAATATGTTTGGTTTATATGTTTTACTTCTTCGTTTCTAATCTGTGCCTTTTATTTTTCTTGCCTATTGCACTAGCTAAGACCTCTAGTATAATGTTAAATGAGAGTGGTGAATAGACATCCTTGCCTTGCCCCTGGTCTTAAAAAAGGATTTCGTTTTTCCCTGTTGAGTCTCTATCTGTAAATGCGTAAGTTGTTCTTGATCTTTACATTCATTTTTAACTTATTATTTTTAGTCCAATCTAAGAAGCAAATTTTAACATAAGCCTGTTTTCCCCTCAATTTTAGTTTGTTGAATCAGTTTATGAAAGTGAATATAAGTTTAAAGGGGGGTGGTCTCCTTGTTGAAAGGGAAAGTCAAAGGTATTTACATTTTAGCATTTGATTAATGCTTTTTTCCATGTGCTGGAGACTCTAGCTGTCTCCCAATGTATTTTTTTCCTTCGTAACAGAACCTTCATCTTATTTGAGGCAGCAGGGCCTGCAACTAAAAGATCACATTTTCCAGTCTCCTTTGCATCTAGGTATGGCTATCAAACTAAATCCTAGCATCCTAGCTACTGAGCTATAAGCACACATATTGGTGGGACTCCTAGGAAGGCTCCTTAAAGTGTAGCCTTTTGTCCTTTTGTTCTTCCTCATTTTCTTCTCCCCGCTGCCTGGAATGCAGTTAAGATGGTTGGAGCTTTTCTAACATGAGGGAGAAATAAATTTCTGTTGTATTTAAGTCACTGTTGTTTGCAGTTTTCTGCTTTATGCAGTTAACCTAATCCTCTTGACGCATCATTTTCTGAAAGGAAAAGCTTAGAGCAGCTTTCTAAGACAATTTGTTAGAAACAAATAATGTATTATTAGTTTAATTAATTCTGTTCCTATTCTAATTCAACTTTTCAAGAATCAGAAGGATACCCAGTGTTTAAATAGATACTTTAAAATAATATTGAAAAAGAAAAAAGGGCTATGGGAAATTCATCTGAATCACTTTTGTACTTGACAAAGAACAAGATAGCAAGACTCTTTCAATAAGTGCTTAAAGCCACATGATTCTGTCATGAAAACAACAGTCATTTCATAATTAATCACAAATGGCACAAATAACTTTGGGCATTTCTAACTTGTGTACATATTCTTTGCATAATAAAATGAGTAATTTCCAAAGTTCCTTCCTTTTTTCTTTAGCGTTTTTCAGTGAAGGAGAAGGAACAGGAAAATGTTAAGGTTCGTTAGAGCAGGCATTTTCTTTGTTTTGCCTCCTGCTGTATCCCAGTGTTTAGAACACAGCCTGGCACCTTATAGAAGTTCAGTAAATATGTGTTGAATGAATACGTGAGGCCTCAGTGGGCCTGGTTTCCTCAGGACTTGAGTGAATATGAAGTGTGCGTGAAGGGGTCCAGATACAAGGGAACTTTTGTTCCGTCAGCTCCTCTTTATCTTGTGATGGCAGTGCTCTCCCCCAGGAAAGCAGCCCCTTGTGTTTGTCCTACTGTCCCATGAGATGACAAGTTTCTTGAATGTTGGGACTGCGGTTCACCAGGACCCTGGCAGTGCCGTTTGCCAGGTAGGTTTTTGTTCAGCCACAGTTGACTGGAGAAGGACATCAACAGAAACCTGAGTGCTGGTGCCAGGTCATGGTTTCTCACCTCTGCTGGCTGTGGTTTCATGCTAACACTAAACAAGACCAGAGGACAGTTGAGGTTTACTGTCTGTAATCAAGGGAGTTTCACATGTTTCCACCCAGCAAATTAAATTCTTTATTCCCTTTGGCCTGGACTTTCAACTGCAAGAGGTCCGGAATGCTCTCTGGTTGCTTGACCTCTGGGGCCCTTTGCCTGGCCGGCATTCCCAACTCCTGCTGCTTGAATGCCCTGGCTGCGGCTCTCCCTGCCCTTCGCAGACACAGCCCGCTTGCTCATTTCCACTGTGTCTGAGCATCCTGGCCCGCCCGAGATCACTGCCACTGCTGCACATCCCTTGTCAGTGGGCCTCTCAGCTTGACCTTGGGCTTCTGGGCTCTGAGGGCCTGCCAGAGACCTCTCCCTTAGAATTTCCCCTGGCCTCTTGACATTGCAAATCCCAGCAGGTGGTCTATTTTTAAAGCCTCTTTTTTCACAAACTCTGTGGGCTTCAAGAAGACTCTCATTCAGAAGTCCCGGTATAAGAAGGGTTTATGAGTTAATGAAAATTAAAGTTAAAAGTACTGTGTAAATGTAAGGTAGTATAATAAATAAGTGATACTCTCAAGGCTTTTGGTAGTAATGAGGTATAACTTTAATGGGCATTAACTTTAATGTGTGAGGTAAAATTTAATGTGCTTGTCTTATCCCCCACCTTCTCATAGAATAGGGTGATGTGATTATCAAATATTTATAGGAAACAATTCTTTTTTTTTTTTTGCGGTACGCGGGCCTCTCACTGTTGTGGCCTCTCCCGTTGCGGAGCACAGGCTCCGGACGCGCAGGCTCAGCGGCCATGGCTCACGGGCCCGGCCGCTCCGCGGTACGTGGGATCTTCCCGGAGCGGGGCACGAACCCGTGTCCCCTGCATCGGCAGGCGGACTCTCAACCGCTGCGCCACCAGGGAAGCCCTGGAAACAATTCTTAAAGCCCTTTATATTTTAATCCTTTGTGTGAATACCTGTGTTGACCAAAAAATTAATCAATAGTCAATCTAAGAAAGAATGGAAACTTTTATCTGAGCCAACCCAAGGATTATAAGCCAGGAGACAGTCTTGCAGAGGGCTCTGAGGACTGTCCCGCAGAGAGAAGGGGGGGCCCAGACACATGTGCTTCTGACGAAGGAGTACATGCAGTCAGGCACACATCTTGGCAGAAAGTTACTGCGATTTGCAAGGAGCAGATACCTTAGTTAATGGTTTTAGTGCTTTTCTAAGTATGCAGAGATGCAAGAAACTAAGTTTATAACATTTTCTCCTGAAATATCTAACTGTCTTAAGAGCCAGTTCTGTCAGTTTTCCCAGAGCACAAAGTGCTTCATCCTGAACTTCGCCTTGAAATCCCTTCAGAGTGTGCTGCTGTAGGTCAGCGACTGCAGTGGCTAATGACTTGATTCTTGGAGAACTGGACGGTGGGCAACTTTGTTTCTTCTACAGTCCCTTCCCTTTCGGTCTTAGTATTGACTACGGTTTGGGAGGCATTTCGTGACCAGTTTTTCCCACTGTGCTTAGGAATGCTCATTCCCAGGTCAGAGGAGGATTTCACCGATAGGCTGCTCAGTGCTGTTACTGGACTAGGCCCTGTTAACAGTAGCCAAAAGCCTCTGGACCTCCTGCCTTACTAGTCTATTATGGTCTAGGAAATGGTTCCCTCTTGTCGCTTCTTCCCGTATATAGAGTCACACGGTTACAGTCATTGATCTTGTAGGACTGTATATTTGGTCAGTTGTCTCAAGTCACCTAATCATCATTTATTTTACCACACATTTGATTGCAAAAAAACAATAATCTTGTAAAATAGGCAGAATACAAGTAATATAGCCAGTAAAATTGATAAGGTCATAAGTCAGTATCTAAGCTAAGAGCTAAGGTGCAGCCCAGTATCTCCCCAGGTTGTCTGACCAGTCTCTTCTGCGCCAATCTCTATCTTTAAGGAAAATGATATATTGGCATTGTACATGAAGGTCACCTAAGGTGTCTGCGTGTACAAGGCAAGTGATGGGTCATTGTGACCATTTTCAGGGTTGAGTAAGGAGTGTTATCATCTGAGGAGTTATATAGTGGCGCCAGAAGGAGAAAGACTGATCTTTGTGGTTGGGCAGGTATTTCTGCCGTAGGGGAGGTCTGGCCAACACATAATGCAGACGCACAGTGCACACTAGGGGAGGTGGAGGAGGAGAAAATGGGCAGAGAAAATTTTGTGCTTAAATTTTTCTTCTCTTGCCTTAAAAGATGAATTTTAATTTCACCACCTGAAACATTTTACAGTAGCACTTTATTTGTTTGACAGCTTGAGGTCATGCTGATGTATCAGAGGCGTGGACAGGTGAATTCTACCTTTTTGTCACATGGGAAATATGAACTCAGGACCAAAAAAGTGTGTCTACTGGCACCTTTCCAATTTTCTTCAACAGAATCTAAGATGACATTTTGGGGGTTTTTTGGACTATTCATTCATTCACGATTCTCCCAGCAGGTGCTCTTCTAAGTGCAGAGGCCAAACAGTGATCAAAACCAACCAAAATTCTTCCCCTTCCAGAGCATGCATTCAAATAAGTAACCCTTAGAATAGAACTTTAAGCCAGTGAGCACAAAAGCCCTTCTTTATCCCTGCCAGAATTTGCAGTTGTGCATTTGTTTATTACTGGGTAGGATGTCCTAATTCTTCATAGGATGTTCCTACTGATATTGAACACATAATTTCATAACTGTATATGTGATGGTGAGGGGATAGATATGGGCAGGAGAATGAAAATCTTCGGCCTTCATCAATTCCCTGAAGGAATCTATGACCAAACCCCCCCCATTAAGAACCCGCCCCCTTACTAAATTGTGAGCTCCTTAAGTACAGGCAACAATTATACATTGCCGTTATTTTTTTCTGTATTTCTTTAAAAGGTATATGATTTCATAAAGCATAAATAACACAGTATTAATGGGTTTATAACGTATCTAGGTATAATATAATTAAGACGGAAAAGTAGCACAGTGAATAGGGGTGATGTTAAATGGAATTATACTCTTGAAGTTTCCTATATTTTAATTGAAGTAATTCAGTATTAACTCTAAGCACCTTATGTGTGTATTGTAATCCCTAGAGCAAACACAAGAAAAAATATGAGCTATTGCTAACAAAATTCCATTAAACAAATTAAAATGAAATACTAAAAAATATTTGCTTAACACAAAAGGAAGTAAGAAAGGAGGAACAAAAAGCAAATGAGATAGAACCAAACAGCAAAATTCAACTATGTCAAGGTAAGTATATTAAGTGTGAATAGGTAAATACATTAATCAAAAGGCAGAGATTGTCAGACTGGATTTAAAAGTAAGAAAGTGCTATATGGTGTCTACAAGACACACTTTAAACAGAGACACAAAAAAGGGTTGAAAAAGAATGAAGAAAGATTAATCATGGAAATAGAAATCTGAAATAGCCATATTAATACAAGACAAAATAGATTTCTATGTGAGTATTACTCAGAACAAAGAGGGATTCTTTATTATGATAAAAGGGACAGTGTATGTGTGCCTAATGACAGCTTCCAAATACACCAACATTTTCCAAAAACATGAAGTTAAAACAACTATGGACAAATGGACAAATTCACAATCACTTTGAGACTAAAAAATACAAGTGTTTAATTTTTCACTTAATTCAAATCTCACAGTTCTGATTTGAGCAATTTTTTTTCATATTTTGTTATATTTATAACATTTTGCTATCTTCAGCTAAATCAGTGTGATTTTGCTGTTATATAGCTCCATTTTCCATCTTCCTTTTTATCCAGATCTTCAGAAAAGGAATCCTTACTTCCTCGCCTCCAATTCATTATATATTTTTGCCATATTTACTTCCTGTCTCTTTCTTTATTACATATATATATATATATTTGTTACAGAGAGTGCTGCCCCCGACGCCTCCCCTTCCTTCTCCCCTTATCATCCTGCTGCAGAAGAAACCACACTCCATGGTTCTGTACTTACTACCTGAGTATGTGTCCATAAGCAGTAAATACTAGCATTTTGTGTTTTGAAGTTTTGCAAAAAGATGAATACAATATGTAATACCTTTTTAGAAACATATTAATACATGGCACACCGAGTTTATTTAACTGCTGTTTAGTATTTTGTGGGATGAATAAACCACTCTTTAACCATTCCTCTCCTGGGACACTGTTCCCTAGCTGTTACACAGAGCTTTGCAATTGAGAATTTCCTGAAATATACCTTTGGCAGCTCTGCTGGGTATTGTCAAATTGCTCTCCCCAGTGGTCGGGCCACTTTGCCTTCCCTCAGGACTGTGGGAGAATTCTCAGTTCCCCCTCATCCTCATGAAAACTTGAAACCAGATTTTTCAATTTTTGCTAATTTTTATTATATTTAACATCGTTCAGTTAAGATTTGCAATTCTCTAAAGGCAAGCGAGGATAAACATCCTTTCATGTGTTTGTTTGGACATTTGAATTTCCTTTTCTGAAATTGCCTTTTCATCTGCTTTATAAATTGGATTGACTGTCTTTTTCTTACAAATGGATAGTTTCTTCATGTTCTGACGCTACCTTTGTTGAGGACAAGAATCCTAAGGACCTTCTCCCAGGCTCTTGTTGTGTTTCCCTTCATTTATGGTAACTTTTGGCCCACTGTAGCTCTTATTTTATTTATTTGTTTGTTTTTTTGTTTTTGGCTGCATTGGGTCTTTGTTGCTGTGCACGGGCTTTCTCTAGTTGCGTCGAGCGGGGGCTACTCTTCATTGCGGTGCGCGGGCAGGCAGTAGCTTCTCCGGTTGAGGAGCACGGGCTCTAGCCGCGTGGGCTTCAGTAGTTGTGGCACGTGGGCTCAGTAGTTGTGGCTTGTGGGCTCTAGAGCGCAGGCTCAGTAGTTGTGGCGCATGGGCTGAGTTGCTCCACAGCATGTGGGATCTTCCCGGACCAGGGCTCGAACCCGTGTCCCCTGCATTGGCAGGCGGATTCTTAACCACTGCGCCACCAGGGAAGTCCCCCACTGTAGCTTTTAAGTTGTAAAGTAGATGAATGTGTGTTTTCTTTTATAGTTTGGGCTTTATGTTTCTTATTTAAAAATCCGTCCTCATCCCAGTGCCAAAAAGATGTTCCTTCTGTATTTTGTGCAGAAAGATTTACAGTTTTATAAATTATATTTGTGTCCTTAATCCATTGGGAATTTATGTGTGGTGTCAGGAAGGGAGAGCTGTTTTGTCTTTATCCTTGTATGTGGCCCGTGTATTTTTTTCCCATTTAATGCACCCATTTCTGCTGTGAACCAGGTGCCTTGTACTCGAGTCTTTTTCTCTGCTCTTGCTCTTTACATCGATTTGAGTAGCTCTACATAAAGACCACACTGTTTTAATTACTCAGACTTTATAGCATACTTTGAAATCTGATAGGCCTTATTATGTTTCCCCAAAATTATCTTGACTCTTCTGGATCATTTATTCTTTATTTTTAAATCTTTTTATTGTGGTACATAACACACACCAAAATGTGCATAAACTATAAACGTCATGAAGCCAAACAAATCACTATGAAGTGGACACACCCGTAAAACCCTATGCAGGTCAGAGCACTGCTGGCCCCTGGAGCCCTCGGTGCCCCTCCCTTCTGTGACTGCTCTCTTGGCACAGATGGTCATCACCTCCATGCTTCGCTTTATGGTTTTCCCACTTGACTGATCCATTTACAAAGTGGAATCATAATGTATGCAATCTTTTGGGTCCAGCTTCTTTTTCCCAACATTATGTTTCTAAAAATTTAAACCTTAATATTCCATACAAATTTTAGGATTGTTATTTAAGTTCCAACCAAAAAACCCCAAGAGTCTCTTTTGTATTATATTGGATATATATATTAATATGGTGAAAATGGATGTCTTAACAATTTTGCACCTTCCCATTCGCAGATGTGATGTTATATCTTTATTTATTACTAGAGTTTTTTTTAATGTCCCTTATTATAGTTTTTTAGTTTTCTGGAAAGGCCTTATGTATTTTTTATTGAATTTATTCCTGAGTATCTCATTGCTTTTGCTGCTGTTGTCTGCTCCCAGTTCATTGTTTTTCCTTCCTCTAGGCAGTCAGTATTTGACCTCTGGTTACTTTTGTTGACTTAAAGAAAAACGCACAACATAAGAGTTGTGAGTTTAAGGTTTATTCAGGGTCTTACTGAGGACTGTAGCCTGGGCCGTAGCTCTTGAGGAACTGCTCCAAAGAAGTAGGGGAGGCGCCAGTATAACAAATATGAATTTTTTGGCTGTGAAATACATCTAGTCAAGCATACATCTCAGTCAAAGATTACCGCCAATCAGAAAGAGCAGAATCTCAAGTTAATTTTAGTGCTTTTCTTTGTATGCGAAGGTGCAAGAATCCGGGGTCATTGAAATTCTTCCTGAGATATGCATCTAGCCCTCTAGGGGCCTGTTTATCTAAAGCACAGAGTGCCTCATCTGGATTTTTCACCCTGAATTCTTGTCAGGGTGAGCTGTCAGTGGGTGACTGCTGTGGGTTGTGACTTACCCTTGTATGATGAGCTACGCTCTTTTGTTCTTTTCTGTTCACACTTTTAAGGATTTCTTTCTCTGTTTCACTATAATGGATCTAGATATAAATTTCATCATGTTATCCACCTTGGGACTATTGCATTTTCAATCTGAGCGTCTATATTCTTTATTAATTCTGGAAAACTCAGCTGTTATCTCTTGAAATATAGTCCCCTTCTTCCTATATTTCCTCTGTTGTCTTCTTCTGGAAGGTCTATGAGACATACCCGGAAGGCCCCTCTGTCTGTATGAAGTCCACACGTGTAGAGCCCCCGGCCTCCCCTGTTGGCCTGCTCTACCCACTCCAGAGCCTCTTTGATGCAGGCCCTGCAGAGCTTTTACCTTCTCCCTGCAGAGAAGGGAGAGGGCAGATAGGGGCTCTGCTGGGTGAGGGGAGGAACTGGGGTTGCTTCTTGCACAGAGTTCTGCGATCCTCCACTTCACTCCCACCTTCACAGTACCTGGTGCCTCTAATCCCAGAGTCTCTCCGGGGGCGGGGGGGACCCTCTCCCTCATTTGGCTTTACCCTTCTCATATGCTAAGTATTCTAACTACTCAATGTGTTTTCCATTTTGTTAGTGTGGTTGAGGATTACAGATGCTTTCTAGTTTCGGCGAATGTGAAGGTTTTTTTGTTTTGTTTTCCAGATACTGAAATTGTATTTAAATTCTCTTACAAGAACTGACTGCCTCAACTTGGAAAACAATCAAATAATTATGTACACTGAGTCAGAAAATTATTTTAATAGTTACAAAATATTTTTTTTTTTTTTTTTACAGAATCAGTATAAAATAGCAGTTGATTTCTCCATAATTATCAGAATTATTTATACTTGAGGTCTTGGGTAAGTGGGGCTGAAATCAACAAAAGGTCTTGGACTGTTGGCTCAGAAATCTTCCTGGGAAGCCCACCATGTTGATGTCTGTCATGCTTAACTCTTATGAGATGACCCGGTCCTTTTTTTAAAAAAAAGTATCTTTTTATTCATTCTTTGGAGGCTTGAAGTGAATTCGGCAGCGTTCATTAAACACCTTCCAGCTCCTGTCATTTACCACTTCTTCAACATTCAGTTCTGACTGCATCCATTTCAACTTTGTCTGTTCTTTTCTAAGTTGCTTTAATAATGTTAAATTGTCCAAATTCTTTTCTCTCTCTTCTCGGAGCTGTTTTACTGCTGATGAGGTCTGAGCTATACAGTTTTTTATGACTCGGTCCCTACTGGCATGAGCCGCCATCAAAGACTCATAAAGTTGTTTACAGTTTTGGCTGGCATCAATTTTCCCTGCAAAGGAAGCTGTTGGAACCGTAGTGTTTAATTCATGTACTATTCTGTCATCAATCGTCCTCATCACCTTGAGTAATTCCTGGAACTCGGCGAACTCCTCACAGTTCACCAGTGAATGTGAAGTTTGTTTCTGTTTTTGTTTTCTTTGTTGTTTTGTACCATTTTTGAGAGAAGTAGCATAGAAATTATTTGAAACCAAAAGGCCTTTTCCATTCACTCTTCAACCTCCTCCAGTGGGTCTTTTGCTCCTACCACTGCACCAAAACTGTTCTTAATTTTGCCAAATCCAACAGTCATCTTCCTCTCTCTGTCTTACGTGAACTCTGGGCTACATTAGACATAGCTGACTAAACACGGTTCTCTTAGCTTCAGTGGTACTAAACTCTCCTAGTTTTCCTTCTTCTCGCTGGCAGCCCCTTCTCAGATTTCTTTACTGGCTTCTCCTACTCTGTCCATCCACAAAATGCTGGTGTACCCTGGGTTCAGTCCTAAGTCCTCTTCTTTCCTCTGTAATACGTCCCCCACCCTCATTATCTCCTGTAGTCCCGTTGCTTTAAACACCGTCTTATACCACTGACTCCCAAATCTTTATCTCTGCAAACTTTTCTCTTGAGTTCCAGATTTTTATATCCAACAACCCTCTTGATAGCTCCACTAAGATTTCTAATGGATACTCCCAAGCTCATTCCTGCATTGCACTTGCTGTTTTCTCTGCCTAAAATGTGTTTCCTCCAGTTCATCAAATCACTGGCACCTCACTGTCCTTAAGAACTCTGCTCAAGTGTCACTTCCACCCGACCTAAAGAAGGTCCTTGCTCCAAGTCACCTTATTTTATTTCCTTCATAGATCTTGTCTGGAATTGTTTTGTGTGTTTGCTTGTTTACTGTCCAATCTCCGTATTGATCTTGGTTACCTCTGTAAGAGTAGGGCTTTATTTATCTTGTCTTCTGCTATACTTTAAGTGCCTAGAACAGCACCTGGTATATAGCAGATGCTCAATAAATTTTTGCCTAATTAGTTAATTTAACTTTTATTAGTAAAACATTAAAGTGTACTTTTCTCTCATTAGACAGAAATTTGTCAAATATGTGCTAATTTGGTATGAATAACTTATCCTAAGAATCAAATTCACAAAATTAAAGATTTCTCTTTAACAAAGGAATAGCCATTCTCATTTTTACCTAGGAAACCGTAGAGACTCCTTAGACTTCTCTTACCATATAAATTGCCTTAAAGATGAAAAATAGCCTTATTTGTAAACAGAATTGTTAATTGCTAACTATTGGCAAGGATTTTAAAATCTAGGAAAAATACTTGCAAATTTTATTAAAACACTGTATACATTTTAGGTAGTCTTTATTTTCTGATAAATGTATTTACATATTTGATATTGATGCTGGGTCACATCATCGAATATCAAAGTTGTTTTCTCTCAGTATCTCTCTCTGATGGCCATCTGCCAATAAGAATAACCACAGAGTTAGTACAGTGTGAAAGTGTTTAGATAATCAAATATTTCATGGCTTTTTTTTAAAAGACAACATTGTTTTTTAAAATATTGTACCAGTACTTTGAGTGTTAAATAGTTAGGATTTTGCTATCTCTTCTAACTTAATAAAAACACATTTGTTTACTGAGTAAATTCAATTTTTTGTTGGTTGGTGCTGCTTAGTATCCTGCAACCTGACAGGAGTTCTGGTTATCACCTAACACTACAACAGTGAAGGAAAACACCATCTGAAGTGTTTTGCGGTTATTGATGTCTATGTTAAATATGTTCTTTAACATTTTATGACATTTCAGCAATCCGGTTGGACTCTTATTTCTTTTAGATCTCCGGGCTCTGCTACAACAGTAAAATGTTACAAGTTCATGAGGTGCTCTGCGTCCCCAGCTGGATGGCAAAGTTCTGTTCTTGGACACTTGAGCCCATCTTCTCATCTTCAGAACCCACCAGCGAGGCCAGAATCGGGATGGGGGCCACGGTAGACATTCAGAGACAGCAGAGGATGGAGCTGCTGGACCGGCAGCTGATGCTGTCACAGTTTGCACAAGTGAGGCGGCAAAGACAGCAGCAGGTAAACGATAATAATCACAATGGAAAATTCAGAAATACTCAGGGGCCTGCGTAAACTTCTCCTTCGAGACTGTATGTGTGGTAGAGTCTACATTTCATTCCTATGCATTGTATCATAGATACTTTGACATGTTTCCAAGTGGAATGTAGGTCTCTGATAGTGGCTATTCTTAGTGTTTTCTTTTTAAGGTAAAAAAAGTAACTTGAAGCTGAAAGGCTGGTCAAACTGGACATTCTTGCTCCACTTCTATTAGATAAGCATGATTTCTTAGAGAAATACCAACCTAGTTAACAAGACGGGATATTTATCTGTTTTTATCATCTTGTAAAAGCCACAGTGTCTTCCTGTTAAAAGGCTTATTATTGTGTGCTCTGGACTGAAGAGCAAATGTCAGACTTCTTGATTTTCCTTGGTTGAAATGGAGAAAATATGAAGGTAAGAAAATTTTCAAGGGAACAACCAACAAGTAGATCAGCTAAATGCTGTGTTTTCTTAGCCTTGTCATTAATCGTAAAGAAATACTGAGCATTTATCCACAAAAACTGCTCTATCCAAACAATCCAGCACCACACTGGTCTTTCCAGGGTTACTCTGTGTCAGGCTGAAACCTCATACCTGGTCCTTCTTTGGCACTTCTGCGATCCAGTGCATTGGGTTCCTCGTTTCTTGTCTCCATCCCCTTTACCCTCTGGGGTATGAGAGAGAGTTCTGTTCTCTCCTGCCATCTCCTGATCTCCTGCCTGCATTGCGTGTGAGAAGTAGGTCTTCATTGTGTGTGGTCTGGAAAGTGAAATCAGGTGTGATGTCCCTGGACGTCAGTGGAGAAGTGGGTCCCAGAGTTTCTATCTGGGGTGGGAAGAAGGGGGCCCCTTATCAATGGGCCGAGTCTGCAGGTAAAAGAGAGAAGTGAAGGCTGTTCCCTACAGGTGTATTTGAATTTGAGGTGACTCTGGAACATACAATAAAGGTGCCCCTGATGTAGTTGAACATGGAGGACAGACATCACTCCTGGAGAGGTCAGAGCTGCAGGTGCAGATCATGGATTAAGTGTGTAGGGTTGGGAGGTGAGTCCTGTAGGAGAATCACATCCAGGATGAATGTAGGCTATAGGCTAGGCCTGTATTTAGCAGGAGGAAGAGGTAGATCCTTTGAGGAAACAGAGGGAAGAATGAAAAGTATGAGAACTCAGAATAACCAGTGTCCAAAACACTGAGTAAGAGTGAGTATAAATATTTTCTGATAGAATGGACAGAGCTATGAGGGAGAGCAAGAAGTAGTGTATGATTCTGAGGCTTCTGGCTTAGCTAAGGAGAGAGATCAATGACAGCACCGTCCCACCAACATCAGAAGAGCAGGCGATGGGAAACTGAGGTACCTTCAGGCTACCTGGGGGGAGATTCCCTGGTAGATAGCTGTGGTCTTGTGCTCATGAGCGAAATGAGAGGTTGTGTTTCTGAGGCTGGTGTCCCCAGGCAGTCTCTCATGTGTGAAGTGGATCGGAGAACCCCGTCAGGATGAGCAGCTCTGGGGGCGTGGTGGGGAAAGAGCAGAGGGAGACCCCGAACCCCAGGCACAAAGAAGGCCCGAGCTAAGCTTATGGCGCCCACGCCCTGGAGTTGCGAGCGACCTTCCGAGTCATCCCAGATTCAGAAAGGTGTTGGCGCAGGTTGCAGGCGCCTCTCCCCAGATGCTCGCCGTCCACGGAGCGGCTGTTAACTTGAGAACCTTCAGGTGCCCGCACCCCGGCAGCAGGAAGGTGGAGCGCTGGTCCTGAAGGAGGGGCAGGATCTGGGTCGCAGACCCGATCCAGATCCGTCCAGAGCATCCGCCCCTCGTGCTGCTTGGATCTTGTTTTACTTAAGTTCTCGGAGCAACAACTCCAAGATTGCAGTGGTGCTCTTTTCCCAGGAGAAACCTTCAAGAGGAAGGTTAGCAGGACAGACTGCATCCCCTTCTGCTGAAGCTGGTCTCAAGGATACACTGGTGACCATCTCCCTCATCTCTTGTCCACTTGAGAGGCCCTACCCTTGGCTGGAAGGCTTACATGATGAAGTGACACATGCTGTCATCCCTGTAGGGTCTGGGTCCCTGGTCCCCAAGCCCTTCCCGGCTGTGTCTGCTGCACTTGTCTGTTTACTGTAGAAACTAGGGGAGGAAGTACAAGAGATGCCCTCGCAGATCACCCGAGTGCCACCCGTGACTTTCCCTCCCCTTCGTGTGCCCGTGGCCATAGCTTTTCCCGATGATCAGGATTGCTTACCCCTGCCGGGATAATGACTCCTTTCCTTGCCTGCCGGTCTTTTGGCACAAGAGCCCAATCTGACTGGGCAACAGCTGTAACTTAAGATGTAACGGTATTCTTCCTTTGTCCCCGATGGAAGCATTCCCTTCCTGTGAGCCGAGCTCTGTAAACCACGGAATCCAGAGTTGTGGGATGGGAAGCACAGATTCCCCAAGTGGGTCACCTTGAGGGAGGAGAATCAGGGTCACTTCTCCTTCCAGCCCTTGTTTCCAAGAGCCGTGTGTTCCACCAACTGGGGACACAGCACCCGTGTGAAGGTTGTTGATTTAGGGTCTGTACTGCACACTAGAGCCTCAAGCGCTGTCCTTGGCGGGTACCATCTCCAGGTTGGCGTCTCACTCCCACCTTCACCTGGCTACCCATTGGTCTGGCGAGCTGGTAGCGCCTGGGTCGTGCTGTGTGAGGGTCAGTGTATCCCGTGGTCTTGGTGCTGCCGCGCCCTCTTTGCAGGAACCGGGCCTTGTGGTCTGATGTGATGTCATCTGGAACCCTGGTCAGTACCTCATGCCCTCTGTCAACCCACAGAGGTGGTGCTTAGTGACAGAAGAAGCAGGCAGCCCCACAACCAGAAGATGTGTCAGTTCCAGGTAAAATGATCTGCTGCCTGTAATAGTCAACTCAGGTTTCCCTAACAGAATACCACAGACTGAGCAGCTTAAATAATAAATTTTTCCTCACTGTCTAGAGGCTAGAAGTCCAAGATCAAGATACCGTCAGGGTTGGTTTCTAGTGAGGACTGTCCTTGGCCCACAGGCCTTCTTGCTGTGTCCTCACATGGCCTTTTCTTGGTGCCTGCATGTTCCTGGTGTCTCTTCTTATAAGGACACCAGTCCCATTGGATTAGGGCCCCATCTTTATGACCTCATCTAACCTTAATTACGTCTTTAAAGGCCCTGTCTCCAAATACAGTCACATTGGGGGTTAGGGACTTCAGCCTATGAGTTTTCGGGGGGCATGTTTCAGTCCATAACGGTGCCCCTTCCAGATTGAAACGGGCCCAGTATAGTCTACCTGGCTCTATGACTGTTGGTTCTCCTTGATGGATGGTGGCATACGTATCAGGGCTCAGCACTGCTCTCTGTTACTCTGGAAGCTAAGTCCACGTTAGAGAGTGGGGCCCACGCACAGTGGGGCTCCTCCCCGGCCATCTTGGCTGCTCTGTTCACCTGCCAGCCCTGGGATGGCCGGTGACAGAGGCTGGCTGACGTCAGTCTGCTGAGTCATTCTGTCTCTCTCTTCTGTGCTGGATGTTCACAGTAAACATTGGAACCTAGATGTCACGCTTCATGCCTGTTCCTTGGCTGGACCCAAATGACTCTTCCCAGGCCTCCTTGTCCCCTACCTTCCCATCCCCTGACCACCCAACCAAGTCATTCACCACGTCCAGTGAGTCCCTAGGTGTTATTACCTCAGGCCACCTCTCTTTCCGTACAAAGCGGACGACCAGATGCACTGCCCAAGCTCTACCCACTGGGAGCATTTGTCCCCGACACTGTCCTTCAGGGTGAGCCCTGGGTGGAGCTGTAGTGCAGCCACGGTCTCTTTTCAGCTTTCAGTTGTGTACCAAGCCAACCCATCTGTGAACCGAATTGGGCCATTTTCCTCCTTGTCACTTGGTGGTTAGAGACCCACGCCCATGTAGCAGGAGGTGTGAACTGAGGAAGAGATTTTTATGCAACAGAGATTATCGACATGGTGGTCTTGGCGGACCTGCTTGTGCAGCTCACCTGCGCCCCCCGCCCCGCTCGTGCTGACCCTGGATACACCACTTACGTCGGACGATGGCTTTCTTTGGTCCCACCTGACCACAGAACTTGGTAGGTCTCACACTTCTGACCACGTGCTCACTCTGTACCCGTGGTCAGGCACTTCCTGTCCCCCAGGGTCCAGCAGCAGTGTTTCGAAAGTGTGTAATTCTCTGCTGTGTACGCGTGCCCTTGCTCCAGTGCCCTGGGCATCGCATCCTGGTGGTCCTCTGTGGCTCGCTGCAGACTCCACCCGGTGTCTTCCCCACCACAGATACTTTGAATATCATAGTATCTGCCGGGTTGCACAGCCCAAGCATCCATGACTGAAACAGACCAAAATCCCCGCCCTCTTGGAGAGGGCCTTCCAGCCGGGCGGCTGTGAAGTGACGTCCTTTGGTCTGTGGCTCTCCCCGCTGCGTGGCAGGCTCTTCCACTTTCCAAGGTCAGTCTCGCCCACGGTTCAGAATCCCAGCCCCTGGGCTCTTGCCGCAGACTTCTCATTGTGCTGGAGAGAAGAGCGTGCGGTTCTTTAGTCTGGGGCTTACTCAGTGCCCTCCTCATTTCT
This sequence comes from Physeter macrocephalus, assembly GCF_002837175.3. Lineage (NCBI taxonomy): Eukaryota > Metazoa > Chordata > Mammalia > Artiodactyla > Physeteridae > Physeter > Physeter macrocephalus. The sequence goes on from NC_041226.1 coordinate 70,264,705, forward strand.
TCCCAGCGTCGGCCTCAAGAAACACAGCTGTCTCCTCTGTGTCCCCTGAGGCTCGGGGATGCCGGTCTGCCCAGAGACACAAAGCTGCCGGCAGGGCTGCAGACTAGGGGCCCAGGTGTGTCCGATTCCAGGGCCTCTGTGTGTGTGTGTTGTTGGTGGTTTTTTTCCTTTCCTTTTTGCTTCAGCTTTCAGGAAGCTCAATGCCAAGTTTAATGTTCAATCAGAGTTAGAACTTGTGCTTCCATCTTCTATGTTTTTAAAATATCTGTTTTGATTATTTTAGTGTCCTTGTATCTTACTGTAGGCCTTCTCAAAATTCTGTTATTGCATTTAAGATAAGTCTCTCACTTGTTTACAGACTGTGGGTTTTCAAATGTTTTTCATAGAACCCAGAATTTATTTGGTCAGAAAACCAATCAGTTCCTAATTACTGTACATTAGATTGATCTGTTTGCAGTTTTTAATTTCAAGCACTCCAAAATAATGCCGAAGTCTTGTTTGAGTGTAATTCCTTCGTACGTCTTTTGCCTGCTTCTGTCGGATTTGTCTCGCCGCCTGGCAGCTGCTGCTTTGCGCTTGCTGTCGCCTACCCGCCTGTGGTCCGCGCTTGGCTCTGCAGTCACGGTCAGCCAGTGGTCATTATGGAGACAGTGACCAAGACTGGTGGGGACTCAGTGGGCCCCTGAGAAGTGAAAAACATGTCTTTTCCCTTAAAGAGTTTGTGATCGACGCCAGGGAGCTCAGCAGATACACTTGAATTAGAGAAACATCCAAGAATGATAAAATATAGACCGGAGTGCGCAGGGCAGTAAGACACCCAGGAAGGCGCCATTGGGGGTCCTGATACTGTGAGAGGAGGTTTCAGGGACTAGAAGGATGGGCAGGATGTGGGCGGGCGGAGAGGATGAGGCAGGTCATCCCAGAGGAGAGGACCAGCCAGAGGGAGGGAGGCGTGGCGGCGATAAGGAGGCCTGAAAGGGGAAGGCCTCGAGGAGACATGGGGGGCTGAGGTGGTAGGGTACCTAGTGACAGAGAGAAGAAACACAGCGACTGTAATCGAGGGAGGTGTTTTTCAACCCGACGGCAGAGTTGGATTTTGACATTGGAGCCTGTCAGAAGTGGTTTAGCCAGTTGTAAAGGTAGGACAGGTATCTCAGAGAAATTCCTCTCGTTGCAGCATGTGAGATGGGTGGAGAAAGGAGAGACCACGGAGGAAAAGACCCACAGGAGATTTTAGAAATCCAGCGCTCGGCTCTGTGAATGCCTGGCGGGGATAACGGCCAGCTCCTCACTGAGCTCCGAACCGGCATTGTCCCCTGAGGTCCGGCCCGCTGATCTCTCCCCCTGCACACTCGCAGTCCGTGGCTCTCCCCTCTGTGCTAAGCTCACGGCTCCCAGACTTAGACCTACGGCCTAGACCTCCTCTCTTCTGGGCTCCACACCTGAATATCCTACTGCCTGCCGGGCGTCTCCACAGGCACCGGACATTTACCCTTGCTTTGCTAAATTGGCTTCTCCGTCGCACTCGCTCCCTGATGGAAAGCACCGTCGTCCACCCGGAGGCCCAAACCAGGGCACTGTGGCTTCCCCTTGGACTCTTCCCTCGTGCATCCGTGTCCCTCGTGTCCCCTCCCTCACCTGCACCCCAGAGAGTCCGCCTTCTCGCCGTAAACCCACCACTCCCTCTCTCTTCACCCGCTGCCTTACTTCCGGCCGCCGTGGTCACTCCCCCGATAAAATCTTGTCACGACTGCCTCCCTCTCCCGGCCCCGCCCCGCACTCCAGCCCCCAGCGCGAGCTCTGTGAGGATGTACACCTGACTCTCTCTCCCACCAAAGTCCTTCAGAGGCCCTCCCGAGCCTACAGGGTAGTTCACTCTTGCTACACAAGGCCCCGGCCTGCTTTTTCGCCCGTCCCTTCCCCCGGCCCCCAGCAGCCTCGGGCTAATCATGCTGAACTGTTCACAGTTCATCTCAGCCCCGTGTTGTTTGTCACTTCGGGCCTCTTCATCTACCCTTCGCTCTGCCAACAACAAACTTCCCCTGTACCAACTTCCCCACCGCACCCCAACTCACCCCCTGCACAGACTCTGCTTGCCTAACTCTTGCTCACTCTTGAGTAAACTTTCTGAAATCCCCTCCTCTGGGAAGCCCTCTCCAGCCTCCCGGGCAGCACTGACCCTCTGTCTGTCCTTCGAGCCCCTGGCGTCTTTCCTGACCTCACCACTCCCGCCCCTCACCATTGACTCACGTCCCGTCTGTGCCAGTGCTGTGTCTTGGGGTGGGGGGGTGCTTTTCCATTGTGTCTCTAATGTGTGAATAATGCCTGGCATGTGGTAGGCACCCATACATTCGGAGAATTAGTGACTCGATATGTATATAATAAATATTTACAGAATTTCTTAATGTACCGAGGCCAGCTGAATACACGTGAGTAGTCCTGGCTGGAAAGTATACAGCTGTCCTCTGAGAGGACAAACCACTAAAGACAGCCGAGACCCATGTTTCGGGAGAGCAGAGAGGAGGAAGAAAGGAATTCCAGGGGGCGGGGAGGAATCCGGGAGAGTTCAGTGGCACAGCAGCCCAGAGAGGAGTGTTTCAGGAAGAATGGGAGAGGGGGTGCTCAGCAGATTCAGAGGCTACCCTCCCACCCCCCAAAACAGGCCAGGCAGAGACAGTGACGAGGAGAAGATCACAAGAGGCAGCCAGAATTGGCTCGCTCTTGAAAGGAGTTTCAGTGGGAACGCACCACGTTAAGAAGTAGTGCAGGCTTTGGAAGCAGAGCAAGGACGAGCATCACTTCTGCCCTGACCAGCCAGCCTCATCCTAGGACATCGCCACGGGAGTCACGTCCTGCTTCTTGAAAGCGAACTCTGACGTTGCACTCCTGAAGCAGTTGTAACGTGCTCTGCAGTGAATACCCCTCCACGGCTCTAAAGGGCAGCGGGCAGCGTGATGGCTCTGCAGCCCTCGCGTCACCCGGAGCTTACGGGGTCAGCGCACAGTGTTCTGAAGTTCATCACCAGGTACAGTGACGTGACCTTTCTGGACACTTCCATGGTGGGCACTACGCAGAAGCTTTTGGCTGACTGGCTTATGGACTCGTTGTGATGAGGGCTGAGTAGACGACATAATAACACGCGGTCCGTTTCTTCCAGCTCTCATCCCGCCCCCCGGCAGAGCTTTCCCACTCTTCTGTACATGGAAGTAGCGGCGGCGTGTCAGTCACACGTGGACTCTACTCCCACCAGCTTCTTGCTCTCAGGTTCACTCCCCGCCCCCAACAGGGTTGCGGGCTCCATGGTCGGTGACCGTTGCCGAGTCATTTTGGTACTAGCAGCTGCGGATCATTTTCCACTGCTGGGACTGTTACGTAACTTTTCATGGGCTTGTGCTTTATTCGTTCACCAAGTAGCATTTGAATTCTTGAAGGACAGGAGCTGTGTGCTCCACTTATTGATGCCTCTTTTGGTTCCACTGCAGTGTGCAGCCCTGAGGGAGAAGATGGCGCTGCCCTGGCCTTCAGGAAGCCTGCAGCCCCTGGGGGAAGAGAGATGAGTCAATACGAAGTGCTAGGTTTCTATTGGAGTTTGCACCAGCAAAAGAGTCCTGGTTCTCCCTGAGGGACTCAGCAAAGCCCTATGTGGTTGAGGGGAATCTGGAAGAGACCAGCACTCAGGCAGGCATTTCAGGCCTAGAGAACCGTGTGAGAAAAAGCACAAGGGCTCGAGACAGCTGTGGGCACACAAGTGACTGCATTTGCCTACGTTCAGAGCTTCCCTAAGGAGGAAGCAGTGAAAGAGAGGCTGGAGAGAAAGCCGAGGCCAGGACATCGGGGGTCTTGTGCTACACTGAGGAGTGTTTTTTCTTTCGTCCTGCTAGAAGTAGTGAGTCAGTGAAGGCTTTATGCAGAAGAGTAAGTTAGATTTGTCTTTTTTTTTTTTTTTTTTCCTGCGGTACGCGGGCCTCTCCCTGTTGGGGCCTCTCCTGTTACGGAGCGCAGGCTCAGCGGCCATGGCTCACGGGCCTAGCCGCTCCGCGGCATGTGGGATCTTCCCGGACCGGGGCACGGACCCGTGTCCCCTGCATCGGCAGGTGGACTCTCAACCCTTGCGCCACCGGGGAAGCCCCAGATTTGTCTTTAATAAAGATTACTTTGGGGACTTGCCTGGTGGCGCCCGGGTTCCGTCCCTGGTCAGGGAACTAGATCCCACACGCATGCCGCAACTAAGTTCGCATGCCACAGCTAAGGAGCCTGCGAGCTGCAACTAAGGAGCCCGCCCACCGCAACTAAGAGCCAATGCAGCCAAATAAATAAATAAATAAATAAATAAATAAATAAATAAAAAAGACTACTTTGGCCATGACATGAATACCCTTGAGAAAGCTGATACTAGAGGAAGAAGACCAGTCAGGAGATGGTGAGGATTCTCTGAGTTCTGGTGGTGAGGCAGCATGTCCTCACTGCATGAGACTACATGGCCACAGTCAAGCTCTGCAAGCCTCTGTGCGTTCACACCTCCAGAACAGTCACTGAAATGCCCTGTAATGATGAACATTTGAACAGCAGGGTTGCTGCAGGAGGCTCTGCAGCTTCTTAGCATGGATTCCCCTCTTTGCTGATCATGATGCCATCACGATAGAAAAGCAGAATATAAATGAAAAGGGGAAGAAATTTGCAGTTAAGGAATCAACACTGGGTTCACAGGGAGATCTGTGCACAGTCTAATAGGGTTGTCATGAGGATAAAATAATTTATGCAAAATTACTTGATATACCAGAAAGATCTGTCAAATATTAGTTATTCTGATTGCATTGGGGATCTGCTTTGGGCTCTCAGGAGGTTTGAGAGAGAGTCCTGATTTAGGAGCTAACCGGGTAGTTGCTACTCTTTAAAACTTGTAACCTGTAGAACAAGGGTCAGTAGGCTATGGCCCACGGGCCAAACCCGATGCTGAGAATGGTTTTTACATTTTTAGTGGCTCTGTAAGCACCTACGTAATATCTTTGATTTTGCCTATTGGTCTTCAAAACCTAAAACATTTACTACCTGACCTTTTACAGAAGAACTTTGCCCAGCCCCTGCTCTAGAAGATTATGGGGCCAGCAGCTTTCCAAGCAGCTCTGTTTCCCGGGAAGTCTGTATTCTCTGAGTTGTGATCGTCTGTTACTTGTGTGACCACCATTCTCTCTGTTGGCTGATGGTGATAATGCCATCATATACCACAACATAAACTTTGGTGATAAGACTTTCTAAGGTATTTCTGTAAAATCTCCATTTACTCTAGAAGTAGAATTACGGTGAAGCCCACTAGGAACTCATCATGCTTGGTTTAAGCCAAGCGGGAATTTTGTCAACAAAGCAGCGAAGTCGTTTGGTGCCCATTTTTTTCATTACCTCTTCACTTCCTCCGGCTGCCTGTGTTTCCTGATTGATTATCACCTCTGTTTGCAGTAACGAGCAGCTTATGTGACCTGCAAGGAGAGAATGTTGATGCCTACAGCAGCTCACCATTATTCACACGTGCATTTCAGTTATTTTCTCAGTATTTGGTTGAATTGTTAGCTAAGTTTCTAAGTGAGGGTGAGGTGTATTCTCTCACCCTCACTTAGAAACATTTTGTGGCTGTGAAAATTTTCTCTTTATCCACCCCAGCAATCGTTGTTAGGTAACATCTAACGTATACATTATTATGAGTCACATCTGCCTTGCAAATCATGTGAGTTCCTTTTATTAATCAAGGATTTTTAATGTAGTAAAATATTTTTAGTGTATTAAAAGTGCTCTCAGGTTCTCATTTTTTTTTAAAGTTTTTTAATAACTTTATTGAGATCGAATTCACATACCGTATAGTTCATCTCTTTAAAGAGTACAGCTCAGGGAATTCCCTGGTGGTCCAGCGGTTAGGACTCTGCACTGTCACTGCCAGGGCCTAGGTTCGATCCCTGGTCGGGGAACTAAGATCCTGCAAGCTGCGCGGCATGGCCAAAAAAGAGAGTACAATTCAGTGAATTATAGTGTACTCACAGAGTTATCCCACCGTCACCACACTGAATTTTAGAACACTGGTATTACCTCAAAAAGAGACTCTTCCCATTAGCAGTCACTCCCCAGTCCTACCACCCACCTCTCCCTGAGCAACCACCCATCTATCTTCTGACTCTCTAGATGGGCCTATTCTGGACATTGAATCTAGTCATATACTTTTGGGTCCTTTGTGATGGGTGTCTTTCACATGGCCTCATGTTTTTGAGGTTTGTCCATGTGGCAGCATGTCTGACTGTCCTTCATCCTGGCGAGTGCCACCCCATGGAGCCAGTGTCTGTCACTGCCCCTTCATCTGGCTAGGTCTCTGAGGAAGCTGCTTACTCACCTCTTAGTTTCCATTAACATCCTTTCCACAAGATTTATTTAGTGTTCAGCCAGGCTCTGGGGAGTACCACAGCAGACGAGACAGCACAATCTTTCCTCTCCCTGAGCTGAGAGTAGGAAGAGGCAGTTATAGCAAAATGTCACGAGTCCTCTTCTAGGAGAAGCCCCTCGCCCAGCCATGGAGGGTCAAGAAAGTGTCAGGAGTGGAGCCCTGAAAACTGTATACCTAAACCTGTGTGTGTATGTGTGTGTGTGTGTGTGTGTGTGTGTGTGTGTGTGTGTGTAGCAAAGGAGTCCACCTTGAATCCAAAGGGAGCACGTCTGTGTGTGTCTGTGTGTGTGTGTCTGTGTGTGTAGAAAATGGGGTCCACCTTGGGTCCAAAGGGAGCACGTTCTCAGCCAAGATGAACCCAAGCAGCCTTGAAGACAGCACACGGGCATGTGGCATGCTTCTCAGCACTTTTCCTTTTTAGCTTTGCTCTTTCACGTTTTGGTGCAATTTGATTTAAAAACCATCCTTTTCAAGTTGCTGTGCTGCCTTGTCAACAAAGCAATCTAATCAGTTAGAGTTAGTTCTTTTATGACTTTTTTCTTTTATGAGTATGAAGTGTGTAGAATCAGGTGCAGAATAAGTTACTAGTGCTTGGTTGATAAAAATCTGCAAATTAAATGAAAATTAGGTGTAAGAACTCTATTTTCAAGTGAAATTAAAGCTAAGCTGTTTATCTCAATCTGTACCTCCTTGCAGAAACTACTGTTATGTTTTTGGTGCTCTTGTAGTTGGTCATACTGACCTTTTTGACAAATGTCAGAACAGAAAGATAGGATCAATATAAATTCTAATCCCTTTCCAAGGCTGACTCATTAAGTGACCTCGAGAAAATCATTTCTATTTTCCATTCCGCCTTGGTCTTCATGAGAAAGAAGAGTGTGGTATAATCTCATGGTACTTAAGGAAACAAGTAAACGATGATGACATACTTGGTATTTTGGAGAGATAGAAGTTATCAGCAATCCTAATTCTTTTCATAATTTTTTATTTTCTCATTTATTAATCACTTTTTAAAACCGTGAATGAATTTAGAGATGTACCTTGAAGCAGACATAATGTCAAACAGGGGAATATTAGAAAAAGTGTCCCTATAATCATTTTGTAAATTTTTCCTCCTCAAAAAAAGCCATCCCTGTGGGTTTTAAAACCAGAATACAATTCTAGTGCAGGACAGACCCCTGGACTACCTGTGAGTGTCTCAGGAAAACTCCTTCTGATCATCTCAAGAAGCCTTGAATTTCATGGAACCCACCCCAGCTTCAGACCCTGCAGTCTTTCGCTGTGGGTGACAGATGTGGCTTTGTGAAGAAAGCAGCAAGAGTACAGGAATTTTCAGACTCATGAGTCATGATCTCCCGCATGAGATTAGAGCACAGATCAGCAATACCAAGATTTTTTTTTAAATCATACTTTTTTTTTTTTTTTTTTCGATACGCGGGCCTCTCACCGTTGTGGCCTCTCCCATTGCGGAGCACAGGCTCCGGACGCACAGGCTCAGCGGCCATGGCTCACGGGCCCAGCCGCTCCGCGGAATGCGGGATCCTCCCGGACCGGGGCACGAACCCGCATCCCCTGCATCGGCAGGCAGGCTCCCAACCACTGCGCCACCAGGGAAGCCCCAAAAATCATACTCTTTTAAGTGATGGTGGTGTATGCACCCTTGTTGCGCCTGGATTCCCAGGGTGGGGTGAGGGGTGCAGGTGCAGGTTTCATTGGTAGTTCAGAGCGTGGGCTTTGGGCTGTGAGAGACCACTGTGAAAGTCAGCACTTCACTTCCACAAATCCACATTCCTCATTCATGAACTGTCCATCGCTGCCGTCTAGTAGGGGTGGTTGCTCAAGGATCCTTGTTCATTAGAGATGCTCGTTAGAGCTCCTTGATCAGTGCAGGTAACACTCATAAGCAGTACTGGAGGTTATAAAATGGAGGGTGTCTAGACCAGTATCTGTCTGGGCATCCCTCCTGCAACAGCTCTGGCAGGAGGCCACTGGGCTTCTGCTGCAACAGTGAAGGTCTCTTTTTGAGAGAGAACTGCTTGACTTTCAAGACATTCTTTAATATACTGATTAGGAAGAAGCAACTAATAATTATTAGTTTAAGGATCATCTAGTCCAGTTTTCTGTTTTACAGATGAGGAAACCTAGACTCAGTGTTACATTCTCTTAGATTGGCAACTTGACCTAGTTCTGTAGAAGTTCAGCGGACAGGGAGACCAGTAAGGATTTGGATTGTCAAGAAAGAAGCCAGTTAGAGGCACAAAACAAGAACTGGACCCTGTACAAACCTGTAGGGCGGCAGATGGTCGTAGGGGACAAGGGAGGGCATTTTAGGTAAGAGACACGATTTGAGCAAATGTGGTCTGAATAAGTGAGGGACACAGTCAGTGGAAGGATATGCAGGGAAGAGGTAAGAAGTAGTTAGGATGAGGCTGGTTTTGGAGGACGTTCAAAACAGGACAGAATAATCTAGATGTGATGCAGTAAGATTTTCAGTTGAGGCAGTGGTGTTGTGAAAGGCCTTGGTGGGGTAACTCATGCACAACTCACCCGCCGTGGTGTGCAGGTTGGATGGAGACAATACAGGCACACCTTGGAGACAGTGCAGGTTCGGTTCCAGACCACCGCATTAAAGCAAGCATTGCGATGAAGTGAGTCCCACGAATTTTTTGGTTTCCTAGTGCATATAAAAGTTATGTTTACACTACACTGTAGTCTATTAAGTGTGCAATAGCATTATATCTTTAAAAATGTGTATACCTTAATCAAAAAATACATTATTGCTAAAAAATGCTCACCATCCTCTGAGCCTCCAAGGAGTCATAATCTTTTAACTTATTTATTTTTGCCATGTTGGGTCTTCGTTTCTGTGCGAGGGCTCTCTCTAGTTGTGGCAAGTGGGGGCCACTCTTCATCGCGGTGCGCAGGCCTCTCACTATCGCGGCCTCTCTTGTTGCACAGGCTCCGGACGCGCAGGCTCAGTAGTTGTGGCTCACGGGCCCAGTCGCTCCGCGGCACGTGGGATCTTCCCAGACCAGGGCTCGAACCCGTGTCCCCTGCACTGGCAGGCGGACTCTCAACCACTGCGCCACCAGGGAAGCCCAAGGAGTCATAATCTTTATGCTGGTGGAGTGTCTCACCTCGATGCTGACGGCCACCGACGGATCAGGGCGGTGGGCGCTGAAGGTTGAGGTGGCTGTGCAGTTTCTTAAAATAAGGCCCCAGTGTTGCTGTCACCCCCACACAATTACAGCAGTAACGTCAGAGATCACTGGTCTCAGATCAGCCTAACAGATGCAATAGAAATGAAGAAGCTTGAAGTATTGCGAGAATTACCAGAATGTGACACAGAGACACAAAGTGAGCCAACGCTGTTAGAAAAATGTCACCAACAGACCTGCTCAGCGCAGCGTTGCCAGAAACCTTCCGTTTGTAACAAATGCAGTATCTGGGAAGCACCATAAGCCAAGGCCTGTATTAGTGGCGGTGATGTCATCTAAGAGGCTGTGGGCTTAATCTCAGAGGAGGACGACAAAGACTTAAACAGTGGCAGACCCGCTTGAAGGGAGAAGTCAGCGGTACTTGAGGAATGGCCGGATTTGATTTATCGGGGAGAGAGTTGGGTCCAGAAGGGTCCCCGGGCTTTCAGGCGGTGCTGTCCGCCCTGGCCCAGCGTTGGTTGAAGGACGATTAAGGGGGTGAGAGGTGATGGCTGAAGGGCGAAAATGAGTGACCGCTCTGCGGGGGGACATGTAAAGAGAGGGGAAATCCTGAGGAATCGCCAGTCTCATTTTTAGTAACAAGTTTCACCTCTTCTTCTCTCCAAACATTGACTGGCAACAAGTACCAGAACTAATTTTAATTTTGACATTTATTTAGTAATTGCTGCGTAGAGCTAAGGTTAAGGAGCAGAAGAAATGACCAGAAAATTGGCCAGCAAAGAAGGGAGGAAACAAAAGATGTAACGCAGACGTCAGTCATCCCTGTGCCAAAAGGGGCTCTTTCCTTCATGTTTTCAAGGAAGCTGTATCTTATTCTGTGCAGTTCTTACTAACTTGTGTTCAGTGTTCACAAGCACGTAAATCAGATTAAGATAGTAAAAAAGCCTTAAAGCAAGAGAGAGGTGTCATCTTCCTACAGCAGACGTCCCCCGCCTGGGGAGCTCAGTGCCCCTCCCCACCACCTCCTCCTCACAAGAGACTGAGCGTCCCCATTCTCTACCAAAAGCAAAACCAAACCTCCCCCCAAAAGGTGGGGACACCTTTGATCCTGACTGTCCATGGAGGAGAAGGTCCCCTTTAGAGGAGAGTCAGCCAGCCTTGAGGAAGCACGGCAGACGTGAGCATTGTCTGGCCCAGCGTGTTCCCAGCACCGCTCTCCTTCCTCGCCCCCCGGACGCGGGGAGCCCATTGCCGGGAGAATCTGAAGTCTGCTACTCTTTCTCCAGAGTCCTTTCCTCTGCCTGTTGTGAAAACCGTACCCATGTCTTGGGAGAAATAGGATCAGCTGTGGTGGGAGGCCCCGGCCTGTCAAGAGACAAGTCATGGCTCAACACAGAGGACGCAGGATGCACGTCTGGCGGCGCGCACCAGTTGGAGTGTTCCTTGCAGGGGGCAGCGGTGGCCGAGCCTTTGAGTTGCGTGTTGGGCTGTGGCAGATTCCTGAGAGTAGACTCTCTGGATGCCTCCTCACCGCCTCCCTAGTTCAATCCCTAGACCAGCACCTGTGGCCACAGCCCTCCGAACCCAACGATGGAAAGGACAGACAGTGCCGTGGTGCCCAGAGCTCTGGCCATCAGAGCCACGGCAGAGAGCAGCAGCGTCTGCTGTTCACTGATCTCACTGCGGTGGAAACTGCTTTGTGTTTTGCTGAGAAGGATAGTACAATACAAAGTGTCTGAACCCCCCAGACTAGCCGATAAACCACAAAGAAAAGGTGGAACTGAGAGCTGTAAAACTAGCCTGGGATTGTGTTCAAGTCACCATCTAGTTTCCCTCTAGCTGATTATTTTCTCCCAGCACCTACTAAGACTGCTCACTGCCCAGCAGCCCAGAAGGATACTCTAATGACTGTTTCCATGGCGTCTGTGCAAACGTGAGGACGTGGCACTTCACACGACGTGGCCAGCTTCCATCTCCTGCGCGCTTCTACTGTTCACATTCCTACGGCGTGACCCTTGAATTGCTTTCCACGCATGTGATGGGGTTTATTCTCGGCCTTGTGACTGCCCCTCCATCTTTCATCCATGTGATGAATGTATTGCTAGTTTGCGTGTGTGGTGCTGGTAATGGGGTTTGTTTTGTTTTTCTTTCTTTTCCTTTGTTTTCGGGTTTTGCCATGAAGCTATCGCTGATGGCAGCAGCCTCTGGCAATGTTCCTCTCCTCTACGTTGGTAGTGCTTATTGTTAGTTCTAAGTCTAATAAGATACCGCTCACGTAGCCCTTAGTCACACGCTGCCTCTTCAGTGCCTCTTGTTTACTTTCTAATGTGCCTTTGTTTGGTCAACTCAGCTAAGCTCTTCCAGGGCCGTAGGAAATTAGTCACTTCTCTGTGTGTCACAGCACTCTTTACCTGGCCCCAGTGCAGTGCACTGCGCGTAAAAGGTAAAGGAACGAAGCCGAGCATATCCATAGTTACACTGCGAGCTGTAGCCGCCAAGGGGCCCTCAGCAGCAGTCCAGTGCGTTACGGATGCCCCCTTCTGCGAGGAGTCCCCATTTGCAGTCTCTCAGCGGTGGTCCTTTGAAACTACTGGTTCCAGTGTTAGAGGGAGAAGGTGCCTCGCGCCCTTAAAGACCATATCAGCCACGTGGTGTGCTCTGCTCTCTGAGCCTCCTTGCGTCATCCCCTCCCACCCTGTCTGGCCTGACACTAGGGCCTGTATTACAACGAACTGTGAGGTCTTTGCTGAGGAGAATCCCATAGAACTTATCTCAGCAATATGCTTTGCTGTGTATTTGTCCACGATTTAGTCATTCAGCAGATATTTCTTGCGGACTTGAATATGCCAGGTGGCAGGCAAGGCTGGGTCTACAGAGACCAGATGAATAATCTCAGCCTTCGTGGGGCTCGTCACCTGCCGTGAGATTCCCACCAGGGGGCACGTCACTGAAGTGCAATGTACCAAGCGCTGTCCTTGCAAAGGTGCAGTGAGATGTGAGGGTACATGAGAGGAGCAGCTCACCCCGCACTCGGGGCAGTAGAGAAGCCTTCCGGGCAGGAGTCGAGAATGCGAGGCGGGCGTGGTGAGGAAGGCCACTGGAATGGTAAACAAGAGGCTGGCGAGCCCTGGTGAGGAACCTGAACTGCATCCTAAAACCAGTAGGGGCTTGAGTAGTATCAAAGAAGAATATCTACGATTATCTGAAAAGGCTCTTAGTATACTCCGATTTTTTTTTCTAACTATATATCTATACGTGGCTAGTTTTTTTAATATACTTCAGAAGCCAGAGTAGCGTGTAACAGAATTGACTGCAGAAGCAGATACGAGAATCCAACTCTATTCCGTTTTAAGTCACACAAAAGAAGTTTACAAAAATAGGAAATAATGACAGCCTTCTCATTAATTATTTTTCTGTTTTGGAAAAGGTTTTTTTTATAGAAGTATGTTACCGAGTAGTGATTTTGCGATTGCTATTAATGAAGAAAAAAAGTATTTTAAGATTAATGAAAAGGCAACGGGGGACGGTTGAAGAGTTTTCAAGTAGAGAGGTGACGTGGTGAGATTTGTATCTCAGGAAAATCACTCTGAAGCCATGCCCGCCCTTGATGGCGATCTACAATAGGACAGTGAGAGAGTCAGGGTGGAGAGAAATGGATGGATTCCAAAGGTATTTAGGAGCTATAATTACCAGAGCCTGGTGAGCTGGCTTGTGCTGTGGATGGACATCGATGTCACTCCCCAAGACTGGGGACAGAGGAAGAGGTACGGGGTTGACAATGAGTGCTGTCGGGGCCGCGCTCCGTTTGACGCGTCTCTGGAACACCGGAGGGGACGCGTCAGGAGAGCTGGTCACGTGGCCCTGAGGGGCAGCACCTGGAGGGGAAGGCGGGTACGAGTCTCCGCCACACGCAGGGAGACCAAAAGCTGGGGACAGACGTGGAGAGAGAAGAGGAATAATCCTTACAGAACCTTAAGGGACACCAGCGTATAAAGGCCATGAACCGGAGAAGGCGTCTCTGAGGGGCGCTCGGGGTGTGACCAGACGGCTTCAAAGACCAAGAAAGTGTGATTCCACAGAAGCCAGAGAGGGGTGTCAGGAGGGGCACGGTAGGGCCCAGTGCGGCCAGGGGTCAGGGCGGGCGGAGAGCGGAGGAGGCACCACTGATCAAGCAGAGGGTGTTACGAGTAACCTGGAAGAAAAAGAAAAAGCAATTTAATGGTTAGGATACCAGACTGGGAAGCTTCGAGAAGGCTCAGACATTGTCTTAGTTCTCTTTTTAGCTTCATGGCTTCTGGTAGTACCAGGTACTTGAGTAGACACTCAATAATTCCGTTGATTTTACCTTAACTGATGCACCTGAAACAATCTGCTCTCCTCTGCGTCTGAACTCCATGGTAGCCCGTCCCCAGTGTAAATTGCTCGCATTAAATGTAGAAGTATTTCCTTCGGGTCTGTGGCGGAACTTCCCGAACACTGTGTCACGGTCACAGATGGCCTGATGAGGTATTGATCCCTTCAGCCTTTGGGGCAGCTGGGAAGGGCCTGAAGCTGCCAGGCTGGTTGCATGCAGCTTCCTCTGTCCTGTGTGTCACACAAATATATCTTTCTGTGTGTGCCATGATGTGGAAAATACTGGACAGCCATGGTCTACAGCAGGGTTAGTAGTTCCTGTATAGGTGCCACCTCGCCTCCTCCGTGCCCAAGGCAGGTATCACTAAGCAGTCATGTCACTGTTTCCTGATGAACCCGTACCCTCCCCCAGAATCTTCCCAACATGGTCCGCAGGCAGCCACAGATAGTGCCGTGGAGGTGGCCCCGCCTGCTTTGCAGTTCAAAACCTAGCACTCTGATAAAGGGTTTCAGATCACCAAAGATGGAGAATAAAGGATGCATTTTTTTTTTCCCAGTGACTGACCTTTTAAAAATAAGATGAGGATGCTTTTGGAAAGAATTTTTATTGTTCTAAACCATCACATTCATTGTGCCTGCTCTGTAATCATTCTTTGCTGGGGATTCAGCTCAGGCTGCACTGTGCCGGCCACCTGGGGAGTTTCATGCAAATCTTACCCCCAATGCAGCTCTCCAGAGTGCTGTAGTGTAGCTGGGAAGACAAGAAATACCACTGTAAGATACAATGCAAATATTAGATGGTAATAATAGCTAATATATATGTAATAAGCTTTTAGAAGTTTTCAAGCTCTGTTTTAAATGCTTTACATATATTAACTCAGTTATTTCTCATAGCCTTATGAGGTGAGTGTAGTTATTATTCCCATAATACAGATGAGAAAACTGAGGTTCAGAGAAGTTTAAAAAAAAAAAACACTGAAGCCTAAGTTCACATAATAAGTGGCAGAGCTGGGATTTGAACCCAGGTACTTTGGCTCTGGAGACTCTGCTCTCAGTCACTCAGCATCCTCTGTTTTTCGTTCCTCTGTTATTTCTCCTTAGCATTGCTTTGGCCCTTGAAGTAGGAATAAACCCATTCTCAGTCCCCTGTCTTTGAACAAAAATGTCTTTGACAAAAATGCCTGGTTTTCCTCTCCATTGTTGAAATCATCCTCATCCTCTAAAACTCCGCTAAGCCCCCATCCTCTTTGAAGTTCTACCCCCCGAGCTTTGGCTATGCCCTTTAACTGATGCCTTGTGGCTTCCTTCCTGGTTATAGACCTTCTGGCCTGCTTCTGGCTTTTCCCTTTCTGGGTGTCATGCCTTCCCCGAGGAGATCAGGAGCTCCACGGGAGCAAGGACCTGACCGTGCACCTTGCTCCTCTCTCCCGTGGGAGCTGCAAGTGCCCCAGAGGACCCTGGGGGGCTCTTCTGACCAGGCTTCTCGGTATAGACACTGCCTGACCTGATCGTCCCTTCAGAAACCCGCCAAGGCCTTTAGAGGTGGAGTTCTACTCCATGTGACTTCCACTTGATGAACCGTTAACAAATGTTTACTGCTCTCAGTTGGAAAATTAGTTATTAATTTTCACAAGAAATTTTACTTCCTTTGAAAATCTCCTTACAACTAATAACATAAAATGGCTGTTCAAAATGCAAGCTGTTTCCTTCTTCCTCTTTTGAATATGTGGTTATTGCTTTTGAAGAAGACAAAGTGAAGGAAGTGTTTCCTGTTTGCAGAGGCTCACGCTGAACCTACAGAAAGAGAAGATTAGTGTCAAAACATCCCAGAACCTAGAGCTCCTGTAACTTTCTGCTTTTTAAGCACTTTTTTACTATCACAGCTTGGGGTTTAGTTTAGTTTTGTTTTGCCTATCTTTCACTCTCACTCCCTTTGAAGAATAAAATGTTAACAGAATCAGCCAAAGGTTCATTCCTCTTCCCACCGTTCCGTAGCAGGTGTGCCGTGCCTGATGCTTTTGTATGGCATCCACTGCCGGTGCGTGTTTGTATCTTCACCACCTGTGAGTATATAGCAGGGCTTCTCAGCCTGGACACGGTCGGCATTTTGGTCCAGGCCATCCTTTGTCGCAGGGTCTGTCCTGTGCCTTGTAGGATGTTTAGCAGCATCCCTGGCCTCTACTCACCAAATGCCGACAGCACCACCATCCTGTCCCCAACCTCCCACCCCCAACCCAAGTCAACCAAAACTGCCTCCAGACATTGCCAAATATCCCCTGGGAAGCAGAATCACCACTAATATGTATATATATTTATATTTATATACTATGTGTATGTAAACTCTCCGTAAAATAGTTTAAATAGTATACTATTCTAAATATTTTTTAAATTTATGTAAATGGTATTGTATATACGTATTCTTATACAACTTTCTTTGTTTATTGTATTTTTGAGATTTATCCATTAGGTCTAGTTCATTTATTCTAGCTGCACATATATAATAGAACCACTTAATAATTTATTTCCCTCTTTAGGGACAGTTGAATTTTTTACATTTGCTTACTTAATATTATAATCAGTGCTTCACAGAATATCCTCATAAATGCCCCATTAGGCACTCATAGCTCCCTGGAGATGAAATTGCTAGATCATAGGACATCCTCAGTTTTACTAGATCTTGACACATTGTTCTCTAAAATGTTTGAGCCAATTTAAACTCTCATCAACAATATATGGAGTTCCCATTTCCTTCACATCATCCGTATCCTTGGTATTGTTAGACGTTTTATTTTTGCCAGTCTTACAGGTATGAAATGACTTATTGCTGTTTTAATTTGCATTTCCTAATGCTAGTGGGGTTGAACATCTTTTCTTATGTTCTTTGACTCAGGGTTTCCTCTTCTGTAAATTGTTTATTCATATACATTATCCGCTTTTCTCTTGTATTATTTATTTTTTCTCATTGATTCTTTACATATTCTGGATACTATTTTGTCAGTTATATGTTACAAACATTTTCTCTTAATCTGTACTTTGCCTTCTAGCTTTATTTTTTTTAATCACACAAAAGTTCTTGTTTGTAGCAATTGTTAGCAATCCTTTTTTATGATTGATCCTTTATATTTTTGTTTTAGAAATCCTTTCCTATCCCAGCAACATAAAGAATGTCTCTTATGTCTTCTAAAATTTTTAACAGTTTAGCTTTCCAGATTTCAATCTTTAATCTATGGGGTTTATTTTATTTTATTATTTTTTTATATTTAGTCATCTTGGCTAGTTTAATCACATTGTTGTTGGTTTTTTTTTTTGGCTGCACGACGCGGCATGTGGGATCTTAGTTCCCCGACCAGGGATCGAACCCGCACCCCGTGAATTGGAAGAACGGAGTCGTAACCACTGGACTGCTGGGGAAGTCCCTGTGGGGTTTATTGTAAAATAAATTTGTTTTTGTATACGATATGAAATAAAGGTCAAATTTTATCTCTTCTTTAAAATTTATTTATTTATTTGGCCATGCCGCACAGCATGTGGGATCCTAGTTCCCCAGGGATCCTATTCCCCAATCAGGGATGGAACCCATGCCCCCTGCATTGGAAGTACAGAGTCCCAACCACTGGACCGCCAGGGAGGTCCTCTCTTTTTCCATCTCTATAACCATTTGTCCTAGTACTGTTCATTAAGTGGTGTGTCTTTTTCCTGGTGACTTACAATGTTTCCTCCATCATATACCGAGTGTCCATGTTTACTTTTGATTTGTTGACTGTCTCTCATGTTTCTTTGCCCTATTAACCTATCATGTGCTAATACCATCTTACTTTAATTCTTGTAGTCTAACAGTAAGTCCTAATAACTAGTAGAAAAAAAAACCCTCCCTTATACTTCTTGAAAATATTCAGGTCTAGTTTTGACCCTTGAGGTTGTCTCGTTCAACCAAAACACACACACACACGCGCGCGCGTGCGCGCGCGCGCACACACTTGTGAATTTTGAATATATACCCATTAGGAATAGGTTTAGCTCCATATGACAGAAAACAAAATCACAGAAACCTAAACAAGGCAGAAGTTTGTCTCGTGTAAAAGAAGTCAGACGTTGATAGCCCCGAGCTGGTGGGGCCCCTGCATGAAGTTGCACCGCGAGGCTCCTTTTCTCTGGCTCTTGCCCTGTCCTCAGCCTGCCTGGGCTCCAGGAAGGAGGAGGAAACAATGAGGAAGGGTGCATCCCTCCCTTTAAGATCTCTTCTGAAGCGGGGTGGGGGAAGGATGGATTGGGAGTTTGAGATTAGCGGATACAAACTAGTTTATATAAGATGGATAAACAACAAGGTTCTACTGTAGAGCACAGGGAACTATATTCAATATCCTGTAATAAACCATAATGGAAAAGAATATGAAAAAGAATATATATATGTGTAACTGAATCACTTTACTGTACAGCAGAAATTAACACAACATTGTAAATCAACCACACTTCAATAAGATAAAATTTTTTTAAAATTTAACTCATTTAGGGGCTTCCCTGGTGGCGCAGTGGTTGAGTGTCCACCTGCCGACGCAGGGGACATGGGTTCATGCCCCGGTCCGGGAAGATCCCACATGCCACAGAGCGGCTGGGCCCGTGAGCCATGGCCGCTGAGCCTGCGCGTCCGGAGCCTGTGCTCCGCAACGGGGGAGGCCACAACAGTGAGAGGCCCGCGTACCGCAGAAAAAAAAAAGAAAAAATTCACTCATTTAAAAGAAATGAAAAGAGATCTCTTCTGGAGGTCCCAGATGCCCTTTTTGCTTGCATACCATTGGCAGAACTGAGCCCTCGTGGGGGAAGCTGAGAAATGTACTAAGTGTGCGTCACCCACCCAAAAAAAAGTCCTATTTTTAAAGAAAAGGGAATGTGGATGTTGAAAGTCAACCAGCAGTCTCTGCTACAGCCTGGAATTGGCAGTGTGAAAAGATGACAGTATTGAGTCTTCCAGGCAGGAATGTGCTGTCTTTCCACTTATTTAGGTCTTCTGATATCCTTCAATCAAGTTTACCATTTTTCATAGAGATCTTGCAAATTTTTTGTTAGATTTAATTCCTAAGTACCTAATGGTTTTTATTTCTCTTTGTAAATAGGAATTTTTTGCACTTATATTTTCTCAGTGATCACAGGCAAGGAATGTTACTGGGTTTTTTTATTTTGTGCTCATTGGTTCTCATTTTCTAAGTAGACAGTCATCATGTGTGATGACAGTTTCTCCCTTTCCATCCTCTGCATTTTCTTTCACAAGTGGTTGGTTTCATCCTCATTGTGTCATGACTCGTGTTGAATGCAAGTGGTGATAATAGGCATTCTTGTCTCTTCATCAAGTTTTATTAAATTATTTTTATATCTGTTGAGTGTGAGCATTTGGTTTTCCTCCTTTAATCTGTTAATGTATGAATTACATTACTATATTTTCTAAGATTCCTGAGATAAATCCTAATATAGTACGTCATAATGGATAAGATGATGATCTTTTTTGAACATTGTTGGATTGAGTTTGCTAATCTTTTATTTACGATTATTGCATCTGTCCATAAATGAAAAATAGATTCTTTTATAATTCTTCTTTCTCATAATAGCCTTCTCTGATTTTTGGAAACAGCGTTATATGGCCTCAGAAAATTAGGTGGGGAGCTCTTCTTCTTTTCTGTTCTCTAGAACAACTTGTGTAAGATGGCAGGTCCTCAAAATTTTCATAGACTTCACCTGTAGATTTTGGGTAGGTAGATTTTTAAGTATTATTTCAATTACATTAATGGCTAAAAGTCTAATCAGGTTTTCTATTTCTTTCTGTAACTTTCTATTGAAGTATAACATACAGAAAAGTTAGCATTATATAAAAGTAATCATACAAATGTACTTTTTGGTGTTTATTTTATTTAACATTTTATTTGAGAGATTTAGCCATATTGTTGCATACAGTTGTAGTTTGTTCATTTGAACTGCTATATAATACTACATCATGTGAATATACTATAATGTATCCATTCTGCTTAATGGGCATTTGGGTAGTTTCCCGTCTTTGAGGTTTACAAACAACACTGCTGAGAACATTCTGGTCCCTGCCCTTGGTGAACATGTGTTTGCATTTATGTTGTCCAGGAGTGGAATTTGCTGAGGCATCCACGTATGTGCAGCTTTAGTCGATGCTCCTGAACAATTTAAAAAACTGATTACCAACTTCTATTCCTTCTTGAGTTTTGGCAAGTTATATTTTTCTAGAAAATTGTCTGTTTCATCAAAGTTATTAGCACAAATAAAGTATCCTTATTTAATATCTGTCATTATGTTCCTTGTGTTATTCCCAATATAATTTGTGCTTCTTTCTTTGTCTTTTCACTAAGCATCAGGTTTATTCATTTTATTTGACTTTTTCAACAGTCAGCATTGGGTTTTCATTGATTCCTTCTGTTGTGTCTCTGTTTCCCACTTTATTAACATTTGCTCTGTACTTCATTCTTACCAATTTCTTTAGACCATTGTTACCTTCTCTAACTTCTTGAGTATTTAACTGTTTAATTTTCAGTCTTCATTTTCGTTAAGCTCAATATTTTAAAATTACATCAACTACTTAATTATATCCCACAAGCTTTGATTGGTAGTAGTCTCAATTTTATTCACTTTTAGATATCTTCTAACTTCCATTATGATTTTTCATTTTTGATCTCAAATATCTGCATTTTTGTTTGTTTTATATTAATTATAATTTTGATATTTATTTTTAGTTGCATTGTAGTCAGAGAATATAGTCTGTATAATATTTATGTTTTGGTATTTGCAGACATTTCATATGGGACTTAGTGCACTGTCACTTTTTTAATAAATAATTTACTTATAACAGAAAAGAATGTATATTCTTTAAAAATTGAGTGCAGGCTATATATGTCCATCTAGACAAACTTGTTATTTATGTTCTATATTGTTATTAATTGTCTGTCTGCTTGATCTATCAGTATATGCTAAAAATTAAATATATGTCTAGATGTTTCCACTTCACTTGTATTTTTTTTTTTTTTTTTTTTTTTGTGGTATGCGGGCCTCTCTCTGTTGTGGCCTCTCCCGTTGCGGAGCACAGGCTCCGGACGCACAGGCTCAGCGGCCGTGGCTCACGGGCCCAGCCGCTCCGCGGCATGTGGGATCCTCCCAGACCGGGGCACGAACCCGGTTCCCCTGCATCGGCAGGCGGACGCGCAACCACTGCACCACCAGGGAAGCCCTCACTTGTAATTTTGTTAAATTTTACTTTCTGTATTTTGATGCTGTCATGTTATATATAAATAATATCAATGTATCTTAGTGGTTTTATCCCTAATAATGCCTCTTTTGCCCTTGAGGTCTATTTATTTGACATGAATATAGCAGCATCAGTTTGCTTTAATATTTCTTTTTCCTTCTCTTTACATTAACTTGTATATGTCTTTGTATTTTCAGTTTGTCTGTTGTTGGGTTGGGGGGAATGGGAGAGATTTCAAAATTGACAATCTCAGCCTTTCAGCTTGTGAGTTTGTCAATGTATATTTAGTGTGATCATTAATATATTTGAATTTATTTCTACCAGTATCTCTCCAGAACAGTTTTGCATAATATCTCTATTTTTTAAAAAAACTATCTTTTTTTTATAGTGTCCTATTCTTTTTTTTTTTTTAACTCCTTCTGTATCTCAGTCATTTTAAAACTTATAATTTTATAGTTTTTTTCAGAATATTGTAAATTTAAGTCCTTGGGGATCTAATCCTCCTATTTATTGTACACACTGACTCTTGCTCATGATGGGTTTTTTCCTCATGGGTTTTGTAGTTTGGGGTCCGAGTCTTCCCCCACTGGAGCTGTATCTATGAATCCCATCTAATTCATCTAATTCCAGGATGAGAGAGTGTCTCTCCAGAATAATTTTAGATTTGCTTCTGCTTGGCTCCTTAGGTGTATCCATCTCCAATCCCAGAACCAATTTTATGTACTTTTCGATGGGTTCTTAGAGCAGATATGTGGTGTAACTTGTACCCCAAATTTCCCTGCAGTTCGCAGCTCTCAGGCAGACCGAGATTCCTGCTCCCTCCCTCAGGAAAATCTGCTCTTTGATTGGTTTTTTTCTCATCCTCTCTCACTGAGGGTGCTGCCATTTGAGGTTGTGCCTTTAAGGAGGTAATGAGCTTAAAGTCACTGCCTCTTTCAGACCCAAGGCCTCCTCTCCTGAACCCAAATAGGTGATAAAACCCAAGTAGCTCTGGATTAGCAGGATGTGCTCCCCCTCGCATCCCATCCTCTCTTCTTTACTGCCCTGGTTTTCCAGAGCTTGTTTCTGGCACCTTGGGGCCTCCATCTTCCCTTTATGTTCAGCTATGCATATGAAATATTTTTAAATTTTATCTAGCATGTTTACGTATTATAATTTTCCTATATTATAATAGGAAAAATTTTAGGTTTTCTTAGTCTCTAAATCTTCCAGAACTAGAAGACGTCTAGAAACAGATTTAAGTTGATAAATTTAAAAGGTGGCATATAGGTAAAAAAACGTCGATTTTTTAAAAGCATCATGCAGTGTGCATTTTTTCTTCACATAGTGGCTTTTTTTCATTGATTACATAGAAAAGGCAAGAAATGACATCGCCACCAATGTGAAGTTATCCATAAAGCCACACAGAGGACAGGTGTGAACCTCTTGTCCTTGCGTGTAAGGTTTACCTTTACATTCCTGAGCCTGTCCCCCAACCTGGGTTTTATCTCCACCTGCAGTCTCTCTCCGTGGACCTTGCTCAGAATTCACTCAAATTTTAAAAAAGAACAAGAACAGGGAGAAGAGGAGCTGGAGGAGAAAGGGGGAGGAGCAACATTTTAAAGAGCTGCTGAAGGAAGCTCCAGGTTTTTGGTTGCCTGCCCTGAATTAGCCTCCACTCGTGTCTTCCCGAGTCCAGCGGAGTTGGGACAGTGTCGGTGGGGACACCACGGGGCTGAGGTTAGGAGTGACTGCACGTGTCTTCCACTGCCTTCTGGAGTCAGATTGCACAAATCCCTTTGGCAGTACCTGCTACCTTCTTTTCTCTCTGTGCACCTACTGCAGGCTGCCGATTTTAGCCTATCGATTCAGCTTGCACACAGCAGGTCCATCTGACGTTTTATTGCCAGTCTGCAGCTGTGACTGCGTTGCAAGAGAAAGCTCTGTAATGCGTTACCATGTTTCTGCTACTCCCGTGTCTGATCTCTGCGCATTGATCTCTTTTTAGGGAGGAATGATCAACTGGAACCGTCTTTTCCCTCCTCTACGTCAGCGACGAAACATAAACTATCAGGATGGTCTGCAGTCTGAGCAACAAGCGTCCCCTCCTCTAGAGGTTTCGGAGGAGCAGGTAATCAGTAACACCTGGTACTTACCCCAAACCCACGCTTCACACTCCAAGCAGTTTTGGTGAACGAAACTTGAAAGCAATCAAGCATATAAATACAAAGATTTTGATATCAGGTAAACCACCACCTACACCAGTGATAGATACTTGGGCCCTTTATTGGCTACTGTGGTTCTTATGAGTTTGAGGAAGGCATAATTTGAAAAAAAATGCATTGTGATCACTTATTTTTAAATCTGTGATATTTCATGTTTACTGAAGTTGGTTCACTACGAAGGCTGGGAGAGAAGGAGGCAGAAGGACTGGGAGCTTCTCTGTATGGTTTTCACTTAGGAACCAAGTTAATGTTTTACATACTGAAAAAGCAACTCAACAGTGGGGACAATCATAAAACTAAAAGGAAACTGAAATAAATGTTCCAGCTGTATCTTAAGTGAATAATATAATCAAAAGGGAGAGGGAAAATTAATTTCGGTAACTTTTGAACATAATATGCCCTCTTAAAAAAAAAAAGAACTGCAAACCTCAAACTCTTCATGGGTTTATTTTTCATGGTGGTATGAGTACAGCAATTCTGAAATTATATTGTATGTATTGTAGATTAGAGAAAACGAGGAAATAGGATGATCTAAAGGGACAGGTTGTATGCAGCTTAATCTCAGGTGGCTCAGGAAAAATAAATGGAAGTGTGTGTGTGTGTGTGTGTGTGTGTGTGTGTGTGTAGGCAAAAAGCAACTGTGGCAAAGTAATAATGGGTGAATGTGGATGAAGAGTAATTGGGTTCTTTGTGCTCTTCTTGAAATTTTTCTAGAAGTTTGTAATTATTTCACACTAGAAAGTTTTTGAAAATCTAAGCTAGTAGGTTGAGAGCACTTCAGTAACAAGTCTTTTAAATTTCATACTGCAAATGTTGCTTTCTTCTCATAAAAGCAAATCAAGGTCAGTGTTTCATAGTGAGTCACCCCATGCACTTTCCCCATTCCCTGTTCCCAGAGCCAACAAAAGCCAGTCCAACCCAAGGCACTCGGTCTCTGTGGCAAAGCTGTATGTTTCCTGACTTTTTCTGGAACTCAGGAGGGGCTTCTGGGCAGGGCCCCCACTGGCACCTCTGGGTTAGGCCACCACAAGTGAGAGAAACCAAGGGAATATGCCTGACGAGCTGACCCAACCCCTCGCCCTTAACTTCTCAGCTCAGACTCATCCTTTGAGCAACTCGTTAGGGTTCAGAGATGGATTAAGGAGCCATAGTTCTCTTCTACCTCCATTAGTGAATTTCCAAAAATCTGTTAGCCCCACGATTAGAAAATAAAGCCGAGTAATTCAGCATTTGTAAGGCATTTATAATAACAGATTAAAAAATAAACTAATACTCTCAAATTCAGGTGAAAAGAAATGAAATTCTATTATATTACTGTTTCCTTGATAGAACCCAGGTCACATCCCTCACAACAGAGCAGCCGTTAACGATAGAAAGTATTTAAAGGTGAAATAGTTCTTAGTTTTGACACTTGAGGGAAAAAAAGTGTCAAAAAATGATAACAAGGTGAATGTGTGTAATTGAAGTCTTTAGGGTTGTTTTGTTTAATGAATCATTCTCCTTGATCCTCCCAGAATGACTAGAGCGAGGTTAACATGATGTCGGTATCGGTTCTAAATATCATTGACTTCTTCTTGGCTCTGTTATGAAGGATGTAAATACATGAGAGGTTGTTTTTAACATGCTTCCTTATTCATTGACTTTTCTAAATCTTTTCTATTTCTTGATTATCCTGAAATGGCCTTACAGACTGCCCCGCATTAAGACACGGAGATCCCCCTCAGCATTATTTCTGTAGACTCTCAGTAGTTTTTGTGGTAGGTGCTCGAGAGACTGTAAAAGAGAAGAAAGATGTTGTTCTTACCTCAAGACATTTACAGTAACGTTTACAAATGTATAGTTACATATAATCTCTTGGTTAGTTCGAGGCTAGACACCGTCTAAAATATTATTTGGGGCTTCCCTGGTGGCGCAGTCGTTGGGAATCCACCTGCCGATGCAGGGGACGTGGGTTCGGGCCCTGGTCCGGGAGGATCCCACGTACCATAGAGCAGCTGGGCCCGTTCGCCACAACTGCTGAGGCTGCGCTCTGGAGCCCACAGTCCACAGCGGGAGGGGCCCCCCCAGTGAGAGGCCCCGCGCACCGCGACAAGGGGTGACCCCCACTCATGGCAGCTGGAGAAAGCCCGCACGCAGCGATGAGGCCCCAGTGCGGCCAAAAATAATTAAATAAATAAATTTATTTTTTTTAAAAAATTATTTGTTAGTAACATTAAGATAGTTTGAATTAACAAAACCTTTTTATGCTTAATTTTTCAATTAGATGTGCTATACTTTATTTAAACCTCAGTCATGTGATTTTAATGCATTTAAGAAACTTAGTAATTTTCCAAACCAACGAAAAGAGAAATGATTATTTGAGTTTTTTCTGATGTGAGCAAATACTTCAGGAATTTTAGTGAGAGTTATTTAAGATAGGAAATGTAGTCCATCTATTTTGAAAACAAAGAATATTCTAAGGAAGAATGTGCATCCCCCGTTAAGTCTAGTAAGACTCTAACATACGGCCATAGAAATGTTTGCCACCTTTTCTACTATTGCTATTAAGTTTCTGGAGTTTTAGTTCTTCACGATCCACTCCTACTATTTTTCAACAAGCACCTTTGCCAGTTCATCACCCCTTGCAGATGCCACCCCAAACCCTACTAGTATCTTAAAAATAAGTGTATACATTATTGCGTTTCTGTCTCTTTTTATTTTTTTCTTCTTAACCAGGGATTTTCATATTACACCCATACGCAGAATTAACAAATAATGAAATTTTGTCATATTGGCCTCATTTTTTTTTTAATCAAAAGGGAAAAAAACTTCCCAAGTTTGTCTCTCTTGAGCCCTCCCCAAGCTTCGAAGGTGTCCCTTCGGTTTATGCTTAATGGGACGCACAGGTAAAATCGGACAAGGAAGTTAAACAGGACTAACTGAGCCAATGCTGGCATTTAACGAAAGGAGAAGCATGGACTTGACAAACATTGACTTTCTCGCTTCCAGTCACGTCTTCCCTTCCTTGTAGTCAGCCAGCAGTTATCAGCTGTCCGCTCCGCCCAGTCTAACCACTGGGCTAGGTTCTTGAACTACGGAGATAGGTAAGGCAAGTGATTCCTGCCTGCACGTGGTGCAGAGCCCAGTGTGGAGCCAGGCTCAGGGGCAGCTCTTGCCAACTGTAATCAAATCTTCCGATGCTGCTGAAGGATTGCCAGTGTGGGAGGGCAGGGGGCAGTGCTCTTTGTAAAGATGTGGCCTGGTGAAAAGCGCATCAGATCTGGGGAAGCACAGGTGGGTGAGGTTGGAGCGGAGAGTGACTTCTGGGGCAGGGGCCTCACATGGGGAAGAAGTAGGGAGGCCTCCCAGTGGTCCTCAGCGGGGCGTGGACCTCTGCTTCCGTGCTGTAGGCATTAAGGAACAATGCAGGATTTTAAACAGGGAATCCCATTGTTGGATTTCCCTGGAGGATGGACTCGATGTGAAAGAAGGGTCATGTTATGCTCATAACCACGTATGTAATGTCTTCCATCCCTGCCC
This sequence comes from Physeter macrocephalus, assembly GCF_002837175.3. NCBI lineage: Eukaryota > Metazoa > Chordata > Mammalia > Artiodactyla > Physeteridae > Physeter > Physeter macrocephalus. The sequence continues at coordinate 70,291,618 of NC_041226.1, forward strand.
AGGGAACGTGTTACAGTGCAGGTGCTTATGAGACTGTTGCCCACTCGAGATATGGTAGCACTTCGTACGTTTATAATACGTGAGACCCGTCACGTGGATTCCATTCATGTCCTCTGAAATATCCATCGGCCCAAGAGAGATGGCACACAGTCTCTCTCAGTCATAGCGGATAAGTAGCGAAATGTATTCAGTATGAGAGAATCTAAATCTCAGTGAGTCTCTCTTCTCATCTCCGGAGTCCTCACCACTGCCTCGGAAAAGCCTAGCTAAACTCCAAAATGCTCACCTTATGAAAACTTACAGCTTCTACTCTGAGCATCTGGACCACAGTGAGTTGGGTGTTGCTATAGAGACGCCCATGTCATCTGGTTCCCTGGCGGACGATGAGCTCCATGAGGGCCAGTACCGTCTCTTCCGCGTTTCCCTCCTGACACAGAGCCTGAAACACAGCAGGTGCCCCAGTGGCGGTTAGAGCAGGGCTGAACGTGAAGGTGTGGTTGGAGGGCTTCTTTTTCAAAAGAACACTTTTTTTCACTTCAAAATGTGTTAGAGGGTGGTCCTGCGTCCGACCTTTCCACCTCTAATCTCTAGTGCTAGTGTTAGAACGTGTTCTCCATCAGAATGAAATATAGAGTGGCAGTCAAATAAAGCAACTTTCGGGGGTGCCTAATTCTGCTGAGTACTGAAAGATGTAAGCAAAGGAGCCCCCCCCAGCCTGTAGCGGGGCCTTCTCAGGACTAAACCCTGAAGCAAGCAGGAGAGTACAAAGAGGAGGGGCCGCTGAGCCACCTGCGGCCGGGCAGGAGCGTAAGATAACCAGGTACAGTCCACTCAGCCAACTGTGTGATCACAGGGCTTCAGCAGTTCCAAGGAGGAGGAGAGGGAGTCAGCTGATAGGGAATGAGGGTGGCACTGACCCACAGGGATCTGGCATTGAGCTTGCCCTGATTGGTGACAAATGACAGCTATAATGAGGGCAGGGAAGGGCAAGCCTACCTCCCAGGGCCTCTCTGGGGTCACTCCTCCCGGCAGGGTGCGCACATGGCCTGGGAAGCGGCCAGCCACCGTGGGCAGCCCACAGGGGACTGGTCAGGACTGCCTTTTGGGTGGGCATCGTTTTCTGCGAGAAACAGAATTTGGGAAGTAAGAACCCCAAAAACGATTTGTTTTTGACACCCTTAGCTAAAGGGAAGTTAAAGAAAACCGCAGTCTTATTTGAACAAAACAAGCAAAGGACTGTTTCAAACTGAGAGGAATTGCTATGAATCTCATTGGAATGAATGTCCTCCTTCACTTGTGTCAAAGAGTAGTAGAATGTTAAAGTGGGGTTTTGTTCATTTTCTTGAGTAAGAATTACCTTGAGGTAGTAGGGGTACAAGTTCCAACCATAGAGGATTAAAAAAAAAAAAAAAAAAAAAGGAAAGGAAAACCAGTCCAGATTGATCTCCTTTCTCTATAGGTTTCTTTTCTTGTTTGGTGAGGTCTCTCCTTGGGAAGCATATTTCCACCTCGTCCTCCTGTGCAGCGCTGCCGGGTGGCAGTGACAGGGCTCTCCCGCAGCGCCCGCTCCCGTCCCGGCTCCCAGACCTCGGGCCGGCCTCAGGGGTCCCTGACGAAGAGCAGCCGTTAGAGTCGGAGGTCACTGCAGGGGGACCTTGCGCACGTGTGTTTCCCTCCCAGTGAGGAGGCTGAGCTACAATTTCAGTGCCGACCTCTCCCTGCCATCCCGTCCCTCTGATCTTGCCGCTGGGAAGTTGCATTTTCAATCGTAAGAAACAGGCCTTGGAGATGTGATATGTGAGTCACTTGAGATTTTATGAATAAGTGATGGGGAAAATGGGAAAAGCATAACATCCTCTTTGGATAATAACCCAGCTACACCTGGTTTCTAAAAGAAGTTAAAGAAAAGGATCGTTCAAGTTTTCAGGCTAGAAACCAAGATGAACTCTATTCCGATGTTTTGTGGTGAGTATTTTTAGACGGAAACTTTCCTGCGACGCACAGGCAGAGGAGGAAGGTGCTTACGGGGCTCTGAAATAGAGGAGGAACGCTGAAGGAGATGCGTTTTAGAAGGTTTTCCAGACTGCCGAAGACCCACCAGCGCGGCACTGACTGACATGGTCTTTTTGTTTGTTTGTTTGTTTGTTTGTTTGTTTGTTTGTTTGTTTGTTTGTTTGTTTGTTTGTTTGTTTGTTTGTTTGTTTGTTTGTTTGTTTGTTTGTTTGTTTGTTTGTTTGTTTGTTTGTTTGTTCTCCGGACGCGCAGGCCCAGCGGCCATGGCTCACGGGCCCAGCCGCTCCGCGGCATGTGGGATCCTCCCGGACCAGGGCACGAACCCGTGTCCCCTGCATCGGCAGGCGGATTCTCAACCACTGCGCCACCAGGGAAGCCCTGACATGCTCTTGACTCTGCTGTCTTCCTATCCGACTTCTTTCGGGCTGGCCACCTTAGTTTTGTTAGGCCAATTCTCGTTTACGCGATTTAAACGCTAGAAACAGGTAGCAGAGGTCACTTGCTTTGTTGTTCAGCGTGGCTGTATTCAGCCTTGGTGGGAGGTGTGCGTGTGGGTGTGCTCGGCTGTGGACCGGGGTGGAATCGGGTCCCTGTCATCTGGGGACACGGGCCTCTCCCTGGATGCCAGTGACGCTGGTCCCAGGAGACGGGGTGGTGGTGGCCCTTCTGCTCCGGGACTCCCTCCAGCCTCTCTGAAAACAAGCCTGTGTTTGATCTTGTGAAAGACACGTCAGTTCTTTGACCAACAAAGGGTATAAAACTGGCAAAGTGGAAACACTTCAAGTGAGTGTTGAAAGCAAAACCCGAGGGCAGTTTTGTCACGTCGAGGCTCTGAGGGAGTGACATCCTCCACACCCGGCCCAGTGGCTTCTCAATAGGACAGAGTGATCACAGAGGTAACGCTTACTGAGCACCTGTTTTGTGCCGGTCACCGTTCTAGGCCTTTCACACCTGTCTCTCCTACCTTCAAAGCTGTGAGGAAGCTGGGAGCCCGAGGCTCTAGTCCCCGGCCTGGGACCACACAGTGACTCTGCAGAGACCCTTCTGCCACCTGGCAGGGTCCCCACCTCCCAGCAGCTGGGCTGGGGCACTTCTCTAACAGCTGCCAGCTCCCCTGTGGTTTTATTTTAAGGAATTGTGAACCTCTAGAACCTATCCGTGTCTTGCTTACGCGACCGCAGGTCTGCATGGCCTCAATTTTCTCTTGCTACTCTCGAGCACAGGAGTTCCCACATCATGTGCTAAATAAAGCTTCACCCTCAGACGGTTACGAAACGCACAAGGGTTGTGCAAGTCGGGCGCCGATAAACACGGAGGACCACGACGGTGATTCTCGGCGTCCACCACGGGGGCTGCAGCTCTCTGCTGCGGCCCTTACCGTCCTGGCCGTGAGCTGCTGAGCCCCCGAGGGAGGGCAGCAATGGGAGGCACAGCCCCCTGCCTGGCTGCGGCCGCCCAGCCAGCGCTGTCCTGTGCAGGATGACGGAGCAGCCAGGCAGCCCCGTCGGAAGCCCTCTCTCCGTCCTTCTTCAGGTTTCCTGATCGTTACCCTCATGCCTGCGCCGCAGCGTGCCATTTCATTTGTCGTAGATGTTTACAGTTTTGGACACTAAAGGAAACTTACAGATGCCCTTTCTTCCTGTGCTTGTTCAGTTTTTAAATAGCGTTAACACTATTTCTACTTTGTGAGCTTTCTCATCTGGTCAAAGTACCAGGTCATTCAGCAGTGAAAATCCTCTAATCACACTCGTCTTCTCACCCCTGAAGAGATGCGAAAGGCTTCAAAGCCAGCTTTAGGCAAAGGGCTGGGATGGCCACTCAGCCACTGCCTGCACAGAACAGCAAACATCCTTTTCAGCGGAGACCTGTGAAAAACCCAGCTCAGCTGTCAAAGCCAGTGACGGCACGTGTGGTTGTGTGTCTGAAGAGAGAATGAACCCGGAGGAAGCCTTGTGTGCAGAGAACGCGTTTCTCCTCACACCAGACATCACCCCCTCGGGCGCGGCCCGGCCAGCGCTTTTCCCTCGGGGCCGCAGTGCCACGGCTGCTCTGCTCTGTGTGTGCAGCAACCCGTGCTCAGCGTCTCCTGGATTTCGGACCAGACTCGGAGTCGGTGGAGAGAGAACGACAGTACAGTTGGAAGCTGTGGCCGGCAGCCCCGCCCAGGACCAGCGCTGGGGCGAGGCTCACGCGGCATCAGCTCCAGGTTGTGAGTCGTGAATTGCCAAGCAGGTGGACTTGTTCCTCTCGGCTGGGTGCAAAGAAGCAGCCAGGCGTTAGCTATGCTTCAAGTACTAGAGGTGACAGAGGTGACAGCGAGTGTAGCATCTGCCACACTGTTCACCGTCACTGAGAGCGGCCACGTCGTTGGCCGCGGTGTCATGTCCGTGGGTGACAGAGACAAGGCAGGCAGAGCTGCCCAGCCCCTCACTGGCCACGTTCACTTCACTAAAGATAGTGGTCCTTAACCAGAAGTGACTGGAATAAACATCATAAAAGGTCATTTCAGGGGCTTCCCTGGTGGCGCAGTGGTTGAGAGTCCGCCTGCCGATGCAGGGGACGCGGGTTTGTGCCCCGGTCCGGGAGGATCCCACGTGCCGCGGAGCGGCTGGGCCCGTGAGCCACGGCCGCTGGGCCTGCGCGTCCGGAGCCTGTGCTCCGCAACGGGAGAGACCGCAGCAGTGAGAGGCCCGCGTACCGCAAAAAAAAAAAAAAAAAAGTTATTTCAGTCCAGGAGCGTATGAAATAGCCTGGCCAGAGTACCCAGACCAGTGAGGTGGTCTCTCTCCCTGTAGACGCACATCCAGTGGGTCCCCGAGTGCCACTCAGTGTGAAATGACCCCAAGGAAAGGCAAGAGTGTGGATTCTGATCACTGAACGGCAAAACTGATGTGTCACGTGTGGCAGGAGCCTGAAATAGATTATCGAGGAGATACTTGTGAGAGGTAAAGGACCTTGTGGTCTGAAGGCACCCAACTGATCCTGTTGACACAGGATGCCACCAAGACATTTTCACTTCTTGCCACGTCGGGAGAGATGTTAGTGACATTGCAACAGATAATAATATGAAGTTTGAAACTGGTTAAAATTCAGAAAACCTGTTGATGAGCCACTTGGATAGAAAGGGGAGGGCACTGGTGAGTTCTGGGCCCTGCCTTTGACCTTGTCTGCTTGGCATTTTAACTTGAGTGACGTTGTAGAGCTCAGCAAGTGTGCTAATCAGATGTGGGGATGATAGAGTTTGAGGGAGCTAACACAGGAAACAACAGAATTTAAGCTGACAATAGTTTTGGTTGACTAGAAAACGATCAGAGGAAGTTCGACAGAGATGCTCCCAATCCTAAACCTGGAAGAGCAGATACACACTCACTCGGAGGCCCGGCTTGAGCGCATCTCACTCAGGGTTCATAGCGGGCCCGCTAACTCACCACCCCAGGATGCTGTGGCTACACACTCGGGACATGTGTACACGCACACAAATGCATACACGCCCACTGTGCCAAGGGCTGGGATGGCACCGTCTAGCCACCCTCTGCCCTGGGCAGACCACGCCAGCAGTACCATATTCTGCAGCAGCACAAATGGACCAGCGCTGGAAGGGGAGGGGCAGGCTGGATTCTGAAACACAGGAATGAAGGAAGGCAGCCAGGGCCCTTACAGTATGGTGGTAAGGAGAAGCTGTGGGCCCTGAGTCACAGCCGGGAGGAGCCCAGGACAGAGGTCATTGGGACCACGAGACCCCTACTCTGGGTTTCTCCTCGGCTGGGAAACGTGGGAAAGGGCCACGGGCCGCAAGATCAGTGGATGAAGACGAGTTACGCAGGCCAGGGGCAAAGGGGAGAGCCTCCCAGCAGAGGACACGCCGGCAGCAAAGGTGGGAGACCCGGAGCCACACGGCCTCGGACGGCCCGGGAGCTGCGTGCCTGCGGAGGCGGGGAGGCCACCTAGCGCCTCGTGCAGAGAAGGGAATGGGGCTGTTTCCTGTGGCTTCAAAAGGCGAATCAGGGCCTTTGAAGTCCCACGGGCGGGCGGTAACTAGTTCGATTCGGCTCCCTTGAGGAGGAGCTTTCCATCCCGGCCGATGAGAAGTGTTCCTGAGACCCCGGAAAGGGCCACTTTTTCCCAGAGCAGGAGGTGGAAGCAGGGATCCCTGCCGTCCTGCCCGCCGGCAGTCAGTGAGTCCGTTACCCCGTTACCCCCGGAGGCTGAGCTGGAAGTGGGCCGTCTCCTCCCCCAGGCCGGCCCTTAGGAGGCGTGTGTGGAGGCGGAGAACTGGAATGAGGTTCCTTAGAGGGAGGACCCTCACTGTGTGCTTTTTTTAATCCTCATCTTGACCCACTGATGAGGGATCAGAGCGTCAGTTTCAAAAACACCAGCTAGAACCCCAGCTTCTGAAAAGTGGGCCGAGTCTCCTCCCAGCCGGTTAGCCTCTCCCTAAGGCCCCCTGAGGGACGAGGAGTCTGGGGTCTCAGTCACCCCTGCGGCCACCCGCTTGCCCCGCCTGCCCTCGCCCTCCCGCGCACACCCCCCTCAGCTGCGGGGAAGGAGAGGCCGCGGGGCTCTGACCACTGGGGAGCCCCAGGGCATCGCGTTCTACCGGAAGGAAGGTTAGAAGTGGTGACGAAGTCCCCAGCCCCTTGTCAACTCACACCTCGTTGGAAATCTCAACATTTGTAAGAGTATCACTTTTCACTATATATTATTGCAAATGTAGTATATTTCAAAATAAGTTAAAAAAAGAAACAACACCTGCGGCTAGTCCAGGGTCATAAATGTTTTTATAATACATTTTAAAGTGGGAAAACAGGTTACAAATAAACTGTAGTAACACTGCCTGTTTTGACCTTGGAGACTGCCTGTATGTAAAAGTACAGGAAACCTCTACATTCACAGATTTGTGGTCGAAAAGATGGAGGCCTCGACCTCCCTGCCCTCCGTGGCTTTAGCTGCCTCCTCGGCGCAGTTCTGCCCGGGCTTCGCCCCCTCTGCGCGGCTGCTGCCCGCAGGCCGGCGGGGACTCCGGGGACGCTGCACCTGCCGTGAGACGCCGGGGTTGGGGGGGGCGGGGGCGGGCTCCCCAAGGCCGTGCTCTGCCTGAGCCCCGCCAGGAACGCCAAGGCGCGTGTACCCTCGGAGCCCGCCAGCCTCAGGACGCCTGCGGCTTGGATAAGCTCCTCCTCGGGAGTCGAATTCGACCCTGAAGGAGTGTGGCTGGTGCAGACCTGCTTCCCAGGCCCCACGCCACAGCTCGGCCGCCCTGTGCTCATCCTGGCAGGTCACTGACCCTCGGAAGCCCCCTTCCTCGTCTCTAAAGTGAGGACTCAGTGAGGAAATGCGTATTTATCGGCTGTATATTGTGAGCACCGTAAAAGGTTGAGCCGGTTGTAACTTTCTAAGCATCAGATTCCACACTGAAATGAAAACCGGTTGTGTTGTTGCTGTTCTTTAATCTGTCCTACAGAACTCACACGAGGAACATTTTGGGGCTGGTGGGTCAGTGGCAGTGTCGTCAGCCTCATCAGGCTTCTGGTTTTGTTTCTGTTTTCAGGTTGCCCGGCTCATGGAGATGGGATTTTCCAGAGGTGACGCTTTGGAAGCCCTGAGAGCTTCAAATAATGACCTTAACGTGGCCACCAACTTCCTGCTGCAGCACTGACGGTCCCAGAGGACAGCACGGGCTGGCGGGCTGCTGACCACAGCGGTGCCGTCCCGCTACCGGCTCAGCCCCAGGACCCGGCACTCTCTGGCGAGATGTCCCCGCTGTCCTCCTGAGCACAGGGTGGTCCCCGCTGCTCCCTCCCTTAATTCCAAGATCATTACCATTAAGTATCCAAGATAAGTTTGCCATTAAGGTAGCATGTATTTTCTATCTTTATTTTTTTATGGAGTATTTTCCTTGGTTTGGAGAATTAAATCTCCCATTCCTACTGTGTTTAAAATGCATTAAAATTGCAGATTTCTGCAAGCAGTTGAATAGCACTCCAGAAGGGAAATTACTGCTGTTGTCATATTCTTTTTACTATAATGCATCTTTCTACATTATATCTGATCATAAGTGCCGGAAAGGGGACTGTTACTCAGAAAGGACCTGTCAAATTTTCTTTATGGACTTTTTTCATTGCTTTCTTTTTTTTTTTTTTTTTTTTTCCCCCTCAAATTTGCTTTCAAACCCGGGTGGCTGTTCAGGGCCCCCACTCCCTAGGGATGAGCAGTTCACATCTGCCGCATGCAGAGCTGGCCAGACCCAGCCAATGAGGGAGAGACAGGGAACTGAACCCTCTTCTGCCTGTTCCAGCCCGCTCCCGTCTAGGGGATTTTTCCCAACTACTCCCTGTTTCCATTAAAAAACAATGATAACAATCAGGTACCGATTTGAGGTTCTGGAATACTCCATGAAATTAACTGGAGTTAATTTTGCTTAGAATATCCACAGTTAGCCACTCAGGCTAGGAGTAAAAATGGGACAAAGAGAAGAGCTGGTTCCCTGGAGCAGTACGGGGCGTCCTAGCTGCAGGGCCAGCCCCTCTAGAGGCAGGTTCCGCCTGGCCCTGAGGTGATGGGATATCAGCCTGAGGCAGGGTAGACTGACCCCACCGTGGGGAGGAGGGGGTGGCCAGGAGGGGGTGGCCGGAGCAGATAAGCCTGAAAAGATCTAAAGCAAGATTTAAGGAAACTTGCAACTATTGTGTTCTGCAAAGCCAGCAGAAGTGTTGCAAATTGATGCAAATTTAGACATGCGTGGTACTTACAATAAAGTTTTTAATGTGTTTTACTTTTTGGTGTTTCTTTATTAGACTTACCTAAATAAAACTTTGTTCTAGTCTGTACTATTCTTTACCATCCAAACAAAAAAAAATTTTTTTGTATCATACTGCTCATCTTTCTTCAGAAGATTTGGGTGCTTTCTTTGAAGTGAGAGGAGCCCTTTGATTCCTTTAAGTAGGACTGGCCCTGTGAGTGAGTGCAAGTGAGGCCCCATTCTGAGGCTTGTTGGGGCCGTCAGGCTGCTCAGAATGGGGGCTGAGGTGAGTTTCTGGGAGCCTAGCTGGTCCCAAGCACAGGCTCTGACTTGATCTCAGTGTCCCCATCTCAGGTGTAAGGACAGTTGACAGTGATGGCACGTCCTTGACCACGGTCACTGGCAGGGCATGACTAGAAAGGCCCAAGAGTGCGGATTTGTGTATGAGCTCGGCAGCAAATCTAAACCCACCCTCTGGGCTTCCAGTGCAAAAAAGAGCAACCATATCCAAAAACACACCATCTCCTGAGTTCCTTCTCCCCTCCAGAGAGCGCCTAGTGAAGCGAAATCAAACCAGGGGCAAAATTCTCACTCGAGACTTTTCACTGCTTCTCTCCCAGAGGATGGGGAGCAGAGAGCCCACTCTTGGGACCACAGGGTGAGGCTTAAAGAGGATTCACCACCCCAAGTTCTTGTCTGTTTTCTTGTCAGGATTCCCTCCTAAATGAGAGAGCCTTGTCCAGCTGAAAGGAGCCTCGGTGACCCTCAACTTCAGTCCTTTACTAGAAATCGAGGTCTGTACAGGTGGCGTGACCATTGGACATGCACCGACGGTGGCAGAGCCAGGACCCCTCAGGTTTGTCCTGGCTTCTTTCAACCTCTTTTCCAGTTCCCTGCGGCTGCCAAGGTCTCACCTTCCCAGTGGTGACCCGTTATTTTAAATCCTTTTCCTGCAGCTTCCAGGCCGTTGTCCCCCTTCATCTGTCACCACCCTCTAGGGCGTCCCTGACCCCACCCACACCCCTGCACACCCTCCACGTCTGACGTCACTCTCGGACCAGTTGCTGCAGCTCCCACCCCTGAGCTGCTCTTGCTTCCTGCACATTTGACACAAACGGCACCCGCCGCCGGAGTGTGAGTTCCCGAGGACACCCACACCTCTTGTCAGGACACCCGGAAGTCTTTCAGGCTGATGGGACCCCTAAAGGACCCCATTTGCGTTCATGCATGGGGACGCGTGCCGTAGGGGGGCATCAGCGAGTCACTCCGTTTGGTTTCCTGAGAAAAGATCATTTAGGCTTTTGATTTTGTGCAAAAGTTATCAGATTGGGCCTAATTTGCAAGTGAGCAGGTTCCAGATTGTAAAATAAGAAAGAAGAAATTGTCCACAGTGAGCCACCCCTCCCCTTCCCAAATGAAGGAAAACCTGCCTTCGAAGTCCTGACGCATAAACCTAGACCGAGTTGGGGATTCGAAAGGTAAACCTTGTAGAGAACTTGAGCACCTGTGCTCCAGTCCCTCAGGCCCTGCCCGGGGCTGCTCCTGGAATCGGGTCACCCTCCCACAGTTAGCATCCGGCCCTCTGGCTGCCCTGGAGCTGGGCTCTGACGTCCTGCTGGGAAACTCCAGCCCCCCGTGCAACCTGCAGGGGCAGCAGGAGGAGAGAAGGAGAGTTTCATGCGTTCCACCTCCAGACTTTCCCCTGGGGACTGTCCTGGCTGCCTGCCTCCGGCCCCACCCCCCCAGCTCTGAGCCTGTCGCAGGGCCGCGGGGCTCCTCCCCTGTGCTGGCAGCCCTCCCCTCAGCGCAGAGAAGGGAGGGCCCCCGAGGATGCTGCGGGGAAACCCTCTCTTACTGTGCGAGGCCAGGATTCCTCCTGTGGGGCCAGCATTGTCTTTCCAAACCACTAAGTGCGCCCAAAGCCAGGCCCACCCCGCTCTCCCCAGGCTGCTCCCAACAACCCGGGGCTCCGGGGAACCGCAGCTGCTCTCCTAACACTGTCGACATTCAGGGTAAGGATGTTGACCCCCAGACTTCACAGGAGCCTTCGTGGGGATGGGGTGTCTCCCCCTGAGATTAAATTGGCATTAAGGACAAGTCTCCTTTTCAGAAGTGGCCCGGTGGACTGGCCTTGGTGGCTAAACAGCGGACTGGACTTGACGTCTTTCGGGGTCTTTAACCGGAGGCCCTGGGCCCCCGTGGTGCCGTCTCACAGCCTTTGTAAACCCCTTATTCTGAACTTAGCCCCTGAGTTCAGTACGAAGACTGTGGCTGTCAGGCAACCCCTGGGACGCTTCCCCCTCACTTCCGGCCAACGGTAAAGGGGAGGAGTTATCAGAGGGCCGCAGAGAACCCAGGGGCGAAGGCCTGTGTTGTGGGGGGAACGGGGTCCCAACTCCTTGCTCCTCGGCCCCTTCTGGTCCCCCTCCCCCTGCGGAGATGCACTGGGCCCCCTGGGTGGGCAGTGCGGGACCCGAGCCCACGGGGCTTTCTTTTCTGTCCTGCAAGATTTCTATTTCATTTCTTCACAGGGGACCGTGGTCAGTTTTGCTCTTTTGCTATTCTAAGAGCTGTGTGTGTGGAGTTTTTATTGTAAGATTATGCAGTGACGTTCCACGGAAGTACTGCGTCGTGTCTGAACATTGCTCAGCCTAGTACTTTCTGTGCAAATTTTGTAAAACCCTTATTTCGGTAACCTGTACCTGACCCCAGCCTTTCCTATGCATCAAGCCGCCAGGGTCAGAGGTCCTTTCAAAACCCCCCAGTGGGCATGGAGGGTCAGGGCTCGCTCCTCAGCAGGCTGCGTCCTGTCCGGTTTAAATCTACACAGACATAAATATGACACTTAAATCAAGTGTCCATAAATCAACACCTGCTGGTGCCTTAAGGACCTGTTTAAAGGGGGAAAGCTCACTTGTTTTGTTCAAGCAAAACAGTCAAGCAAATAATTGGAAAAGCCAGCCCCTCAGCAGAGTGGACAGAGCCAGCCCCGGTGTCAGCAGAACAACAAGTAAAGCCCAACACCCACTCCCAGCCTGTCTTATTTCTGAGTTTGTATGAGGGGCCATTTTAAACATTTATGAAATTTCTAAATTCGGAGCTCAAAAGCACTCCAAATTTGAGGATACTGTTGCTTTGGGCAGAGGAGGGAAGGCAGTGGGTATATGTGCAGAGGGCATGCGGCATACAGGGTGCCTGTTTCACTCTTGTTTTTAATATTTTACATAGATGCTGTACGTAGTATAGGGCTTCAGAATGAGCCATAATGAGGATTATTTTGAGCTAAAGGCAGTTGAGATCCTGTGGGTTCAAGGGAAACTACTGCCCTTCCCCTTACCACCTAGAAGAGTTGAAACTGGGGATTTTTCCCAGGAAAGAATTATTACCAGAGATAAATTTCACCAAAGTGGCCCCATCTGTGTGTCAGGAACATCTAATTACCCAACATCTGCTCTTCTTCTTGTCCTGTGAGTGACCCTCCCATCCTCAGAAGCCCCGACCCCGTTCCTCAGCTCAGGATGGCGTCTAGACCTCATTTTACCTTTCTGTCTCTGACCCTCTCGTGTATGTGGGCTTCCTGTACATACGAAAAACTAAATTGTATTTTCTCTGTCTCATGTCAATTTAATTCTTAGACCAGCCAGAAGAACCTAGAAGGTTAGAGGAAACCTAACCAACAGTACTCTCCTGTATTACAAAATATTCAACAAAAAGTTGAAAGTCTCCAAAGAAATCTCGCATCCCCCCTTAAGGGCTTGCAGACTTCTTCCAGAGGTTCAGACCGAGAGGGCCTAGTGCATCCCCTACATTGGGAGGGCCCCAGGGCCCAGGCTGGCAGAATGTGGCTGCAGCCTCAGGGCATTAGAATGGGGGGGGGAAGACAGCATCCTTGGGGAACTTCTCCTACTGCGCCCCTCATTTCACAGTGAGGACACCTCCAGCCGAGCTCCTGGTAGAGATTTGGGGAGGGCGCAGCATGTCCTCAGGACTTTCCATGGATTCGGACACTTTCCAGGAGATTCCTTACATGGTCCAAACCTTATCCCACCTGTCCAAAGCTGGTGGATATCCTCAGAGTGCCAGACCCAGGCCTCCCCTGGACTGTGATGCCTGGTGGGGCTTGTGGCTTGGGTGGGAATTAATCCATTTCGGTCCCATCTATGCTCCCAGCCTAACCATGTTGGGGTCCAGTTGAAACAGGAGGGAAGGGGGCAAGGCACAACCTTTAAAAGAATGACATAGCAATAGGACATGACAAAAACTGGTTAGAACCATGTAGGTCCAAGATGGCGGAAGATTCAACTTCCAGTAGACCTCGAGCCTCATTATATGCTCATTGTAATACATTACCTGCTAAATGACACACCCACCAGCACCATGACAGTTCTGAGGCTAACCACATAAAAGGCCAAAAGGTGGGCAGTGGCCCAATACCTGGAAATCTCCCACCCCGTCCCCGAAATAAGTGAAATAATCCTTCCACTCATTAGCCTGTGAAATTGCCCAGCCCATAAAAACTAACCACGCCATATTTCGGATCTCTCTCACCTTCTGAGATGGACCACACTCTGTCTGTGGAGTGTGCTTCTCTCTGAATAAATCTACTTCTTACCTATCACTTTGTCTCCCACTGAATTCTTTCTGTGCAGTAAGACATCAAGAACCTCAAATTCACCGGGAACACAAAAGCGCCTCAGGTGCAGGACAAAGACCTACTGGGACTGAGGGCTGAGAAAGGGGCTGGGACCCAGGGCCTGGGGCCAGCACCCCACAGAGCAGGATGCCACATTCCAGAACCAGCTGCAGCTCTCCAGGGGACCCTCCCAGAACCTGAGCTGAGTGATGCTCCTGGTGAACCTGACAGGTAACCAACGATTCTATGAATGCCAGTCATTCACCACTGGCTGCCTCGTGCACCAAGGGGTGAAATAACCGTACTAAACCCCCTATGGGCAAGGGCTTCGCCACCAGCTCTGCCCCAGCTTTGCCCACTTCCCTGGGGGTCCGACAAGTGAGTGAGTGAGGATGCGAAAAATTAACAAAATGTAGTCTCCGCCATCTGGGGGAGTGGCCACTCTAAAGTGTTCCTGGACCCACTTGGACATAGAATCAGATTCCACAGGTGAAGGGCTCAGTCCCACGAGATGCCTCCACTTCAGGTGCCAGTCGCGAGCCCAGGTTGTTACCTGTACTTCTGACCACCTGGCTATAAATCAGAGGTTCCCACAACCTCCTCCTCGGGTTCGGCTAATTTGCAAGCACAGCTCACAGAACTAGGAAAACTCATTTGCTCACTAGATTACCGATTTGTTTTAAAAGGATATTAAAAGATAGGAATCCACAGCCAGATGAAGAGATGCATAGGGTGAGGTAAGGGGAAAGGGTGCGGAGCTTCTGCGCTCTGTCTGAGCCCCGCTCTCCCCAGATCTCTACGTGTTCACCAACCCAGAAGCCTCTGAACCCTGTCCTTGGGGTTTTTATGGAGGCTTCATCACATAGGCACGATTGATTAAATCACTGGCAATTGGCCGTTGATTCGATCTCCAGCCCCTCTTCCCTCCCTGCAGGTCAGGGGGTGAGACAGAAAGTTCCAACCCTCTAGTCAGATGGTTAGTTCTGCTGGCAATCAGCCCCCATCCTTAGATGCTTCCAAAAATCACCTCATTCTCATAACAAAAGACACGTACATCATTCTCTACACTTAGGATATTCCAAGGGTTTAGGAGCTGTGAGCCAGGAAATGTGGATGAAGGCCAAATATATATGAGAAATAATTTTGGTCATCTGAATGACCAAATATATATATTTCTTATGACTGACAATATTGCTCCACTATTTTTAATACAAATGGCACCTGCCAAAAGCCCTCTCATCCTAGGCTGGGAACTGGTAGTTAGTCAGTTAATCGTAAAAAGTTGGGTAAAATGCAGAACATATATACACACACAAACAGGCCCTGATTTACAGTAGTTTGACTTATAATTTTTCGACTTTAAGATCATATGAAACTGATACGTATTCAGTAGAGACCGTACTTTGGATTCTGAATTTTGATCTTTTCCTAGGTTGGCAATATTCTTTTCAGTCCGATCCTCTTCCGTGATGCTGGGAGTGGCAGCCGGAGCTCCCTGTCAACCTTGTGATCACAAGGGTCAACAGCCATTCTGCTTTGCACCGTCAGTGCAGTATTCAGTAAACTATATGACGTACTCAACACTTTTTTTAAACAGTAGGCTTTGTGTTAGATGATCCTGCCCAACTATAGGCTAGTGTAAGTGTTCTGAGAACATTTAAGGTGGGCTGGGCTAAGCTGTGATGTTTGGTAGGTTAGGTGTATTGATGCATTTCGACTTAGGGTATTTTCAACTTACAGTGGGTTTATCATAAATCAAGGAAGACCTGTATATATACATACATACATGCATACATACATATATGCTTATGTATTGTGTGTATATACACAGAAGCCCATGTATTAAATATGTTAAGTTAAAACATGTCAATGTAATTAATTCGCCAGTCTTCTGGTGTTGATGTCGCCAAGGCCTTTTTAATTTTTTTTAATCATAGTTGTACTAATTAGAAACTTGTGTCTTTCATAATCCACACCCATATTGCATCATTTATGAGTTCCAGTTTGGATTTTTTAATTAAAGTTAGCCCCAGAACTCAGCAAAGCAATCGGATTGTGCGTCATCTTGGATTTTTACATTTTTTCCAACGTCCTGTAAATGTCACACTCACATCTATTTTGACAGCACATTTGGTTTTGTAAGCAATTCACCTTTATCAAACTTTCCAAAGCGTTCAACTGAGTTCTTGTAACAACAACTCTTTCTTTTTGCCTTTATACTTTATTGGTTTATGTAATACTTATTTAATTTTGATAGCAACTGATGTGAAAAGGTTTGGGAACAAACACAGCTGTCTCTTGGGGTGCACAGGGCCCCAGTTGTGGGTACAGAAGAACAGGGGCTGGGGAGAGGCCACCAGCCACAAGCAGGCCGTGAGTGGTGGGCGACCCTCAGACCCACACAACTCCTGAGATGGCTAAGTGGGGTCTGCTAAGAGAATTTCTATTGTAGCATCAATCAAGGATAGCGAGAAAGGCATTCACATTAGGAGAACCGCCCAAGAGGTCTCCCAAAGGGCGGCAGTAAGAAAGTTTAGGGGCCTCTGCCCCTGATTTCTTATTCCACTGCCTAGATGGCTCCCAAAACCTCACTGAGCTGGAACAAATGAGTAACAGGGTGTCACCAGTTCCAGTGCCATGATTAGGGGACAGGGTTTCTTGCTCAGCATCCCGGGCGCAGCGAGCCTGTCTCCCAGCTTCCCTGCCTCCCACCACGGGGTCCTCGGAAGAGCACTGTTTGGGAGGGGGGGTTTCCCCCTCTGACCCTTCTTGAGCTCTTGTGGCTGGACTAATAATAAAATTGACCCAAGACAGACTAACAGGAGAGAAAGAAACAAATGTGAATTCTTACGCAGGGAGGTCTCATAGAAACAGGACCTAAGAAGTGGCCAAAGCAGGCAGCTTCTATACTTTTTAGACAAAGAAACAAATTTGTGAGGAAATGACAGGACAAAGAAACTTTGGCTTTGGTGCTTAATTAGTGAAGAATCTAAACAGAATTTGGGCCTGGGGTAGTCAATGAAATAAGTAACAAGGTTTGCTTATACAGGCTTTTTGCCCGAACTCCCCCTCTCTGGAGATTAGGGTGTCCTTCTACTTCCAGGTGCAGGGAGTGGACCTTCCATAGGAGAGATTTCTTTCCTGCCTTCAGGGAGACAGAGACGAGGGTCAGAGTGTCCCTCTTACAGCAGCTCTTTCTTAAGTAACTTTAATTCAAAATAACCAATATGCCATTGCTGCACATTTGGGGGCCCCCTGCCCGGGGCCCCAACAGCATCGACCGGACGTTCAGCGCAGTCGACGCTGAGCGGGGCGTCCCTGGCCTCGCTCTCCCCGGCTCTGCCCTCCTCTCTCCTCCTCCCCTGTCTTTTCAGGTTTCTCTCCAGCACTGTTTGATACCAGCCCCACGCCAGCCGTTGTTTTCCCAGACGAGGGCGGACACCAGCCAGAGGCTAAACCTCTGAATTGAATCAAGTCCCCCCACCGAAGTCAAAACGAAAGCTGCCAAAGATACACCAAGACAGGTACCGGGCAAACCCCGCGGACTCACAGGAAACCAGGCTGCACTTGCTGAGCTTGCCCGTCTCGCGCCCGCAGAAATCCCGGTTCTCAGAGCTCAAAGGCCATCAGCCGGCATCCTGATGAGCCTCCTCCTTTGGCCCTTGAGGCCAGGTTCTGGAACTGCCAGTGACTCACCGAGGCTGCCTGGGGCCCAGTAGGCCTTTTAGAGGTGCCTAAGAAAACCGGTGGGAATAATAACCTTCACTGTGTCTTGGCTTCTGTTATTCTTTCGACAGGTGGTAGGAGGCATGAAGTTTGAAAGAAGAGAGCAGGATCCACTTATTTTCCTTAAATCGGGTAGAGAGTGAAGACCCCTGTATCATCTGGCGGGAGCTGCCACGAAGTCCCACAGACTGGGGGGCTTCAGAACAGAAGTTAATTTCCTCACCGCTCTGGAGGCTGGAAGTCTGAGGTCAGGGTGTCGGCAGGGTTGGTTTCCTCTGAGGTCTCTCTCCTTGGCTTGGAGACGGACGTCTTCTCTCAGTCTTCACACGGTCGTCCCTCTGTGTGTGTGTGTGTGTCTGTGTCCTAATCTCCTCTTCTTATAAAGACACCAGTCATCTTGGATTAGGACCTAACGACCTCATTTTAAAGACTCTGCCTTCAAGTACAGTCACATTCGGAGGTACTGGGGCTTGGGAACTCAGCATATGAATTTGGGGGGGAACCCAATTCATCGATAACAGATCCCTTGGGGATGGAATTAAAGGACACAAGGCTGACAAAATGCCCCTCGGCACCCCACTCCACATTGGTGACGATCACTGGGGCAGAAAGGAGGCAGGTAACCTGCCTCATCACACCTGAATAATAGTAAAACCTACGTTTTAAAGCAGACCCTCAACTCCCCCAGAAATAACATCCACTTCGTGCTTCCGAGTCTGTGCCCGCACCCTCGACTTCTCTTCTAGGCTTCAGGCCTTAGAGGTCCTGCTTTGTACTCTACACCTCCATACGTCCGTCCCAGGGCCACCCAAGCCCACCTTCTCCCTATAGCTTTTCCTGTGTTCCCAACCTTGGGAGTGATACCACCATCAATCCACTGTCTATCCCCAAACCTGGGCGTCCTCCTAGTCTCCCCAGCCTCTCCTCCCGTAGTTCATCACCCTCCACTGCACACTCAGCACATTGTGTGTCCTTGTCTGGTTACAGTTGTATGTGTCACCTTCTGGTCTGTGATCCATGAGTTTTAGGGGCCGTGGCTCCATTATCCCCACTGTGTCCTCAGAGCCTAGGCTAATACTTGATAAATGTATGAATTAATGAAGAAGTGAATGTTGAGGAGGAAACCGGCCCCGAGACAGAATTGTAAGTTACAAGGGCAGTGGCGTGCTGCCGGCCTGTCCTTTCTGCGGGGCTCTCTCCCGTCCCCCGAGCTGCCACCTGCTGTCAGGGGCAGCGGCAGATTGAGCTGATGAGCGTTCCTGAGACTGACTGTCTGGCAATGTCCTACCTCAGTCAGTTTCTAGGACTTTACCCTTTATGTGCAGCCGGCCAAAGGGAATACCGTGAGGCATTAGCATTAAGCACACAAACAGACACACAGGAGGGCGCCTCGCTGGCTGGGGACGGGCCACCTCCCCTGCCTGTCCCACTGCAGGGCTACGAGGGCAACAGAGCACGTGTCAGGGCTTCTTGGAATCAAAGAATGTGAGCCCTGGAAGGTGGTGTAGACCTCAAGATTTCAACAATTACAGAGGAAACAGGGCATTCTTGTCGTGAGGGATTCATGTGGCCTGAGGTGTGACCTGACCTTCAGGGTTGGAGTCCCCACGGCGGGGGCGGGGCACAGCCCATCCCTGAGCCTGGCTGCCCACAACCCACACGCACGCCAGGCAGACTTCGTCTCTGTGTCTGCCCCGTGTGCAGTCACTTGGCGAAGAGAGAGAGAAAACTGTAGTGAAAGCTGGACCGTGGTTAACTTGTGGTGTGTGGCGCTGCCAGGAGAGCAGGGATTCTCAGTGAAAATGAGCTTTCTGGAGAATGCCGAGAGCCCATAGGGACATTTGGGTATCTACCAGCTCAATTTATGAAATTCCGTTCTTCCTCCTTAAAATGTCAAGCAATTAAAATTCTTAGACATCATCACGAGACCCTCCACCCAAGGGGAGGGTCTCCCCGACACCTCCTCTGGTTGTCCGTGCCCCGGAACGGGAGTCGGGGGGGGTCCTCATTACAGATCCCATACCTACAGGGCTGCCCTGGGCCCTACACATTCCTCTGAACTAAGCTCCCACACGCAGAGTGAGGGGACCCTCCGAGGGGGTCACTCTGATGCTTCCATTTTGACATGAGGTGGTCTTGATTGGACCTGAAAAACAAACCATGGCAGTTCAACTTTTTTTGGACCAACTAGTGTTTAAAACAGACCCCTTTTACTCCTTCCTCCAAGTCTCATCTTGGACATGGGGCTCTGATGTGATATAATAGGGGCTTAGAGCTGGGGAGGGGTCAGGGATGGGATGAGACTCAGAGAAGAGTGTCTGGAAAGAGGGGTGCTCAGAAATGGGTGGGTGTTATAAGTTGGATTTTGTCCCCCCAAATAAGATTAAGTCCTAACCCCCAGGACCTGTGACTATGACCTTAATTGGAAATAGGTGTAATCAAGTTAAGCTGAGGTCTTGGCAGGTGTAATCAAGTTAAGCTGGGTCATAAGGGTTGGCCAATCCAAAATGACTAGCCATAAAAAGAAAGGAAATTGAGTTATTTGTAGTGAGGTGGATGGACCTGGAGTCTGTCATACAGAGTGAAGGAAGTCAGAAAGGGAAAAACAAATGCCGTATGCTAACACATATATATGGAAGCTAAAAAAAAAA
>NC_041226.1:70312153-70368597 GCF_002837175.3 Physeter macrocephalus
CTTTAGCTGATTCACTTTGTTCTACAGCAGAAACTAACACAACATTGTAAAGCAATTATACTTTCTTTCAATAAAGATGTTGAAAAAAAAATGACTGGTGTCCTTAGGAAACGAAGAAAATGCCGCATGAAGACGGAGGCACATGGGGAGAAGACCATGTGAAGATGGAGGTGGAGATGGGGTGATGCTTTATAAGCCAAGGAACGCCAACAACTGCCAGCAAATTGCCAGAAGCTGGGAGTGACCTGGAACAGTCTCCCTCACAGCCTCAGAAGGAACCAGCCCTCCTGACACCTTGATTTTGAACTTTTAGCCTCCAGAACTGCAAGAGAAGGTTTTTGTTGTTTTAAGTCACCTGGTTGATGGTACTTTATTACAGCAGCCCCAGCAAACTCATACCGTGGGCGAGAGAGATGCGTCTCCAAGGACCCCTTGGGCCAGGTTTCTCAAGCCTGAGCTGCAGCAGGATGACCTGGAGGACTTGTTAAGACACTGAGCGCTGGGCCTCTCCCCCAGACTGGCCGATTCAGCAGGTCTGCCGTGTGGCCCAAGAACGTGCGTTTCTAACAAGCCTCCAGGCGGTGGTGATGCTTCTCGTCCGGGGACCACACTTCGAGAACCCCTGCTCTAGGGACCTGGGCGTGGCCTGGGCTTTGGGACCTTCTGGCCCCAGTAATGCTGAGATGTCTATCCCTGCTGATACAAGTTGTGCCAGCCCACTCGGCAAACTCCCGTGGCCGCAGCCAGTTTTCATTTAAACGCTTTCTGTAGTTTTGAGTGGTTTACACAGGTGCTGGTTCATGAAACACCACCTCCACCACACACACACTGACCCCATGTGGTAGATGTTATAGTCCCTATTGTTACAGACAAGGAAAATGAGGCTCAGGCGTGGGTGTGAATCCTCACCAGGACGCTTCTCCCTCCTGAGTCCCTGAGCTCAGGAGTCCGCGCTCTGAGCCCGGCTTTGCATCATCCCTGGCTGGTTCAGTCCTCAGAATTCAGATTTCCCTCTCTGTAAGTCACACCCATCATCGCCTTGTCTGAATAGAAAGCCATCACCCTCCTCCTGCGGCAGTGCTGGAAGCCCCGTGCACCTGGGCTCGGCTTTCCCCGACCCATTGTTGCTGCTTCCGGCCGGAGCTCACGATCTCGTCCTCTTTCCTGATCCTGTTTTGTTCCCAAATGCCCTCCGGCTGTGACTTCCTCTTTCCTGTTTCCAGGTGCTCAGCACAAACCAGCCCCAAGCAGCTTTGGATGTGAAGAGCCTGGCGTGCAGCAAGGACAGGTGATGAGAAATGCTTGGGAGGATGGCCAAGAAGGATTTGTAACGTCTGGAGTCAGACAGGTCTGCAGCCCTGCTGACCTTGGCCGCTCTCCACGGAGGAAGCCCCGGGTTGTGAGGGCAGCAAACTGCAGGCTGGCCAGGCCCTCTCTTGCCACATCCATGCCCTTTGATGAGGGCTGGGTTAGTGCAAACAGGGTGTGAGTGTGAGCTTTTCACCCCAGCCAGCTGTGGACATGAGCTGTGGGCTCCTGTGAGAGGTACTCAGGGTGCAGAGATGGACCTTTGAGCTGAGGTTCTGCGCCTTCAGTCCACAGGCCCCAGGAGCAGACTTCCAAATTCTTCCAGCGTTTAAACACCATTCCTGCCCCAGCCGCAGGCAGGAAGCACCCTCCACCATGGGCACCACGTCCCCAGGATCAACGTTCAGTGCTGGGACCTGTCTGGCCACGGACCACAGCCCCATGTCTGTGGGTCACTCTGGAGCTGAGTGTCCTCCCTGCCCCGAGCCCAGCGGAGCCAGAGACGGGGGCGGGATGGAAGAAAAGCGCGCCCAGAGCCTCGACGTGAGCCCCTGAGAGCTTCTCCTGGGACACAGCAGCGTGAGAGGAAGGGTGCTCACCAGCTCAAACCAGCGAGGGCGGCCTGAGCCCCGCCTCCCACCCCCGGAGTAACACAGACTGTGATGCAGGGGGCTGAGAGGAGGAGGCTCTGCCCCGGACGTCTCTCAGGAGCTGACAGTCTGGGTGCCCCCTGAGACAGTCCCCTCTCAAGAGAGCCACTGTGAGGCTCTGCGCACAAGAGTCAGGTGCCCCAAACTTGCAAATTGTGAGGTGGAAGCAGCTGATCATCTGGAGCAGAAGGAGGTCACTGTAGGTCAGGGACCAGGGAGGACCTCAGGGAGGACCCGTCTGGAGCTGGAGCTTTGGGGTAGGGGGCAAGGGGGGGCCGTGGAGGCCGTGAGCATGTTGCTTTGGGCCCGTGCCACGGAGACACACGTCACGCTGGCCCTGGTGCTCCCTGCACGTTGGCGGGGAAATGCGTGTTTTATTTTACAGAGCTCAAAATCGCCCAAGTGGAGATGCTCTGTGCCTTGTTTTAAACTCAAGAAAGCGCCAGAAAGGTTTGTTCTGACCGAATGGAAACAACACTCCCATGGATAAGCACTTTCTGACACACACAAAACAAATGAAAAGCTCGTGCCCACTTTCCTGACTTTCTCCCCCAGCAATGTCCCCGGTCAGGCACGCCATACAGGAATGTGTACCCCCTGCACCAGATTCAGACTCTTCCTACAAAAGCGCACAACAGCCAGTCCCTCACCCCACTCCCCGACGCCAGAGGCGGCTGGGCCAATAACTTGGAGCGAGTGCGTCCTCCCCATGTTTTCTGACTTTCTCAGGAAAACCTTGGCATTTTTGTAAACGTTAGCGCCAAGCTTTTAGAAATTTTGTTTTTTTGGGGGGGGGCAGTATTTTTGCTCTTTACAACAACTTGCCACCCCAATTTGGAAACCTTGTCTAAATTGTGGATCTAGTACTCAGCCAATGATTCTTTTGGTCGTGACTGCATTTGCTGTGAAAATACTCTTTTCCTGGAAGAAACTGCACACCCTTCAGAGGCCAAGGACGCAGTGGCGTTTATTAGGCTACATCAGAGGTAGGTTCAGCGTAAAGCTAATGAGTGCAAGCCTCAGGTCTCCTCACTTACCATCCAAGACCGTGTACCTAATTTTGCATCTACTCTTTTGTATTCTTTTTCTTAAAGAACCCACACCCGCCCAAATGGTATAAGCCTTGGGCCCGCAACCCTGGACCCCCTACCCCCAGATGCAGTCTTAAAGCCCATGACCTATTAGACCTCATCCTCCTCTAAGGGCAGGGAGCCTCCAGTCTGGTTGCTATTTTGTGCTTCTGAGGAACTTTTTCCCGGAGGGGAGGAGGAGGAGGAGGATGCTGCCGCTTTGAGCTTCCAAGTGCTGAGGAGCCCTTTCCTGTAACGCGGAGATGCGAAGAAGTAAATGACGGGGTCGATGCTGCAGTGCAAGTTCACGAGGCACACAGTGGGCTGAAGGTGCAGTTTGAAGGCCCTCTGCCCGGGGCAGCTTGGCGGGTGGGGCACCCTTCTCGCCATGAGCTGGATGACGTTGAAGCGGGAGCGGACGAAGCACGCAGCACGGCCGCCAGCGCCAGCAGGGTGAGCAGGCAGGCCTTGCGGTGCTGCCCCTTCCTGCTCGTCAGGGGCTTGTCCCGGGCCGCCCCGCACCGCTTCGTGGTGATCTTCACGCAGCAGGAGAGAGTGATGCCCACCGGCCCGCAGAAGCTCAGAGCGGAGATCGCTAGGACCGTGCGCGAGCACCGGCTGGACGCTGTCGTACCCCATGCAGCTCAGCCTGCCGGCCACGAGCCCGGTCGTGGGGCGCAAAGAGCAGGCGCGCCGTCTGCAGAGACGCCAGGACCCACACGGCCGCACAGATGAGCCTGGCCTGCCCGGGTTCGCGGAGCCGGGGACACTGGTGGGTGAGGCCCACAGCCACGTAACGGTCCACGCTCACGCACGCCGTCAGGTAGATGCCTGAGTAGGTGTTCACGTAGAATATGAAGGCCGTCAGCCTGCAGAACCCTTCACCGAAAGGCCAGCTGAAGTCCAGCACGTAGTAGGCGATCTTTCCTGCCAGGTGGACCAGGTAGACGTTTGTTGAGTTGATCTTCTTGCCCTTTTGATAAGCAAGGCGAAGGACAAGGATGTTTCCCAGGGTGCCGAAGACCAAGAGGGCTGTGTAGAACAAAGAGAGCATCACGCTGGCCACCCGGGGTGGGTGGTGAGGAAGGCAGGAGTTGGCGTGGTGGACGAGGCTGTTTGGGTCAGCCGTGCAGGAAGCCACGTCACAGAGGTCCTTGGGGAGACAAAAAATTAAAATGTAATATTGTATCTGTGGGGTTACGCCTCTATCGAGTAATAACTTAATGATTTGCTGAAGCCACATGCCCGTGAAAAACATATATCTTTTTTTTAAATTTTATTGGATGATAGTTGATTTACAATGTTGTGTTAGTTTCAGGTGTGCAGCAAGATGATTCAGTTACACATACATATACATATATTCATTCTTTTTTAGATTCTTTTCTCATATAGGTTATCACAGATTGAGTTCCCTGTGCTTTACAGTAGGTCCTGTTGGTTATCTTATATATAGTAGTGTGTACGTGTTCATCCCAAGCTCCTGATTTATCCCTTCCCCCAGTGTTTCCCCTTTGTTAACCGTCAGTTTGTTTTCAATATCTATAAGTCTGTTTCTGTTTCGTAAATGGATAAAGAAGATGTGGTGCATATAAGCCTACCTCTTTTTAAGTAAATTTATGTGGAAGTGTGACATACCGTTCCACTCACTGTTGCTATGTAACAAACTACCCCCAGAATTTAGCAACTTAAAGCACTTTATTATTGTCACAGTCAGGTTTTGAACAGGACCCAGTGGGATCGGCTTTTCTCTGCTCTCCACTGTTGGGAGCCTCAGCTGGGAAGAATCAGCAGCTGAGGGTTACTCAGTGGCAGGGGCTGGGACCACGTGGAGGTGATTTTACTCAAATGACTGACTTTTGGCTGGAGCCTCAACTGGACTGTCACCTACAGCACCTGCACGAGGGTTCCTCGCGAGACGGGGGCTTCCTCACAACATGGTGGCCTGCAGGTACCTCAGTTTCTTACACAGTAGGTTGAGGCTCCAAAAGAAAGTGTCCCGGAAACTAGGTAGACTCTCCATCTATTAACCATGTCTTTTATTTTCTATATTCTAGTGCTCTGACATCTTGGGGCCTGGCTGACCCTGGAGGGGCTGCCCTTCCCTGGGTTAACCAGTCCCTTGAGTGTACTTTTCAAATGCAAACCAACCGCTCCCACCACCTGCGCTAATCAACCCAGGGCCAGGTACCAGGGGCAGCCCCTCTGTCCCAGAGCCCCCTGAGACGATTCAAACAATCCTAAGCCTGCTGACCCTGCCTTGCCTGTTCCCTTCCACCGAAACCACAGTAAACGCTCTTGCCCGCATTTCTGCTCCTCTGGCTCTGTCTCCTGACCAACCCCAGCTGTCCCCCTGTGGCCCCCCGTGATGTGGCATGGCCCCTCTTCTTGGGGTCTGTAAGTAACAAGCTCTCTTTTTCAACAGCAATCATCCCCTGATCTGTTGGCCTTACTGACCCTCAGATTTTCTGTTAACACACTGTACTCAAAAACACTGCATCACCTTTTCTAAGCTGGCCTGGGAAGTGTGGTATCATCACATCCGCCTTCTGCTGTTACACGTGAGTCACAAGCCCACCCAGAATCAAGAAGAGGAGACATAGCTCCCACCCCTCAAGAGGAGGAAGGTCAAAGAATTTGCAGCCATTTACAAATCACAACACACATGCAAAAATGTGCACAGATCATAAAAGTAGAGCTTGACGATTTTCATAAAGTGAACACGTCTGTGTGATTAGCCCCCAGATTAGGAGACACCTCACCAGCACCCCCAGAAGCTCTCCTTTGCCCCCCCACCAGCCTCTACCTCCACTCAAGGGTAATCAATATCCTAACTTCTAAAATCACAACTCAGTATGCCTGCTTCTGAACTTTAAGTTAGTGAAATCATGCGCCATGGGTATGTGTATTCTCACACACACAGCTTCTTTGGGTCAGCATTCGTTTGTGAGATTCACCCACGCGGTAGTGTAGTTGTGGTGTGGTGTAGCTGTGGTTTGTTCCTTCTCACTGCTGTATGATAGTCCATTGTATGTATGCATGACCACCTATTTACATCCATCCTACTGCTGGTGAACATTTCTGTTATATCAAGTTCAGCTATGCATGTTCTTTCACATGTCTCTGGTGACCCATAAATATCTATTTTGCTGAGTACTGTACATAGCTAGGAGTGGGGCTGGTGAATCACAGGTTCTGCACGTTTCGTTTTAGTAGGTCCTGGCCAACACTTTGCCAAAGCAGCCGCTCTGCATACTCCCAACAGTGTATGGGATTCCCATGGCACCTCATCCTCACCAGCCCTGGGCATGGTCAGTCTTTTTCAGGTGAACCAGTCTGGTGGGTGTGCAGGGGTATCTTCCTGTGCTTTAAATTGGCATTTGCCTAATGACTACTGACAGTGAGCACCTTTTCACAGGTTTATTGGCCATTTATATATCTTCTTTTTTTTAATGTGTTAGACATTATTAGTATTATGATTACTGTTCTATTACTACTACCACTACTACTATCATTATCTCTTATTTTTTTAATTATTATTTTAAAAAATTTCTATTGAAGTATAGTTGCTTTACAATGTTGTGTTAGTTTCTGCTGTACAGCAAAGTGAATCAGCTATACATATACATAGACCCCCTCTTTTATGGATTTCCTTCCCATTTAGGTCACCACAGAGCGTTGAGTAGAGCTCCCTGTGCTCTACAGTAGGTTCTCTTTAGTGATCTATTTTATACATAGTAGTGTATATACGTCAATCCCAATCTCCCAATTCATCTCACCCCCACTTCCCCCCTTGGTATCCGTAAGTTTGTTCTCTACATCTGTGTTTCTATTTCTGTTTTGCAGATAAGTTCATCCGTACCATTTTTCTAGATTCCAGATGTGGAGAAAAGGGAGTCCTCCTACACTGTCGGTGGGAATGTAAATTGGTGCAGCCGCTATGGAGAACGGTATGGAGGGTCCTCAAAAAACTAAAAATAGAGCTACCATACGGCCCAGCAACCCCACTACTGGGCACATACCTGGAGAAAACCAACGCTGTCTGTGCAGCAGGTGGGGCCTGAGTGGCTGTCCCTGTGAGGCACGCGTGAGGCACACGTGAGGCACACGTGAGGCACACGTGAGCACTGTGGTTGCACAGGGTGTGCAGTTTACCCAAGGGCCACAATAGCTCACGGGACCAGAGATCCAGGTGGAGGTGCTAAACTTCTGCAGTCACGTGCTGGCTCGAAGGGCGCCAGCTCCATGAGCCCCAAAACCTCACTTGAGTCAGGACACAGCTGTTCCCTCCTTTACCAATTTGGGGCTAGCTAGTAGGGATCCCGCTGTAGATTATGCCTCATTGCAACCTATGCACAGAGAGCTCTGTCTAGTCTCTACGGGTGGAGAAGGGGCCTCCATTCAAATGGAAAGTCAGAAAAGTCCATCTGAACAGTAGAGAGAGGAACACTGAAAAGTCCTTTGAACCTCAGGGTGATGGATGGATGGATGGATAGGTGGAGGTGATATAGTGAGGATGGTTAGATAGGTGGGCAGGTGAATAGATGGTAGCTAGGTAATAGATTAGATAGATGTAGAGATGGTGGCTAGGTAGGCAGATAGAGATAGAGGAACTGATAGCTAGATAGAGATACGTAGGTAGTTACGCTCTCCCAGGGGCCCTGCCAGCTCCGGATCCAGAGGGAAGGCTCTGCTTATTCATCCCTTCACTGAACAATCCGGTCCTCAGGTCACACTGAGGTGGGAGCTGCGGGGATGGGCTCTGTGCCCCCAGCAGGGTGAGGAGGGTGTCTCAAGGGCCCAGTTTAGCTCAGGAGGGTCTCAGCCACAGGTCGACTCAGCTGCTGGAATCACTGGCCATCAGTCACAGAGCAGCGGTTTGACGCCTGTTGGAACTTTCTGTGTCCCTTTTCCTGTCTGTTCAGGACTCACTGGGCACAGGGGTGGGACTGGCTCCTAAGGAAACCCCACCCTGAGCAAGCGTACCTCACCCTGTTCCTGACTTTCCTGGGCCTCTTCCCCAGGGCAAACCACACGCCGGCCCGCAGCCCAGGGCGCCGGGTACACCGCACAGCCCCGAGGCCCCACCAAGCGCCACTTCCTCCCCGAAACCTCCGGTCTCTGCAGCAGCCCCCCGCACCTGGTGCTCGAGCATCTGAGGGCAACTCACAGGTACCTGCTCCCCATGACTCACCCCTCAGCGCCCGAGCAACCTCTGTAACCCCGTGCCCCTCGGGCCTCTCCTAATCTTCCTGTTTTGGTATTTGGCACAAAACAAGCTGTCTGGATGGTGGGTGATGCTGGGAGGCCCGTGGTCCCCCTTCCCGGGGCACCCACGGAGAAGTCACATCCACATCCCGAAGAGGGGCAGGCGGGTGCTGTCACAGCTGTGAGTCCGGGGAGATTAGACCCAAATGAGGAGCCGTCGAGAGAGGGGCCCTAACGCCTCGGGCCTGCCGGTCCGTCCTTGCTGCTGCTCCAGCCCGTGCCCCTGCTTGTGCATGCGGGTGCAGACCTCCGCGTGAACGTCCCTTCCCCGGCAGGAGCACGGACTGCCCAGTGCCTGACCGCTCGGTGGGTCTGTGCACCGTGGGCTCCGGCCCACACCTGCTGAAGGTGTGCTCCTCGGCCCGTTTCTGCCCCGTCACTCCGCCCCCCGGATTCTCCCCACACAAGCGCAAAGTATCCCATTTCTCCAACTCCATCCCATTTGCTCTTAGGAAATGACCCACTGCTGGTTTGTAGGGGAGCAGAATCTGCCACCCCAAAATACACCTGTTTGGCCTAAGGATTCTTTTTTTTTAATATAAATTTTATTTTATTTATTTGTTTCTTTTTTGTTTGTTTGTTTGTTTGTTTGGCTGTGTTGGGTCTTTGTTGCTGTGCACGGGCCTTTCCTAGTTGCGGCGAGAGGGGGCAACTCTTCGTGTGGCGTGTGGGCTTCTCGTTGTTGTGACTTCTCCTGTTGCAGAGCACGGGCTCTAGGCACACGGGATTCAGTAGCTGTGGCACGCGGGCTCAGCTGTTGTGACTCACGGGCTCTAGAGTGCAGGCTCAGTAGTTGTGGCGCACAGGCTTAGCTGCTCTGCGGCATGTGGGATCTTCCCGGGCCAGAGATCGAACCTGTGTCCCCTGCATTGCAGGCAGATTCTTAACCACTGTGCCACCAGGGAAGCTCCCTAAGGATTCTTTTAAGCTGGTTATTTTTAAGAAAGCACAGTCACAGAAGAAGCTCTGAAAACCAAGTAGAAGTTACCCTTTGTAAAAGACACTTATATTTGTAAGAGTGTCTCCCTTGTCGTACCAAGAAGAGGGGTAATGACTCAATCTGTAGAAACTCTAGTCAATGCAGAAGGCAAGGACTTAACTCTGCAGAGCTACCTTACCCTTGTTCACTGTGCTTTTCCCGCTCGCCTCTCGTCTCTAGCTCCCCCACTCCTAACATCTTCTGTTGTCTTCAGCTGAGGGAAGCATTTAAGGTGATGGTTTCGCCCATTTTGGCGAGTTACTCAGTTTTCCGGGGTCTCTCCCATGTATACACGTTATTCAGCTTTTGTTTGTTTTTCCCCTGTTCATCTGTCTCTTGTCAATTTCATGATCAGGCCAGCCAAAGAAGCCAGAAGGGAAGAAGGGACATGTCCCCTCCCCTACAGTCTTTTAAGTCTTAATATGAAGCTACTGACGCATTTCCCACTCACAAGAGTATATGTGCCTTTTGAGACTCACCCAGCTGTGACTGTGGAGGGCCAGGTGTGCCCCTGTTAGGGGTTATCAGTTAGTGCAGCCATGTAGGGAAGAATGATCCAGAGAGCTTCCAGAAGGTTCTAAGGGTCTGCACTCCAGGGTGGGATCCAGTGAAAGCAGCCCAGTTCTGTCAGCCGGTTTTGCTCCGTGACATGAGACTGACACTGACCTTTGGTCCTTCTGGCCTGACGTGTCCTCTGCCCGGTCAGGCACGGCAGGGGTCCTGGCTGGTGGCTGGGGTCCATAGGGATGCTCTACCTGTTCCCAACGGAAGCAGAAAGAGAGGGTGTGTGAAGAGCAGAACAATCTGAGCCCTTCTCTCTGAGCCCCAGCGAGGCACGTCCTTCCCGCGGCGCCTGAAAAGACTCAGCTCTGGTCGACTTACCTCGCTCACCAAGGGTGATGCCAGGGAGGCCGGCGGAGTCTCGTGCAGCGGCCAGCTGCCTTCCCAGGGGGCCCTGGAGCATCGAAGGTGCCCCGAGCACTCTCCCCCTGCAGGAATTGAATCAGCGCGCCGCACGAGACTCCACGCTCTTCTTCCCTTCACCCACCCCTGCTGACAAAAAAAAAAAAAGAAAAGAAAGGGAAAAAAAAACACCCAGGGTATCAGCCAAGGTGATCTTCCTGCCACAGGACGAGCTCGCTCAGACACATGGCCTCCCACGCAGGCCTGTCTCCCACGCCCCCCGAGAAGGAGGGAGTGGGGGGATGTTGCTCTAGGAACCGGTTTCCCTTCTGTTCCATTTCTGTGCCCCCTGCAGGCAGGGATTTAGGCCATAGATGTTACTCCCAAGCCACCAGAGTCAGGAACTTCAAAAGCAGCCAGCATTCTCTCCCCCCCTCCCCTCCCCCCATGAGGGGGTGATGAGCGGAGTGAAGCACGAAGAAGTGCCGTCTGGGGACCCTGCCAAGCTCAGGCTGGGGGCAGGGAAGAGAGGGGAGACTCGGCCTGGCTCGGGATTCCCTGGGTTTGTGATCCAGGCGAGGTGCTCTAACGGAGCCCGAAAGCCCACGTGCAGCTCTGATGGGCCGCACTCCCAAGGGCTGCACTTGGCGGTGGCTGGACGGCAGATGAAACCAGGGTGTTCCCCAGCCACCCCTTCTCCCCGCGCCCCCCTCGTTTCCCTACCACACAGCTGGCGAATCAATGAGGCATCAGACCCACCCCCGGATCAGGGCTGTAACGCTGCCAAGTTGCCGCCCCAGGGATGTGAGCATGAGCTTCTTTCTGAGCGTTCTCTGCACGCGGAAGGAAGGCGCTTCAGTCAGCAGCCGGCTCTCCAGCCCAGCCTTGGACCCCAGCCCCACCCCCGAGCTCGGGGTTTCTGGCGTGACATCCCTCACGCCTCGGTTCCCCGCCACCCCTCCCCTGTCTAGAATTTGGGTCAACACGCCCCCCTAACTGACCTCCCACTGATGAAGGCCATGGGACCCCATTTTTCCCTTGTGTAGATTGGTCCCTAAAAGATATCCCCCAAAGCTCCAGATCAGTTGGAGAGAAGTTTGGTAAAGAAGCCCTGTCTTACCTGTACCTTTTACCATAAATTTTCTTCCCACGGCCCAGAAGGAAGAACTAATGCAGTTTCCAGAGATGCCTGACTTACACACAGATGGCAAGCCCCAGGAGAACCTTCCCTCGTGTCCTCAAGACGTTTAGGGCTCTCCCTCTAAAAGGGAAGACTAGGAGGCCTACGAAGGGCAACAAACTGGAATACCCTCACCCCACACTGTTCACTCATGGGTCGTTCAGCGAGCGTTTACTGAGCGCCAGCTTCGAGCCAGGAACACGTACGTACCTGCCTGTGCTGGGAGGGGAAACTTTTCCTCTGCCCTCCTGGGTTTAGTGGCTGCAGTTGTGTCAGTTAATTGGACAAAAGACTAACGAACAGGATGAACAAACAGGAGAAAGGCGCACACATTTTATCTGACGTTAACATTTTTACTCTGACTTGGCCCCGGAGGCTTCACAGAAAAGAAGTGAGGAACCAGAGTGGTTAGGAATGAGTTTATACAGCATTTTAACAAAGAGCAGTAGGGCTTCCCTGGTGGCGTAGTGGTTAAGAATCCGCCTGCCAATGCCGGGGACACAGGTTCGATCCCTGGTCCAGGAAGACCCCACATGCCGCGGAGCAACTAAGCCCGTGTGCCACAGCTGCTGAGCCCACGAGCCACAACTACTGAGCCCATGAGCCACAACTGCTGAGCCCTCATGCCACAACTAGTGAAGCCCGTGCACCTAGAGCCCATGCTCTGCAGCAAGAAAAGCCACCGCAATGAGAAGCCTGCACACTGCAATGAAGAGTAGCCCCCACTCACCACAACTAGAGAAAGCCTGCGTGCAGCAAGGAAGACCCAACGCAGGCAAAAATAAATAAATAAATAATTTGTTTTAAAAAAACAAAACAAAGAGCAGTAAGTGGTAGAAACTAACAAGACAGAGGAAAGCAGGGAGGGGGTGTGGGGATGCTGTAATAGATGGGGAAAGGAGTAGAAGATGGAGGGCTGTCTAGTAAGGTTTATCATGCACCTTCCTCTCTGTTGGCTCTGGACTAGGAGTCTAGAGTCCTCTCGGATGATTAAGAGTTGCTGTCCTCCTGGTAAGGAGAGTGAAATGCCTTTACAAATGGAAATTTCTGTCCTGCTTTTAGCCAAATAGGAAGAAGGCAGAGAGATTTTTTCCTTCTCTTTCTGCTCTTTTTCTTAGTTGCCTTCAGCTCAAAGTCCTTATGCCATGTGGGTGGCATATTCTGGTCCCCTTCGTGGTACACGTGACTGGAAAGTACATGGTGGGCTCTCCTTGTGCTCATAGAAACGCATCGCTCAGTCCCCTAGCACATGCTTGGCCTGGAACCTAGCGGATCCCTCACGAAGTTACCATCTCTCCTGCCCTTTTGTGATCTTGTCCAGTGTAAGTAGCAGCCCTCACTGGCCGCCGTCTTGTGCTTACCACCTGTACTATGCACGGGATTTCACTCTCTCAGGGGCTGTTCTCCAGTCATTTCTTGGGCAGGGGTGTTTCATTTCAACCAGCTGTTGAGTTCCTCAGCGGTAGGAGGTGCAGCGGCTCTTTTATCTACAGGGGCTGCTACGGTGGAAGGTGTGGGAGACATCGCCTAGTCCCTGGGAGGCCAGGATTCAGGAGGCCTGTGAACCTGGGTGGGAGAACAATTACCTCTTTATTTTCACTAGGCTCTAACTGCAACCTGTCAGCCTAGTCCCTGGCAGCCGGTCACAGTGGAATGAAGTATACCTGTGACTCTGTCACTGACAGAAATCATGACACTCTTCATAGCCCATTACAGGTGATTCAAGTACCTTGAAATATGTTTGCTCATCACTGCTTTGAGATTACAGTTGTTACTACTTAATAATCATATGGAAGGAACATCATATTAGAAATCTGGTTTTTAACATTTGGATAACTGTATTTTAACATGAGTTGTTTTTTGTCATCTTATGTATTTTACTTCATACATTTTAAACCATCACCCTGAGGAAGGTCCTTAGTTTCACCTGACGGGTCCATGGCACAAGAAAAGGTAGAGAACCCTTGATCTAGTCTGACATTTTTGTCTTCCAAGAGGAGAAACTGACACATGGGATTTTTTTTTCCCCAAAGCCTCCTGGCTTTCTCCAACAGGATGGGACCAGAACCCTCGGCTCCTGGTTCCTTTTCAGGGCTCCCCTCACAATGCAGAGCCCTTCAATCTGTATACCCACCTCCTCTCAGCCCCAAGCACATGATGACTCCGCAAATATTGTCCCCCAAAGGCTAGGATTTGGACCTATGGTACGACTCCCTGACCCACTGACTGTCCTGATTCCTTCTCAAGGTGGCTTGACAACTTCCTTCCTTGTAATCTATAATATTTGTCATCTTCCACCTGGCCCAGAAAATCAATAGCAATGACAGTAATAGTAGTGGCACCCTTGATTGAGGACTTACTCTCTGTTGCTCTTAACTATTATATATTTATTTACACCTCAGTTCATCGATAAAGAAGCACTATTAGTCCTATTTTACAGATGAGGAAAATGAGGCTCAGAGAAGTTAAGTGATTTGTCTAAGGCCACACAGCCAACTGCATCAAAGATCCAGGTGCTTCTTCTGATAGGTTCAGTTTCAAGGAGGTTGCAGCCAGGGCTGGAAGTTAAGGAGGTGGCCAAGGGATAGTGTCACCCAGATCTGAAGGACACAAAGGACTCGGTGCTCCTGTTTCTGGGGTGGGTGGAGCCACTGCAGCTGTGGCTGGTGATGTCTGAGCTTGGCGACCACCCTGGGTGTTACCCTTAAAGCAGCTTCACAGGGCATTGATTTCTGATGTGACCTGTGCCTGCCCAAGGGAAGCAGGGGTGCACCCCTATCTCAACTCCGTGGTTTGCTCGTCTCCATGAGCATCTTCAGCCCCAAGCACAAGCAGAGAGGCACCACGTGGCTTAGTTCCGGGTACAGCCACTACTGGGGGAGGGGAGCCAGGGTCTGTAAAACTAATGCCTTTTATCCTTTTTTTTTTTTTTAACGATGGAGGAGGAGAAGGATTGGGAGTGGTTACAGATGTATTTGTTTCTTCCTCCTTTTTAAAATCCATTTAATCCTAGGGGAGCCGGGGTCTGTAAAACTAATGCCTTTTATCCTTTTTTTTTTTTTTTTAACGATGGAGGAGGAGAAGGATTGGGAGTGGTTACAGATGTATTTGTTTCTTCCTCCTTTTTAAAATCCATTTAATCCTTGACAGACTTCTAGACACTTGACTAACCTATTTATTCCCTCATATGGAGTGAATGTCTACATTATGCTGAACTTCCAGAACCAGCTAGAGATAACAACAGCGACAGAGTCCTTCCTTCTGGTGAAATGGACAGATGAGCAGGCAGGTGACCTCTGTGGAGAGACAGACGCAGCTGAGAGAGTGAGTTCAGGGCACTAAGGGACCACCCGAGGGGATGCTTGTCCTGGTCCTGAGTAGTCAGGGAGGTTTCCCAGAGATGAATGATGAGGATGTGGAAGAAAACTTTCCTCTACCTTTCTAGGTTCTTCTGGCTGGTCTAAGAGTTAAATTGACATGAGACAGATTAACAGGAGAAAATCACATTTAGTTTTGTATATACAGGAACCCCACATACAGGAGAAGGTCAGAGACCCACACATACATGAGAGGGTCAGAGACAGAAAGGTAAGATGAGGTCTATACGCCATCCTGAGCTGAGGAATGCAATCAGGACCTGGGGTTTCCAAGGACGGGAGGGTCATTCGTGTGGGGATAAGAAGAAGAGCAGATGTTGGGTAATTAGATGTGCTTTCCCTGACATACAGATGGGGCCACTTTGGTAAAAGGTAACTCTGGTAACAACTCTTTTTCTGGGAAAAATCCACAATTGAAATTCTTCTAGGTAGTTAGGGGAGGTGCAGTAATTTCTCTAGAACCCGCAGGGTATCGATTGCCTTTAGCTCAAAATAATCCTCATGCAAAAGTGACACATTTGGCGGGGGGGTTCATTTTGAACCCCTACAAAATGCACCCATGTACTAGCAACTAGATAAAAAGCCCAAACAGTCTATGCACCCCAGCAGCCCCATCCAGTCACTACCTCCCAGGGTTACTATGTTAGTAATGATACTAGATTATTTTTGCCTGGTTTTGAACTTGATATAAATGGAATCACATGGTATGTGTTCTTCCAGCTCTGGCTTCTTTCGCTCAGCAGTATTTTGGTGCAACTCATTCATACTGTTAATAGCTGTAGTTCATTCACTCCCGTTGCTGTCTTTATTCCTTTGCTGGGATAGATCAGTACTTATTTATTCATTTTCCTGCTGATGAACATCTGAGTTGTATCCAGCTGAGGCTGTGACAAATAGTGCTGCTACAGACATTCCTGAGCCCATCTTTGGGTGAACGTATGCACTCATTTCCTTTGGGATATGCCCAGGGCAGAACTGCTGGGCCACAGAGTACGCATGGGTGCAGTTTTAGTTGATGCCATACTTAGTTGATATTTAAAAGAGAGCAAGGGAGAAAACATTTTTAATTATCTGAAAAAAATGTAAGCTTAATGAACGTTTTATCAAAGAGGCACTTTTCCTCTGTGATTGCACAATTAGATTTTAAAAATAATAATTGGAGGAGAACTCAGGGATTGTGTAGTCCAATATTTTTCAGCCATTGTAAAATTCACCATGGGTTTTTCAATTTTTTTATTATGGTAAATATACATAACGTAAAATTTAGTATTTTAACCATTTATAGTAGGTTTTGAAATTATTTTAGTTGGTCATGATCAAAATTTTTTTAAAAAATGGAACAGAATATTTTAAAAATGCGTCACAATAAACATAAATACTATTGAATATTTCATGGGACTTTTGTTATGGGTGTGTGTGCTCTGGGTCAAAAAAGCTTGTAAAACACGGGTCTAGTCCAACTTTTTAAATTTACAGAGTGGAAGGTACAC
The DNA here is from genome assembly GCF_002837175.3 of Physeter macrocephalus. Taxonomy (NCBI): domain Eukaryota; kingdom Metazoa; phylum Chordata; class Mammalia; order Artiodactyla; family Physeteridae; genus Physeter; species Physeter macrocephalus. The sequence goes on from NC_041226.1 coordinate 70,328,376, forward strand.
TCACAGATGTAAGTGATGTTTCTAAACACAGCTTGAACTAGACCATGACATCCTGGCTTCCAATTCAGTGTACTTTCCAACTTGCATCTCACCACCGGAGATCACTGCCGCTGATCTCGTCAAAGTTACAGGCTAGATGGGGCTGTGTGTTTGTGGCCCCGTACTTCACCCACGAGAAAGGATCTCAAGTCCCCTGACCCTTGAGTTGGTCCCCCGGAGGCTGCCAGAGCCAGGACCCAACAACCAGCACCTTCTGAACCATTAAAACTCGGGGCACCCATTTGACCCTGTCTACTTTAGGGTCAAACAGGAATAGTACAAACCTAGAAACTTAAAAAGAAGAGTGGGGAAAGGACCTGTGGTTTGACATTTTTCAGAATTTTTTTTCTTTTTTCTGTGTGGTTCAAGGACACTTTTCAAGTGCAGAGATCTGGAGAGGAAGCGCTATAAATAGAAGGGGCCTCGCTGTGGGGGGGAGGGGAAGGGAGGGCTGGGGGAGGAGGAAGTGCGTCCCCAAATCTAGGGCCCTGGCAGGGCTTTTCAGGGGGCCCTTCCTCACCATCAAAACCAGGGCTGGCGCCAAGTGCGCTGGCCTGGGTCCCCACTTTCCAGCTCCAGCCAATCCCCACCACCACGTCCACCAAGACAGCCCTTGGGAGGAAAGGGATCCATCTCACCTCGGACCTAAGTTCCCGGGGCCACTCGGCTCAAAAGGGCTCCCACGCCATTCGCCCCTCACCCATCAGCCCTGTCAGAACATCACTTGGGTGTGTCTCACCCTAGTCAAACCTCAGCAGTGCCTTCCCAAGGTCTTAGAATAAACCCCGCCCCCAGCCCACCGACAGCAGATTCATAATTTTTGACCAGGTAGACGCAGCAGGAGGGGAGAGGGTGGAGAGCAGATGACGTGAGGCTGTATTTGCACGGCATCCCCTGTTTTTCCGGGGAGTGTATCTCTCCTCGGGGGCCTGGCGCTTTTTTTTTGTATCCTTTTCTTTTTTTAATTTAATTTTATTTATTTATTTATTTATTTTGGCTGCATCAGGTCTTAGTTGCGGCACGTGGGATCTTTGGTGAGGCTTTGGTGGGAAGAGGCGGAAAGGCCGTGGAGGTTGTTGGGGGAGGGGCTAGATTCCCCCTCCCCCCCAAGCACTGACCACCTTTCACTCCTCCCAGGTGCACCTCCTCACCCAGGGCCTTCTCTCTGCTCCTCACCTGGAGCTCCTCTCAGCCTTCAAGCCTCCACCTCAGTATCACCTTGTTTGGCCAAGTGCTCTTCAAGGAGCCTCTAAATTAGAACCTCTTGTTGCCCGATGGGCCCTTCCTTCCAACACCTTATGTGTGTGTCAAGGTTTGATTTGTGTGATTATTAGGTTACTATCTCCCCCAACAAACTGTGAACTCTGAAGACAGGTCCAGGTTGGCTTTGCTCACTGCTGTATGCCCACCTCCTAGCTCAGTGTCTGCACAGGAGATGGTGCCCAATACAATACAGGTGGGAAGAGGGAGGCGGGAGGGAGGGGAGGAGGTAGGAGAGATGGGAGGGGAAGGGGAAGGAGAGGAGAGCAGAGGGGATGCCGGGAGAAGATGGATGGGAGGGGGAGGGGAGGGGAGGGGAGGGGAGGGGGCGGGGCCAGTTATCAGCAAGAACTGAGCGGCTCTCTCCCTGTCACTCCCTGAAAACGGTTTACAGTTTCCCCTGTTCTAACCAGTCAGCACGGGAGCCAGTGAGTGGTGTGCCCTCAGGTTCCCGCTACGCTCGGAGAACAAGCCTTACGGGCTTCACAGGGGCACCTGATATGCCGCCAGAGGCCAGTCGGGCAGCTGTGCGGACCTGGTGGAGATGCAGAGCCCGCTGCCCTCAGCGGGAGCCCTGTCGAAGATTAGAGGCTAGGAGGGGACCTCCGCCAAGGTGACTGGGCACAGAGGGAGACCCCAGGGCTCCGTGTAAAAAGGTGGGTGGGTCCAGTTGGCCTAGGGCTTTGGTTTGGCTGAGAGGGGTGTGTGATTTGGGAGCCCAGGCTGCGCTGTTTGAGATGCTAAACTGCACCCTCCCCCCAAGCAGCCATGGAACCCCAGCTGTCTAACATTCTCCAAGAACATCCATTTGAAAGAGGGCTTAATTCTACTCAGTCTGGTGCACTCTACGGAAGTATGATCTGTATACCATAAAAGTGCGATTCAGTGGTATTTAGTAAATTTGGAGTTGGGCAAGCGTCACCACAATCCACTTCTGGAACATCCCTATTACACCTGTAAAAAATTAATGAGCAGAAACTGCGATTAAATAGTCAGGAGGGGGAGCTGTCATGTCCCGTGGCCATAGCAGAGCCCAATAGGAAGGAAACAGACGCCTCTTCCTTCCTGGCAAGGACTCAGCCAATGAAAAGCCGTGGACTCTGCTTACTACAGCAGCCCGCCAAACTTCCTTTTCCCCTCTATAAAAGAGTTCTCCTTCCCTTGCTGTGCGGAGACTTGCACGTGGCTCGCCATGGCTGCAGATGCCCAATTGTAATTCTCTGCTGATCCCGAATAAACCCATCTTTGGGGGAGAAATATCTGGCAGTTGATTTATTTCAAATCAACACCTCCAAAAGCTCCCTTGTGTCTATTTATGGTCACCCCCTCCCGTCACAGCCCAGACCAGCCAACCTCTAATCTGCTCTCCCTGCATATATTTTTGCCTTTTCTGGATGCTTCTTGTAAATGGAATCATCCAGTATATGGCCTTTGGCGTCTGGCTCCTTTCACTGAGCATAATGATTTTGAGGTTCATGTGTGGCATGCACGTATCAGCAGTTTGTTTCTTTTTGTTGCTGAGTAGTCTTCCTGGGTCTTGGTTTCTTATTAATGAAGGGGAAAGATATTTTTAGTCATACGGAAACCATGCCTTCCTCCAAGGACCCAAATGAATGAGAGGTTGGTCCGGGTGAGGCTTCTGTGCCTAGGAGACAGAGAGAATGTCCCATCATGGTGATGGAGACGCAGAAAGATTCACTGGATGGAAAAAGTTAAAACACATCTCAATGGGATAGAGTGATGAGCAGAAACCAGTTAGGTCAAATGTCAAAAAAGCCTCTCCTTTGCTTTCAAATATCACTTGCCTAAGTGAGAAGTGCCAGACTAGATAACGCCTTGAGGGCTGTAACAGAACAGAGGAGCCCTGAATTCAGAGAGATGGGCTACGCATCAGCCTGGCCCAAGGTCAGGGCCACCCCCGGACCAAAGAAATGGGAATCCCCTGGTGCAGATTAGGATCAGGAGCTTTTCAGTCCTCACACGTGATTCCAATGTACAGCCAAGGTCAAAGTCAAGGATGACTGTGCTAAAGGTTACAGGACACCCAAAGTAACCGACTGCTGTACCAGAAGGGAGGGTCTCAGGTGGAATCCTGGTCTCCCCCTAACAGCCCCACGCAGACCTCCTCTTCTGGAAGGCCAGCTGGAGGCCTTGTAACTATTGTCCTCACCTCCTCCACCGATGCCCTAATGCTGGCTCCACAGAGAGGACCTGGTAGGTGCATAGACGAGGCCAGCTTGTCACAGGACTGAGAAAACTGGTTCTTCCTACTTTATTAAAGAAAAAAAAAAAATCCCAAGTATTACCTGAATACATTCTCATAGAAAATTCATAAAGGACAGTTCCCCTAGGACAAATCACAACAGTCTGATATGCATACTTGTGGACACTTTTCCATGCATTTACCTCTCTAGGTAATATACAACTACATAGCTTTTATTTTGTCTATAAACAAATGAGATTATGCTCGAGGAATTATGTGAAAACTCGCTTCTCAATATATCACCAAGATCGTTGCATGTCAGAACACACAGCTCTGATTCATCTCTGAAACAGCTGCAAAATGGGAGGTGACTTTCGTCACTGAACCATGGGTTTTATCATACATCACTCAACATTGCTCACTTCTGCAAATGTCATTTTTATGAGCCTCCTTGTACATGTATACCCATGCACATGTCTACATTTTTTGTTACTAGGATAGATTCTTAGAAGTGGAATGTCTGGGAGTTCTGGACTCTACATTCAGCTTTGTTCATTTATTTGCCTGTAGAGCTATAGTGACTGTAAGAGAAGAGTCAGTGGTTTCATTCTTGGTTATATTATGGATTCTTTTCCTCTTGTGAGTAGGTTCCCTTTCCCCTTACCTTTCCTAATTAGTTAGAGGTAGTGATTAAGAAAACCATAGATTTTTAATTGTGGTAAAATACACATAACATAAAATTGACCTTTTTCACCCTTTTTAAGTGAATGGTTCTGTGGCATTAAGTACATTCACATGGTTGGGCAACCGTCATCACCATCCAGCTCCAGAATTTTCTCATCTTCCCAAACAGAAACTCTATACCCGTTAGACATTTACACCCCAGTTCCGCCTACTTCCAGTGCTCAGCAACCACTGTTCTGCTTTTTATCTTTATGAATTTGATCTAGGAACCTCACACCATATTTGTCCTTTGGTGTCTGGCTTCTTTCACTTAACATAGTGCCTCCAAGTTTCGTCCACAGCGTAGCACTCCACTGCTTTTTATGGCTGAATAATAGTCCATTGTACATGTATGTCACATTTGTTTTATCCAGTCATCTGTCAATGGACACTTGGGTTGCTTCACCCTTTTGGCTATTGTGAATACTGCTGCTCTGAAGAGTAGGAACACTCAGTGTACAAACATCTGTTTGAGCCTCTGCTTTCACGTCTTTGGCTATATATCCAGAATTTGAATTTGAACTCCTTGTTTAATTTTTTGAGGAATCATCACACCATTTCCCACAGTGTCTGTACCATTTTACAATCCCACCAGCAATGCACAGGGAGCCAATTTCTCCACATCCTCACCAATACTTGTTATATTCTATTGTTTTTTAAAAATATCCACACAAATGGATGTGAAAGCCGTTGATCTGTGTATGTTGGTCTTGTGTCCAACCACCTCCCCAAATTCTCCCATTAGTTTTTCATTCAGGGTCTTGGATTCTCCAGGTAGTTCATCACATCACCCGCAATAGTGACAATATTTTTCTTCTCATTTTAGATTCAGGCCCTTTTGTCTTATTTTCCTGCACTGTCGAGGATCCACATTACAAGGTGGAAGAGAAGCGGTGATGGCAGGTACCCCTTCTTTCTAGTGTTTCACTGTTACATTGTTGGATAAACCTACTTGTCATGAAGTATTTGTGTTTAATGTAGAGACTGTTTAATGTAGAGATATAGTAGATCACCCCAAATGAACAGGAGGCCAACGGGTGATGAAACAGAAGAGATAGTGATGGATACGGATTGTATCCTTGTTCCAAGAAGGGCACATCAATGGGGGAAAATCCCGGAGCAAGATTCTTCAAAGAACCTTTGACCCTGTTGTAATAAGATGGAGAAAATTGTATTCAACCAAGTTAATATCGAGGAGAGTTCTAGGTGCATTTGGAAGAAACATTTTGATAAACAGTTTGCAATTGTTGAAATGTCTACCCAAGAAGAGCCTCTTGTTGGGCTGAGAACCTGAGCTGCTGGAATGGGCAGGGCTGGGGCAGAGCTGACTTGTCTCTGGCATGAAAAGGAGAGGAAGAAAAGGTAGAAGGGGAAAGCCAAAGAGACTGGGCAGTGCTGGGGAGAAAGGAGAAAAAGAAAAGGAAGCAAACCCTGGCATTGGGGCGGCCAAGGAGGGCCACTGGGGAGAAGGAATTGTCTACTGGGCCATAGGTTGTTTGGTGTAATTACCTGCGACTGATGCTTTTGCACATCTGGGGCCCAGTGGGAGAGCAGGAAAAGGGCCAACTTCTGTCTGCAGCTGGAAGATGCCATGCAGGTAGAGCATAGGAGCTGAGGGCATCTGACTTCTAGATCAACCCAAGGTTTGGGAGGTGACAGAACCTTGCACCCGAGCTGGCTTGGGGGTTACAAGGGGAAAGGGCTAAATACAACTTGGGGGATGAAACTTCTGGTCTGGACGATCTTAATCACGTGTATGTGGATCCTTCAAAGAATCTATGACTAGAACTCAGAGGGTTCATGAACTTAAATAGGAAAAATTTACATCTTTATTTTCCCTAACCTCTCACTGAAATTGAGCATTGCCTTCTATTATGGACACAGGCAACGATCCCTAAGTTTTAGCCGCGCCGAGAGACATAACAGATTTTCACACCACACTTTTGTTGTTGCCAATATCTCAAGATATTTTTTATACTCGTTGCTGCTTTGAAATCATGTGGTCATAGACCCACCATCTGGGCATCAGAAAGAGTATGATGGTGCTGGACCCTAAGGACCAGACCGAAGGCAGGGTGGAGGTACCCCACCTGGTTTTCCGTTCTGTCATTTAATCCAGCACATTCTCTGTGCCAGACACTAGTAGCCCTAGGGCAGGTACATAGACAGTAAGGCAGAGAGCCTGCCCGGTGGAACCCAGGGACTGGGGGAGGCGTACAGCTCATCCAGACAAACAACCGCACCACACGGTGACATGCTGCAAGAGCACAGAAGCCGGGTTGGTGGGCTTAGACAAGGTTTCTTACGGGAAGTGACACTTGAACTGAGTTTTTCAGGATATATTAAGAAGTGCACACAGGACATAAAACTTTCCTCTGACCAGAAAAATCCCTCATCAAGCATGTGCGTGTCTCAGCTTAGAGTTCAGAGGAGCAAAAAGCAGAAATTTCCCCTGGCTGTGGGGCTGAAACAGGAAACCACCCAGAAACCCTCAGCAGAGGAGGCCGGGAGTCCCCAGTTCCCTGGGACGGAGTGGACATTTCACAGGAAATACTTCTGGGTGCAGCCCGAATCTGTTCCCATCCCTCTGTGTTGGAATAAAGGCTCCGTGAGCTCACGGGTTGTTGTCTGTTTCGCTGGTGAATGAATCACAAGCACCCGTGCCCGGCGCAGATCTGGCCTCTGCAGATTTCAGTTGAATGAGTGAATAAATCCAGCTGCAGCCTTCTAGAGCTGATGTGGGGGCAGCCGGATAGGGCGGCCCTGACTGCCTCTCTGCGTGGCATTTGTGTCTCCAAATCACCGTGGTGCCCTGCAATCTGGATGACCTGTAAGACCCCCTCCTCCCCACCCCCAAACTCCCGTGGATACAGAATTGCTTCAAGGCAGTGGGCAGGTGGGGCACCCATCACCTGGGCTGCTCGGGTGTGAGTGTCTCTGCCCTCTTCCCGGATGGCAAGGTGTTGTCGCAGAGATCTGCAGGGTCCTAGCGGGCATCTGAGCTGCCTGGATCAGGGATCCCTTTCCTCAGAGCATGGTCCGAGCTGGAAGCATGAGTCCCAGTTAGTAGCAGCAGAGGGCCGGGAGCATCCGCACCGGAGCCTCCATCCTGAGCTCACAGTGGGTGGAGAAAGTCGCCTCCTCACGGGGCCTCGCATAGGCTGATCCCTGATCCATAAAGGATAAAGCAGAGCATTTCTATGGCATCTCTGTTCCTCCCAGCAATGTTACGGGCTGAACTGTGTCCCCCGCCTCAAATTCATCTGTTGAAGCCCTAACCCCCAGCACCCCAGAATGTGACAGTATTTGGAGATAGGGTTTTTAAAGAGGTGATTAAGTTAAAATGAGGTCATATGGGTGGACCCTAATCTACTATGACTAGTGTCCTTTTAGGAGATTAGAACACAGGCGCACACAGAGGGAAGACCACGTGAGGCCACAGGGAGAAGACGTCCGTCTACAAGCCAAGGAGAGAGACCTCAGAGGAAACCAGCCCTGCCGACACCTTGATCTCAGACTTCTAGCCTCCAGATTTGTGGGGAAATAAATTTCTGTTGTTTAAACCCCCCCAGTCTGTGGTACTTTGTTATGACAACCCTGGCTGACTCATACAGATGACCTCACTCAGTGAATTTTTTCAGTGGGCTCCCTGAGGTGACACCCACGCTCTTCTGTCACCACAAAGGAGAAATAAATAGAAGTGCCTTCAAAGACTCATAGGTCAGAAGGGCCTCGGGACTCAGAGATGGGTTATTGGGTTATCTGGTGACCTTACTGTTGCTCTGTAAGAAAAACAGGGCTTCAGAGCTTGAATTTCCCAGAAGAGCGAGAGCTGCTTCTTGCTGGTGTCAGAAGACTCGCGCTCAGCAGCAATGTCACGTGATGTTCGCTCACGTAGATTGTACACACAGGGAAGGAGAGCCGCGGACCCTGAGTCAGGCTAAAAGTCTGACGTCTGCGGGGAGGTTAGTGGGTTTTCATGTTAAAAAAAAAGTCTTAGGCATGCCTCAGTCTTTACCAGGTTTATTAGTACTGAGCCTGACTTTACAGCACAAAGAGAACAATAAAAGTAAGTCCAGCTTGGAATTCCGCTTCGTAAGTACGCGGCAGCCAGTCTTTAAGCTTTAAGTGCATTTCACTGATTACTTGGCAATGCCTCCAAGGGCTTTGGGCACACGTGGCCGTCCCACCTCTCACTGCCCCTCCCCCATCTCCAGCTCAGTTTGCCTTCAATTGCCGGGCAGGTAACAGCCTCCAGCTGGGCTCTGCCTCCTGAGAAGGTCCAGGAGGTTTTGGTTGGTTTTGGATGGTAAGTGACTGATGGGCACGCTCCTCCAGGAAACAAACCCACGCTGGGTTATGCCGCCTCCTGCTGTACCCTCTGCCCAAGGTGAGTGAACTCTCATGGGCCCGGGGTTGCCAGGGTGGGAGGTGCAGGGTTTGCTGCTACCTGGCCCAGTTGTTTCACTTTCTGAGCTTCCGTTTCCTCCTTGTGAAGTGAGAAAAATAACAGCCCACCCAGCGGATTTTTGCAGGAGTTAAGGGAGTAACATACGAACGGACTGTGTCTGGGATCTCGTAAATACTAAGTGTCCATTCCCGTTCTTTCCCCGTCCTGTCTCGCCCAGCACCATGCTGGGCACACGCTGAGGTTGGGACAGAGCGTTGGTGAGTTGATGTCCTGCTCTCATCCACATCCCACCTGTCACTCACCTGGGTCCAGCTCAGATGGGATTGTCTTTGAAGAACGTGAACTTTAAAACTATTTTTCTGATAAAAGTAACTGATGCTCCTTTCATTCAGTTTGGAATATGTACTCAAGCCTAAAGAAGAAAATAAATATTATAGCCAACCCTAACATACAGAGATAACCATTGGTTAATATTTTGTGGTCTTTCCTTCGCATACGTGTACCTAAGTCCCTTGTACTCAACTGCCTGAACGTTTGCCCCGAGCATCTTAGAGAAACCCTTCAGCACCTAAGGCCTCAAAGACAAGACCTTACTTATATAGCAGAGCTACGTTTGACAGCTCTTTCTCTCTCCACAGTTGACGTGCCTGCCTACACCAGGGCCTGTCGCACACTTCTTACAGAAGTAAAATCACTCTCCTGTCAAAAACGCAGCAGAGAAAGCTGCCGGATACTTCCAGCCTCGCAGCTCGTGATGAGTGCCTTTTAAGTTAGGCAAATGATTTAGAGAAAAGAATTCCTCTGGGTTTCTTGACCTCTTGTTCTGTGCTCTGTTAGTTAGATGAAGAAATACAGTCATCTTGCTTTTAGTCTTGTTGAGAAGAAACTAGCTGCTGGGACCTCTGGCCGGTCCTTTCCCCAGATCAAAGTTTCATGGAGGAAATCAGAGGGCAGGCTCTTGGTGCCCGGCACCCCTGCACCACTCACCTGTGCAGGTCAACCAGGGCACCCAGCCGGGAGGCGAAGTGGGCCTGCAAGGCTGGGCATATTAATCTGATCCAAAGCATTTTTAGGAAATAACAATGCAAAGAGCATTTTGCTCAGGTGTAACGCATTATGGAGAGCAGCAGGGCTGTCACGCATCCTCCTGATTTGACACGGGGTCCACGATTTCACACTGGAAGTGTAAACAGAACCATAGCTGTGATTCTCACATAACTGAAGCTTGACTTGGTGGGTGACTTTTTTTTAAATTGGAGTATAGTTGGTTTACAATATTGTGTTAGGTTCAGGTGGACAGCAAAGTGATTCATTATAGGTATATATATTTTTTCAGATTATTTTCCATTATAGGTTATTACAAGGTATTGAATAGAATTCCCTGTGCTATACAGTAAATCCTTGTTGCTTATCTATTTTATGCATGGTAGTTTGTATCTGTTAATCCCATACTCCTAATTTGTCCCTCGCCCCTTCCTTTCCCCTTTGGTATCCATAAGTTTGTTTTTTATGTGTGTGAGTCTGTTTCTGTTTTGTATACAGATTAATTTGTATTATTTTTTTTAAGATTCCACATATGAGTGATATGGTATAATATTTGTCTTTCTCTGTCTGACTTACTTCATGAAGTATGATATTCTCTAGGTCCATCCATGTTGCTGCAAATGGCACAGTTTCATTCTTTTTATAGCTAATATTCCATGGTGTGTGCATATATATGGCATCTTCTTAAGTCAATTTCTGTTGATGGGTACTTGGGTTTCTTCCATGTTTTGGCTACTGTAAATAGCACTGCTATGAACATTGGGTTGCATGTGTCTTTTCAAATTAGAGTTTTTATTTTTTCGGGCTATATACACACGAGTGGGACTGCTGGATCATATGGTAGCTCCATTTTTAGTTTTTTAAGGACCCTCCATACCGTTTTCCATAGTGGCTGCACCAATTTACATTCCCATGAACAGTGTAGGAGGGTTCCCTTTTCTCCACACCCTCTCCAGCATTTATTATTGGTAGACTTTAATGATGGCCATATGTTAGCTCCATTTTTAGTTTTTTAAGGACCCTCCATACCGTTTTCCATAGTGGCTGCACCAATTTACATTCTGCTGGTAACTTTTGATTCCTGAAATCTGTCCTTGGTATTTGTGACCCTCCACCTGTGCGCTGATGAACCCAACTAGCCTTCAGATATATTTATGTGTGTGTGTGATTTTGTGAGAGTGTGTGTGTGTATAAAGGGAAGCACTCCAAGGTCACAAACCTGAGTTACACGCGGACCCCTTTAAATGAAAAGACTTCCTTGTGAACCAAAGAAAATGGAGACTTCTCTGAGAAACTGCGTTACAAGTAAAACCCTGTAAGCACAGGTGATCTCGGGCGTCATCAGAGCCATCCACATATCACAAAGACCCGCCTGCATGGGGCTTCCCCAGATGGAGTCATTCAGTTGGTCCTATCCATTTGTTTTTTTTTAAGATTATCACTGAAATGAAAACATAGCTAAATTTAATTAAGGGGCATGTGCCCTCCTTCATCAACTCTGCCAACTATTTTTTTTAAAATTTTATTTATCTGTGTTTGGCTGTGTTGGGTCTTCGTTTCTGTGCGAGGGCTTTCTCTAGTTGTGGCAAGCGGGGGCCACTCTTCATCGCGGTACGCGGGCCTCTCACCGCCGTGGCCTCTCCCGTTGCGGAGCACAGGCTCCGGACGCGCAGGCTCAGCGGCCGTGGCTCACGGGCTTGGTTGCTCCGCGGCACGTGGGATCTTCCCGGACCGGGGCACGAACCCGTGGCCCCTGCTCCGCGGCATGTGGGATCTTCCCGGACCGGGGCACGAACCCGTGGCCCCTGCATCGGCAGGCGGACTCTCAACCACTGCGCCACCAGGGAAGCCCTGCCAACTATTTTTAATAAACTCCTAGTCCGAGAAATACCGGTGTAGAATGTGGGTAAAGAAGAGAATGGTTGGTGCCACACTGCCCATGTGATAGTGCTCATAAGACTGTTCCTGATTGGCTGATCCTTTAATCTCATATTTTAAAAAATTCCGTAAGGCTTTTCTTGGATTTCACTTGAATCCGAGTCTTGGAGGTACAGCTTTGCCTTGGGGGGACTCTGCCTGAGCTGAGACAAAGGTTGTGTGCTGCAGGTAATTTGGTTGACGGGGCGCGATCCCAGAAGGCAGCAGTGAAGGACGGGTGAAGGGAAAGAAGAAGAGGGAAGACCATACAAGGCGGGCTTGCGAGTTGCCCACCAGAAGCCTCTGCAGAGGGTATAGGACGATCTCAGAGTTGTCCACCTGCCCAGGGAGGACTGGGAGAGTGGCACCCCTTGCTTAGTTCATTGTCTGGCCCCCCACCGGTTGAGGGGTCCCCCGGGGGCAGTAGCTCATGCCTTCCTAGGCTGTCTGCTGAGTGCCAGCCTCTGGAGATGCCCTGGGTGATCCGTTCATTTCCTGCTGCTGCTGCTGTAACAAAAGCACCGCGAACTGGGTGCCTAACAGGCATTTTTTCTCTCGTACCTCTGGAGGCCCGCAGTCCACCATCAGTTTCGCTGGGCCAAAATCAAGGTGTCTTGGAGATTTGCTCCTTCTGGAAGCTCTAGGGAGAAATCTACCCCTTGCCTCCAGCTTCTGGTGGCCACGACGTTCCTGGGCTCGTGGTCGCATCTCTCCAACCTTTGCTTCCACCTTCACGTTGCCTTCTCCTCTGGTGTCAAACCTCCCTCTGCCTCTTTCTTATAAGGACATGTGATGGCAGTCAGGACCCACCTAGGTCATCCTCCTCATCTCAAGATCCTTAGTCACAACTGCAACGACTCTTTTCCCTAAGAAGGGGACGTTTACAGGCTCCGGGGACTGCAACGTGGAGAGATCTTTGGGGGCCATTTTTCCGCCGACCACAGGTGAGAAGCAAGAGGCGAGTCTCGCTTGCTGCAGGTGAGACCCATCAGGGCCGAGCGGAGCGAAGCTTGTTGGAGCTGCTCACCCTCCCTGGAGCTGGAAGCAGAGGTGAGGCTGCCATCACCAGGGCAAAAGGCATCTGAGAGAACCAAGTGGACCCCTCTGACCGACAGACCAGGCCTGGCAGGGTGGCGGTGCAGGCAAGTCGCTGCAGGCCTGGGGAGTTCTGCAGTTATGTTTCAGTGCTGGTGAATGTTTGCCAGGTGTTGTGGCATCTGCTTGATTTATTTCTACGGGAGGGCAGTTTCACATATCCCTGCCCAGGGATGCGTAGTGAAGAGAACCTGGGATGACACCTCGGTCATCTTTTTCTACGTGTGCTTGCTTCCCACTCATGTGGAACGTTACTGGAAAAATTGCAGTAGGTACCTACCTCGTACCCCTGCCCTCACGCGCTCCACCCTAGAGAACTTTATCTCCCAAAATCAAATCTGCCCACGCCCCACCCTGGTCAGGCCCTTCAGTGGTTCGTGGTGCTGCACTGGGACAGCACTGGGATGGCACTTTGCACCACAACCCCTGCTTTTCTGAGTCCCCTGCTTACGGGGAGGGGACATTTGAGGACACGAGAGACTGACAGAGCTAGAGAGATACAGAGACAGAGACACAGAGGAGACTGACGGCGTCGTAACTCACTGAGGTTGCACTGTTGAGAGCTGGTCACCGTGAGTCAGGGAAGGGTTTCCAGTGGGTCGTTGTCCACCCTGAGATGCCTGAAGCTCTAAAGACCTGGGGATTGGAAGCAGCTCTCCCAGGAGAGCACGGGGGCCTTCCCACTGTGCTTATGTTCCTGCCACGTAACTACTGGCTGAATGAATAGAATGAGTGGATAAGCACAAGTAAGTTAATATCAACACTTGTAATTTGAAACTCTTATCAAAATGCAGTCTGCTTATTGCATAGGTCGTGCACCCACAGAGCTGGAAATCCACAAGGTGCAGAAAGGTGCACGCCCCCACCCCCCAGTTGCTGCAGAGGCAACCAGAGCTGTCTGCCCCGTGTGTATCCTTGCAGAATATTTTATGCATAGATGAGCCAAAATGTGCGTGCGTCATTGCTTTTTCCATTTCACCGTATCTTGGAAATCATTCCATAGTAGTTTTTAAGGAACTCTCATTCTTTTGTCTTACGAAGTTGCCTAGCATCTCATTGTATAGATCTGTGCCAGAGGTTATTTAACGTGCTCTGTTAATGGACATTCCTATCATGTCCAATCTTTTGCAAACAATGGAGCAGTTAATAACCTTTCACAAAAGTAATTTCACAAAAGTAATTTCTTGCAAATATATCTGTAAGATAGAGAAGTGGAACTTCTGGGTCAAAAGGTAAGTGTGCTTACAGTGTTTATAAAATATTGCCAAATTGACCTCCACAAAGATTACACCAACTTACCCTGGTATAAGATATTATACCAATATATTCTTATATTATAAGAATGTCTATCCCCCCACACTGTTACCAACAGAGCATGTTATCCAATGTTTTGATCTGGGGCAATCTGAGAGATGAAAATGGCATTTCAATATAATTTAATTTGAATGTTTCTTATAAGAGTGAGGTTGAACGTCTTAGTATATGTTTAAGAGGCTTTTGTATTCCCTATCTGTGTACAGTTAAGTCTTCTTTGACCATTTTTCTTGTTCTTTTTTCTTATTGGCTTGTAGAGCTCTGTATAGATTAGGAAAATTAAGACGTTGCACGGGATATGTCAATGATGAAATAGATATTGCAAATCATTTCAGCAGAAACTTTTTACTTAATTTTGTAAATAGTTCATTGTTAATCCACATGTAACTTATAGTCAGCCCTCCGTATCCGAGGTTCCGCTACCTCCTTGGATTCAACCAACCACAGATCGTGTAGTACTGTAGTATTTACTATTGAAAAATATCTACATACAAGTGGACACATGCAGTTCAAACCTTAGCTGTTCAAGGGTCAACTCTAATTGATCACACCAGGCAATTTTATTTCTCGGAATTCAATTAATACTTTTGATTATAATGATGTTTTTATAATTGGTAAGCTTTTCCAAACTTAATTTTTAGGCTAGTTGACTATTAAATCTTTTGGGGGTGTCTGACTTTCTTTCTTGAGGTTTAATTTTAGCTCCTACCGTTTCCATGCTCTGACATGTGTCCTGATGACTCACATCTTGCAGCCATCCTAAACCCACATCAAGTCCCAAGTCCTCAATAAAACTTGCCCAGCTGTCCCATCCATGTGACCTCTCCCAGTCCTCAGTCTCTGAGCCCATAAAGTATGAAATTCATCCCACTGCTCTATATTGCTTTCTGGTTGCTCTACAGGTATAAGTCTTATCCCTTCTAGGAAGCTGGGACATCGTTCACGTTCTTCTCAAGACTTAAGACTCTCCTGGGAACAAAGTATGAACATGATAAATACGTATTAACTGGAAATAACTTTTAGAGGTTCTTAACCTATGTTCCATGGATAGAATTCAGGGTGTCCTGAATTAGACTGATCTATTATATCATATTATATTAATTATATTACTGATGTCCTTATACGAAGAGAGAGATTCACACGGCCACAGAGGGAAAATGGTCATGTGAAGACAGAGGCAGATGTTGCCATCAGTCAAGGAAAGGCTGGGACCACCACAAGCTGGGAGAGGCCAAGAAGGATCCTCTCCTAGAGGCTTCAGAAGGAACATGGTCCTGCTGACACCTTGATTTTGGATGTTTAGCCGTCAGAACGGTGAGACAAAACACTTCTGTTGCTTAAGCCACCCAGTGTGTGGAACTTCATTATGGCAGCCCTAGGAAGTGAATACACACACTGCCTAAAACTTTGTCACCAACAGAAATCACACATATTTTCATGCAAGGTTATGTTTGCTAAAAATATCTGAAAATATTGCTTAAGCTCATCACTATTTTGAAATTACAGTAATTAAACCCAAAGCTGGATATTTTTATTTAATTGAGTAATAAATAACATAAATTAATCTTAAGCTATTTTTATATTCTCACCACTATATTTCAATATAATTATTTTTAATTTAATTTCTTAATTGAATTATAGTTGATTTACTCAATATAATTATTTCCTTTGTTATTCTCTTTAGTTTATTTTACGCATTTTATTTATTTATTTATTTATTTTTTGAGGTATGCGGGCCTCTCACTGTTGTGGCCTCTCCCGTTGCGGAGCACAGGCTCCAAGCGCGCAGGCTCAGCGGCCATGGCTCACGGGCCCAGCCGCTTCGCGGCATGTGGGCTCTTCCCGGACCGGGGCACAGAACCCGTGTCCCCTGCATCGGCAGGCGGATTCTCAACCACTGCGCCACCAGGGAAGCCCTATTTTACGCATTTTAAAACATTATCCTGAGAAAGAGTTTGTAAGCATGGGCGGAATGCCAAAGGAGTCCATGGCCCAATAGTTCAGCCTCACCTGCAGTACTCAACTGTGTCCAGCAGAAGACACTAGAGCACTTAGGCAAAGCTGCACATACAATGCTGCCTGTTTTACTGTTATTTTCCCCCATTGGAGAAACAAAAATGTCCTTTAAATTCATATTATTTTTAGAGTAGTAGTGATGTATGCACAGTGATCAGAATATGGAAATACTTACAGGCCTGCTATCCTATTTCTTTGTTGACTCTTAAAATTTCCATACCGTGTTTTAAATGCTTAAATGAACAGTTGGTACTAAAGTTATTTTTAAACTGTATCTTATAGCTGGAGCTACTTTGAAATTTCTATGTCCTATATGAAAGAATGCAATGAGCATAAAATGGAAATTAATATAAAGAATAACCTGACCACATTACAAATACAAATACATACAAAATACCAAATACTGTGATCCATGGTGATCACGGTATGGAAGGGCCTTCTAGGTCTTTGGCCATCCCAGCTAGAACATTATCCAAAGGCTTCCTAGTGTACATAATGTAGTCATTTATTTTCTTGGCAAAAGAAACCCTCTCCAATTGTCTTTTCTCAGAGAGTCTGATCACCCTGATATTTGTTAAATTATCCCAACAGACTGCATGCTGGGCTATTCAATTGCTTATTTTACAGAACAGTTTTGACAGGGAGGTCAGTTTGAAGGCAAGACCTGTTTGCCCTTCTCCTTCTCCCATCAATAGTCTAACCCCCAACTCACGGCCCTTCATAGGCAGCAAACTTCACAGACAGCTTTCTGCCTGGTTTTCCTGGTGGAGCAGGGTCAGAGAATGAGGGAAATGCAGTAACCGGTGGACCCCACCTATTTCTCCTTTTGACGTTGGTAAGGCCTCTCCTCTGTTGAACAAATTAACGACGGTCTCCTCAGTATGGCAGACCCATATCCTGAGTATCCCTGTGACCCAGGACATGGCAGAGAAATATTCCTCAAACCTAAAAACTCTACACATGGCAGGGCCACCTTCTCACACTGGATGGCAACCGTGTGGCGTAATTTGGGGCTTAGACGGATATGACTTCAAATCTTAACTGCAAATCTTAAGTGATATTGGTCAAATTACTTATCTTTGAACATACTCACTGAATAATAGTTATCTCCAATGATAGTTATCTCTGAATAGTATTATTATATCTGAACATGAGTTGTCTTCTCCATAAAATGGAGTAGCAATTGCTGTTTCCCGGGATTGTGCATATTCAATTCAATTTTGTTTGTAAAGTAGCAGGTGCACAGAACATATTCAGTCAATGTGAGCCCCCATCCCTTCCTGCTTCCCCAAAATGCATGCTTTCCCCTTGGAGGAGCTGCACAAACCAACTTGAGTATTACTTTATCATCCTAGAGAGACTTAGAAAGTGGAGGCTGTTAAAGATAAATTTCAGGAGAAGATAAACTCATGACTCATTCAAATATTAAAAAACGGACACATGTCAAAGATACTATTTAGCTCCTCATTCAGTGAGGGAATCAGGCAGATTTTATAACTGTTTCAATGAAGAAGTCAAGAAGCACAAATATACATGGAGTAAAAGAAAAGTTGAAATGAATAGTAAAGGAAGCAAAGCTGGTTTTTTTCCCACCAGCTGAGGAGGGGGAGTCAGCTGGACCTCTTCCAGTTAGGATGGAATTTACATGGCTACCAGTTATCTGCTGCTCTTAGAGTTGTCACATAGCTCAGAATCAGAATCAGAAGTAAAAAATCAGAATCCGCTAAGACAGAGGGTATGTTAATAGACAATGCATCGTTTTCCGTGAGAATACACTTTTCCCCCCCCTACTGCTGAAGGTCTGTGCCAGCAGTAATGGGCTCCGTTTTTCTTTCCTACTTCCTAGAACTAGATCATGCAGAAACTACCCTGCTATGGCCCAGGTTGTGAAATCACTAAAAATCAAGGTCCCGGGTCCTGGAACAAAGCTCCGGGCTCCAGAGGCAAACAAAGCCGTTTGCTGAGAATCAGTGCGTTGCAACAAAGTCCCAGCAGCGCACAGCCCCTCAGGCCTCCAGAGCCCGTCTCCCGCGTCCGGGCTGCGGCCGGGGCAGGTGGGCTGCGCGCGGTATCGCCCTACGGGAAGCCGCAGCCCTCCGCCCGCTGGCAGGGAGGTTGACCTGTGTGGCCGGCTCCGAGTCAATTTCACGCCCAGCGGGCGGCTCAGGTAAGGCACTCCGCCCAGCAGAGCGCCACCACCAGCTCCCAGTTTCTAGCTCCGGTGGTCTGCTTACTAATACAAAACCAATTCTTTCCACGACGTCGTCTCCAATTCTTGAGACTCACCAGAAGGCCATGCCACCTAATTTGGGACCCTCCCACTTCATTCCTGAGCTCGGGAAAATGTTAGTCCTAAGGTGGCTCCTTCACGTTGCCAATGGATGGGCATGTGGTCTGTGACTGTCATCGCCAGGTAGTGCCTTGCTTATCTCTCGGGGTTAGTAATTAAGTACGCAGGGGAAGTGATCCGGAACCATGATTTTTATTGATTGAACCACCTGGCTTCTGTGTTGAATATAGCAAGTGGATTCGGCTCCTGTTCCAGACTTTTTCTGCTCCAAATAGGTCCTCCCTTCGGACTTCCTACTTAGCAGGGTCGGTGAGTGAGGCGTTCACTCCTGCTGCAAAAGTTAAGGGGCGCCAGCGTGCAAAAACTTCCATAATTCAGATAAATAATATTTTAATACAATTTTAGGAAACCAAAAATCAATGCAAAATGTAAAAATTTTAAATAAAAATAGGATCCAACTTTACATGCAGGACCCTGAGGGTGAGTCCTGGCCCTGCCACCTATAGCCTAAATAAAAGCAAATCAGGCAAGTAGCACCTTAAACTTTGCCCCACTGGTGCTTAAGAATCTAGGCTCTCACAGGTAAATGTGCATTTTCTTTTTTCTTTTTTTTAACATCTTTATTGGAGTATAATTGCTTTACAATGGTGTGTTAGTTTCTGCTATACAACAAAGTGAATCAGCTATACATATACATACGTCCCCATATCTCCTCCCTCCTGCGTCTCCCCCCCACCCTCCCTATCCCACCCCTAAATGTGCATGTTCAAAACAGTGTATGTACACTTAAGATATACATTTCATTGAAAGTAAATTTTACGCTACAATTAAAAAACTAAACAGATATTGAACTCTGCTTAATTAAATACTTAAAGGAAAGTGTACTGATGTTTGAAATTTACTTTGTGTCCCCCCCCAAAAATAGAATAGGTTGTAGATGGGTGGAGGAAAGAATAAAGGGATAGATATTGATAAAATATAATAAAATCTTAGTAGTAGAAGCTAGGTGATAGGTATATAGGTGTTCACTGTAAAATTCTTTCAACTTTGCTATATTTTTGAAATTTTTCAAGGTAGTTTTAGAAATTTAAAAATAATTTGAAAAAGTATATGAAGTAATGTATACATTTAGTGTCTACCATGGTAAATGTGGGTCACCAGCTCCCAAGTTAGGGATCTTGTACTTAATGAGACAGAAAGAGCTTCTGTGGGAAGCTCTGGGTTTTTCTAGCAGCTCTATCACTTCCTGGTTGTATGACTGGAAAAGCACAGTATCTTTTCTAAACCTCTGCAGGGAGCCCCAGTGAATCAGGCAGCCAGATACCCCTAGAGTGAAGGCTGTCAGTCAACAAGCTCCACCCACTACAGAGCTCCATCCATCTTTTAGGGCCCCACCCTTAAATATTGTAGGACTGCTAGGGATCACCAGACAGTTGAGGAAAGCTTCCAGTGGGAAAGGAAGAGACCAAAACAAAGGAGAAAAATGGGGGAGGAGCTTGAGGGGGATGCTGGGAGAAGGAAGTCTTAAATAGATGGATGGATGGATTGATGGATAGATAGATAGATAGAGAGAGAGATAGATAGATAGATAGATAGATAGATAGACAGACAGACAGATAGATAGATATCCTGGGAGAGTTAAGAGAAGACATTGCATTTATGAAGCAAGAACGGATTACACACAAAGGCTTAAAGGTCAGAATGGCATTGGATTTCTCAGCAGCAACTCTGGAAGTTAGGAAATGGGACCAAAATGTCCTCAAAATCTTAAAGGAAAGTTATTTTCAGCCTAGAATTCTATATCCAGATGTGCTGGCATTCAAATATAATGGTACAATAAAAACTATTTCAAATGTGCAAGGTCTCAAGAAATGTCCTTTCCATGCACCCACTTTCAGAAGCTCCTGGAGGATGTACTTCACCAAAACAGAGAGTAAAACATGGATCCAGAATGATGATGAAGGGAACTTCTAGGACAACATCTGTGCAGCAAACAGGAGGCTCCAATAAGAGCGAATTGAAAATACTTAATCTGTTTGAATAATTAACAAAAGACTTACATTTCTGATATGAAATATGGGGGTGAACTTGTGATAGGTACGTTATGAAAACAAAAACAATTATTAAATTTAAGAAAATTAAAATTTATGCAAGAAAAAACCAGGTTGCACTATGATTAGGTGCCATCTTTACATTGAGTACAAGTAGCTTTCTGTTTATTAAATGTCTTTCAATTGAGATTAGTAAATTCTAACAACCTAACCGAAAATCGTGACGTAGCTACTTGGGGGGTGAGGAGGAAGGGTTTGAAAGAGTGTATGAAGAAGCCAAACCCTCACCTGCTATACTAAGCAGTCGATAGATAATTTATAAAGTGGAAAAATCAAGGAAAAGCAATAGGATATTATTTAGAAGTACGGAAAGCAGGGGGAAAAAAGCTAAAATGGGATGAGCAGATACAAGATCCACCCGGGAAACCGGATCCAAAACATAAATAGGAAGCCTGAGTTTATACCAATGGACATTTCTCTCCAGCCACCCCATGTTTTTCACCTGGTGGTATCCAGTCCCTCTTCATAAAGATACTTCAGGTACAGAATTGCTTCTCCTCTATGGAAGAGGAAGTGCTCAGAGCTTCCCTCTGCAGCCCCAGGGCTGCCCAGAGTGGAGTTGGGACCCACACTTGGCTGGAGGTTTGTGGGTAATAGCGAGAATAAGGATGGACAGAGACAGGAACTTCCCTGGTGGTCCAGTGGTTAAGACTCCGCACTCTCAGTGCAGGGGGCCTGGGTTCTATCCCTGGTCAGGGAACTAGATCCCACATGCTGCAACTAAAGATCCTGCAGACCGCAACGAAGATCCTGCTTGCTGCATCTAAGGCCCGGCACAGCCAAATAAATAAATAAATATTTAAAAAAAAAAAAAAAAAAAAAAGGATGGACGGAGACAAATGGTGGAGTTTGAAGGAGCAGTATTCTTATTGGAGGGTGGAGGAGCAAGGTCTGGAAGTGGCAGCAAAGAACTATGAAGATAGATACTTCTCTCCCCGTGTGCTGGGCTAGGAGCCTGAGGCTGCAAGTTCTTACATTTGGGCAAGTGCAGCAGACAGATTCCAGGGGGTCCCCCGAGTTCAAGCCACGTGAATCCCTTTCACCTGATGAATGGTGGGCAGGGTCTTTGACTTGCTTCTAACCAATACCACACTTGATTAGGTTATGTTATATGGTAAAAGGGGTACGGCGTCACGCCCATGATTACTTTATGATATACTTTGTACAATTATATCACTGTATATACAGATATATATATATACACACACACACATAAGGTGTTAACCTTGCCGGCATGAACTACAGAGGTTGTCCTTGATGGTTTGATGAAGGGAGAAGCCCTGCTGAGGAAGTCCATGGGGCAGGGAACTGCAAGTAACCTCTAGGGCCTGAGCTGACAGCCAGCAAAAGCCAGGGACCTCAGTCCTATACCTGTAAGGAAATGAATTCTGCCAACAACCTGAATGAGTTGGAAGTGGATTCTCCTGCAGTGGAGGCTTTATGTGGAAACACAGCCTGGCAGACACCTTCAGCGTAGCCTTGTGAGACCCTAAGCGAAGGACCCAGCTAAGCCATCCTGGATTCAGAAACTGTGAGCTAGTGTGTGTGTTGTTTGAAGCCATGATGTATATGGTAATTTGTTACCCAGCAACAGACACTAATACAAGCAGTGATGAAAGATACAGAGATGTAAGACCAGGTAGGTTCAGCTGGAATTATTTATACCATCCTAGCATTTGCCTACATCAAAGTTGGCTTCTAAGCTGAAACTCTGATCATAGCTCTCCCCTAAATAAAGATCTTCAGTGGGTCCCCGGTACCCCTCGGATCCAGGGCATTCAACTTTCCAGCCTCCTCTCTTCCTGCCACAGCTTCCTTCTCCCCATTGTCACCCACCCATCCCATCTCTCTCTTTTCTGTCAACCATTCTCAACCACTGACTGAGCTCCCCCAAACCCACTGGGCTTCCTCTCTCCTCTGGCTATGTTGCACCCCATGTAGCTCTCCAGCCTCCTCCCTCACCAGTTCCTACTCTTCAGTTCTGACAGCACTTCCTCTTCAGAGCCTTCCTCCAGGCCTGTAGGGTGAGTCAGGGCCTAGGCTTTGCGCCCCAGAGCTCTATCATTGTATTTGTTACTTGTGTTGTAACCGCCAGTCTGCTGCCTTTCTAGCCTGGAAGCTCTTTGCAGGAGACTGAGCAGTAGCCCAGCTGGTGGAGCTCTTCTGGGGCTCAGATTAGGAAAGGGAATCTCCTACCTGTGGCTGCAACAGACGCCAAAGTCAGAGGGGCTAGCAGACCCAAGAGCCAGGTGGGAAGTTGAAGATTAAAAAATGTAGGTATCGAAGGTTGGTTTTCTGGCACAGGTTCCATCCCTGTTTGGGGAACTAAGATCCTGCATGGCATGCCGGTGCAGCCCCCCGCCCCAAAAAAAGAGAGAAAGACAGATTTCAGCTCAATATGTAGATAACATTTTAATATAAAACTGTCCAAATGGAATAGACTGTCTTAGGAAAAGGTGAGTTCCTCATCTTTTAAAATTTAAGCACAGTTGAAACGACCATTTGGTGGAACGTTAAACCTTTATGAACTGAATAGTTCCTCAAATTAGATGACCTTTGTATTTCCTTGCATGGTTTTTATCTCACTCATATTCTCTTCTATACCCTGTTTTGTTATTTAAGTATATCAAACCATGGGAAATCTGTGCATATAGTAATCTAAAAATCAAAAATAGAGAAAAAAGCATAGAGAAATTTTAAAAAAAGAAGGTTGGTTTTCTGTTTTTTTTAACAATATAGTTAAATTCATCCTGAAAAATGGAATATGGAAATCTAGGATTATGATTAGCACATTTTATAGTAAACTACCCAGAGCTTGGAGATTGTCTTTTTTTTAACTGAGATATAATTGGCATACAATAAACTGCACATATTTGAAGTGTACAGTTTAAGTTTGTGTGTGTGTGTGTGTGTGTGTGTGTGTGTGTGTGTATCCCTGAAACCATCACTGCAGTCAAGATGGTGACCATCTCCATCACACCCAAGGTCTTCTCATGATGCCCCTTTGTAATCTCTGCCTCTCGTCCTAACCCCCCTCCCTAGACAACCACTGATCAGCTGTCACTATAGATTAGTTTGCATTTTCTAGTTTTATATAAGTGGAATCATATCATTGTACTTTTTCTTTGTCTAGCTTCTTCCATTCAGCATAATTTTTCTGAGATTCATCCATGTTGTTGTGGGTATCAGTAGTTCATTCCTTTTTTTTCCCGGGTAGCATTCCACTGTATGGATGTACCATGACTTGTTAACCCATTTGTTATCCATTGGGCTGTGTCTTAGTCAGTTCCAGCTGCTGTAACAAAATACCATAGACTGGGTGGCTTAAACAACAAGCCCTTTATTTCTCATGGTTCTGGAGTCTGGAAGTCTGAGGTCAGGGTGCCAACATGGCCTGATTCTGGTGAGAGCTCTCTTCTTCTGGAGAGAGCTCCCTCTCTCCTCACAGGGCAGAGAGAGGAAGCTCTATTCTCTTTCTCTTCTTATAGGGGCACTAATCCCATGATAGGGGCTCCATACTCGTGCCCTCATCTAAACCTAATAACTTCCCAAAGGCCTCACCTCTTAACACTATCCCATTGGGATTGGGGTTTCAACATATGAATTTTGTGGGTATACAGACATGCGGTACATAAGATGCTATTTCCTGTTTGGGGCTCTAACAAAGGTGCTATGAACATTCATGTACAAATCTTTGTATAGACATATATTTCCTTTTCTCTTGGGTAAATAGCTGTGCGTGGAATGGCTAGATAATATGACTGGTGTCCGTTTAACTTTTTTAAGAAATCCCCAAAGTGCTTCCAAACTTGCTATACCATATTACATTCCCACTAGCAGGGCATGAGTGCTGTAGTTCCTCCACATCCTTGTCAACACTTGGTATAGTCAGTCTTTTAAATTTAGACATTTGAATAGGTGTGTAGTAATATCTCATTATGGTTTAATCTGCATTTCAATAACAACTAATGATGTGAAACATCTTTTCATGTACTTATTTGCCATCTTATCTTGATGCCAGAAATCTGAGGGCCAAGATACAAAGGCATGTTTGTGAACATAAGTGGAGGGTGACCTGGGTGATTTCCTAAAAAACCACACTTCTTAGCATTTCTTAAAAAAAAGTAAAAGCTTTATTGAGATATAATTCACATACTATAAGATTTATCCATTTAAAGTATACAATTCAATGTGAATTTACTATAGTCACACAGTTGTGCAACCATCACCACAATCAATTTTAGAACATTCTCATCACCCCACAAAGAAACACAATACCCTTTAGTTGGCATTTCCCAAACCCTCTATCTGCACTCCCTCTACCCTAGGCCACCATTAAGCTACTCTCTGTCTCTATAGATTTGCCCATTCTGGATATTTCATATAAATGGAACCATAAATATACAGCTTTTTCTGACTAGCTTCTTTCACTTAGTATACTGTTTTCAAGGTTCATCCATTTGTACTTCCATGAATCAGTACTTCATTTTTTTAATAGCTAATATTCCATTGTATGGATATAATACGTTCCATTTGTCCATTTATCAGTTGATGGATATTTGGATTGTTTTCACTTTCTTACTGTAATGAATAATGCTGCTATGAACATGTATGTACAAGTTTTTGTGTGGATATATGTTTTCATTTTTCTGGGGTTTGTACCTAGGATTGGAATTGTTGGGTCATATGGTAATTCTATGCTGAATCTTTTCAGGAACTGTCAGACTGTTTTCCACAGTGGCTGCATCATTTTATATTCCCACAGGTATATACGGGCTCCAATTTCTCCACATCCTTGCCAACACTTATTATCTGTTTCTTATTATAGCCACCCTATACCAGTTGGCTATTATGTAACAGGGATGAATTGATGAAAGTAGCGAAATAGGAAGCTTGGGGTGGAACAGACATCTACCCTGGGCTCAATATGTATTGAGCACATGGCGGGGAGTGTCTGAATTTGGGTTCCCTCAGAATCAGACACTGAGACGAAGAACCCAGTGCAAGTAGTTTATTTTGAGGGAAAAGAAAACACTAGAAGGGGAGTAGGGGAGGGAGACCCAGAAGGCAAGGCAGCCAGTATGGGGTCAGCAATCAAGCCAGGAGCTACTGTGGACAAGAAGAACTTGGTCTCTCTAGGGAAACTCTTTGAGAGTCAGTACAGAACACACACCTCCAAGGGCTCCTGAGAAGTGAGAGAGTTGGGGTATTTATACACTGTGTCCAGTCAGCCATTGGTTAGGGCTGCTCCCAGGGGAAGTTAATTCCTTGCCCCTGCCATAAAGATAGCCCGACAGCCCTCCACTTAAAAAGGAAACAGGAAGTTTCCAGCAGTTTGAACTTGGGCTGGCATGCACTGAAATGGTTTGAACAAGGAGAAAGAGATAGGACACTGAGAGAGTGTACTACAGGGGCTATGAAACTGTGCCTACCTACCCCCAGGGAGCTTAAGTCTCAACAAGGCAAGATGTGACTACGTGGCAGAAAGAGAGAGCAGTCAGTGGAATACACTGCCACGTCAAAATGATGATCTGAACATTGTGAGGTCAGAAAGACAAAAACGATGACCACATATTGTGAGAATCTATTTACATGAGATGTCCAGGAAAGGCAAATCTAGAGAGACCGAAGGCAGATTCGTGGTTGCCTGGGGCGGGTAATGGGGGCGGGGAACCAGAGAGTGCCTATAAATGGGCTGGGGGGCTTTTTTTGATGGATGTGTTCTCAGATTGGATTGTGGTGATGTCTGCACAACTCTGTAAAAGTTTTAAAGATCATTGAATCATACACTAAAAATTAGTGAATTTTATGGTGTGTAAATTATACCTTAATAAAGCTGTTTTTAGTCAATGGTGTAGAGAGACTGAAAACTGCCTCGGGTGCCTGGATTCAGAGCCAGGCTCCATCCTTTGTCACTGCATACCAGGCATTGTGCTGCCCTGAACCAGAATCCAGGTGGTGCTGGGGCAAAATTACTTTGAAGTTGGAGATCCATCAGACATTGACTGCCATGAGCTGGATAAGTTACCCAGTCTCTCTGGGCTTCCTTTCCTTCATGTGGACAGTCCTGGGTGTTTTCTAAAGATCACAGAAGTACCTAGCAGATAGTATTGGATTTGTTACCTGGTGCCATTAAGGATGATTTCTTGGCATTATGAGGCCTAAATACGGTAATGGTCCAAACAAAAATGGATTGGAGAAGCATCCTAGCCCCAGGACACTTATAAAATGGATGGGACTTTTAAAATGAATAATGTAACAGTGCTAACAAAGAAGAGTACAGTGTAGGTCTAAGGAAAAGTGCCTCAAGGAAGACAATGGCAGTGAATAGCTTTCTGGGTGCGAGGCTTTTAACAATTTATACAGTTGGTAGAAAATCTGGCTTCAGGAAACCTCTAACTCAGCTTGATGAAGAATGAAAGGAATTTCCATTAGTTACTCCAGCTCCTATTCAGTCCTTCTGATGACAAAAGAAAATTGAAACCACTGAACCGTGCTTTATATAACCAAGATAATTGATTTGATTTAAGCAGGTAATAAACTTGGCAGGAATGCCGCACGTGATTGGTTGAATCAGGCTGTACAGTCATCATTTTAGTCAAACTCTCTTTTAAATACCAGTCGAGAAATTTCTCTTGCGTTAGACATCTCTCAGCTCAGCTTTCTATCACAATGTTCCCTCAGTACTTTTGCAATCAGCTGTGGTTGCTAGAAGTGTTTTGAGATAGGACTTTATTAGCTGCCAGCAAAATTAAGTCAACTGATTAAAGCTGTCTGGAGGTGGGTTTCATGAAATATCTTATGGGTATCTGATTTTCAGAATGAAGCTTAGCAGAACAAGAGAATCCTGTATATGACCAATCTTTCAAATGGGTTTGCCTTTAGAATCATTTTCAAATGACCCTAGTGGTGATTTTTATGATCTTTTCTACTTCTCTGAATTTTATGAATATTATAAAATAAATTGGTATTATTTTATTTTAATTGTAGGCATTTTAATTTGTTTAATTATGCTAAACAATACAGGAATATATTCTATTCATAAAAGATTCACACAACCCAAAAAGTGTTTAGAGTAAAAAGTAAAGTCCTACACTGCTACTGTCACCACTGATCCCAACTAATTTTGCTGCAGCTGTAAGAACTGTGACAATTTAATGAGCATCCGGCTAAGACTTTTTTTACAGTTATATGTAGTTTCCATGGTATTATGTTATGCGTTTTGATTATATTATATGTTGTGACTTGCCTTTTGTGCTTAAAAAGGTTTGGATGATCTTTAAATGTGTATATGTATACATATGTGTGTGTGTATATATATATACATACGTATATCTATGCACACATATATGTGTACATATAGATATATGCATACATACCTATGTAATATACACATATATATACATATATACCTTTTAATGTATATATATATCTTTATGTGTATATATAGCTTTTAATTGTTGCATAGTATTCCAGTGCTATAGCTTATTCTACAGTTCTCACCTTGACGGACATACATTTGGCTCTCCAGTTCATTGAACATCCTTTGTACATATATGTTTGTGCCTATGAACAAATATTTTTATAGGAGAGATTCCTAGAAGTGGAATCAGTGGATCAAAAGGTATTTGCGTGTATTGTAAAGCAACTATACTCCAATAAAAATTAATTTAAAAAATGGTATTTGCATTTTTATTTTCAGTAGATACTACGATATTGCTGTTCACACAGCTAAACCATATATACTCCTGCCAGCAGTTTATAAGTGAATAGCTCTTCCAAAAATCCTGAATATTATCAATTTAAAAAATTTTTGCCTGTCTGATGGGCAAAAAATATCTTGTTTCGTGAAAGATAGTGACATGGAGGTTAGGCATTTTTTCATATATTTATTGTTTCCAAATATTCCTGCCTTAGCATCTGCTTCATCCCTGCCTAGAACCGTCCTTGAAAATCCAACTCAGGTCTTACTTTCTCTTTGAAACTTTTCTAAGCAGAATGGAGTGGAAAGAGTATATCTTAGAGACTCTGAAAAACTGTATGAATAGTATTGTTCCTAATTATTCACTCCCCTTATCACTGAGAGTCCCTTTCCAGTTGCCCTGTGATTTGCAGGGGCCTCCCTATAGGAAGAGTATACTCTCCCTGTCTCATTATCATCCAACTTGGCTGTACGGCTTGCTTTGGCCAATGGACTGTGAAGAGTAGTCACAAGCGCCTACTTCAAACGGAAGCTCTCAGGGCTTCCCTGGTGGCGCAGTGGTTAAGAACCCTCCTGCCAATGCAGGGGACACGGGTTCAATCCCTGGTCCAGGAAGATCCCACATGCCATGGAGCAACTAAGCCCGTGTGCCACAACTACTGAGCCTGTGCTCTAGAGCCCGCATGCCACAACTACTGAGCCTGCATGCCACAACTATTGAAGCCCTCATGCCTAGAGCCTGTGCTCCGCAACGAGAGAAGCCACCGCAATGAGAAGCCCACATACCACAATGAAGAGTAGCCCCCGCTCGCTGCAACTAGAGAAAGCCCATGTGCATTAATGAAGACCCAACACAGCCAAAACTAAAATAAATAAAAATAAATAAATTTATCAAAAACAAACAAAAAGCCTTCCCCAAATCCCTTTTCCAGGGGAGTTTTATGGCCCTGCCGGAGATGGAAAGACCACTCATGCTTGTATAGACAAACATTATCACCAATATTTTATCTCCTGTTTGTTCTCCTGAAAACTCTTCATCTTTCCAAAAGGTCATTTGCTTTCCCATACATGCATTTCATCCCCTCTATTTCACCTATTAATATGGTATATAAGCCCCAAATTCTAAGCAATCCTTTGTGTTACACATATAGGTAAACTATTTTTTTCCTTCTATTAATCTATTTTTTGTCAGTTTAATTCATATGCCACAGGGACAGAAATAAGAGGGTAGAAAAAAAGTTTTTCCTCCTCTACAGGGGCCATTTGTTACTATGCAAAGCTGAATGATACACAGATGAGACAGATGGGCCTTGGCTTCCACTAGTGTCTGTGTCATTTGCTTGCCGAGTGAAGCTCATGGTCTGGAAGACCTTTGGTCAAATGCTCCTTTATAGGCTTATAAATTAAATACAGCTAATGATTTTTTCCTTCTTGTGAAGAACAAATAGGATGAACAAATTGTGACTGCTGTATGTTGGTATTAAATCAGAGTAATACATCTTTTTCAGAAGATAAATTATGCGTATTGTAGTAAGAAAAGAGATTGCATAATATTCACCAAATTCCCATACCAAATTATGTCTAAAAATTACTTTCTTACTGTTTAACGTTTGTGTTAAAGCATAAATAAGGAAGTGTCCCCCAAAAGTGCTTGAAATACTCATTTAGAATTATGACAGCCTGTCACATGGCCCACCTTTACTGCCCCAAGAGAGGTCATCAAAGGGAACTGAGTCCGTCCCCTTTTTGAAGCTGGCACCTTGCCCTCCCCACAGAGCTTGGCTGTGGGTCACAAGCAGCATTTCTGTATCTGTCCCTAAGAACAAGTAAGAAGAATCCCTGAAGTGCTTAGACTTTTTTTTTTTTAGCCACACCGCAAGGCATGTTGGATCTTAGCTCCCCAACCAGAGATTGAACCCATGCACCCTGCAGTGGAAGCACAGAGTCCTAACCACTGGACGGCAGGGAATTCCCAGTGCTTAGGCATTTGAAAAATTCATCTCACAGCAAGGGGCTGGAGAGTTATAGAGATATTGCCTAGATTTCGTTGAACAAATTTTTTTGAGATAGAAAATAAAGGGCAAAATACACTAGCCATTTGTCTGGTTGCTACTTATCATTGTGCAGAAATTTCCATCTCGTTGAGTGTTAAAAACAATCATAGTTGAAACAAGAGATAGCATGAGTTGGTGACTGTTGTAGCTGGGTGATGGGTACATGGAGGCTTCTACTTTCTCCCAATTTATGTGTAATTTGAATTTTTCCATAATAAAAAGTTTAGGAGAGAGAGAGGGAATCAAAGTATGCCTATTCCATAGAAGGGGGTCCCCCGAACTTGGCAAGCGTTTAAAACAATTGAGTAAATTACTTAACTTTCTGATTCTCGGTTTCTTTATCTGTAATATGGGATTAATGATACCTCTCTCATGGAATTGTGTCTTAGTAAGGGGTTCCAAGGAAAATACTCTTTTGTCTGCAAAACAAATACCTGTTTATAATGGGAATTTTTCCCCCTCTGGTTACTGAGGTAACTCTCAGAGTATTTGGGTTTAGATTAGCGCATAAGGGCAGAACCCTTGTGATGGGATTGGTGCCCTTATAAGAAGAGACTCTGGAGCTGTCTCTCTCCTCCTGCAGGTACCGAGGAAAGGCCTTGTGAGCACACAGGGAGAAGCCAGCCATCTGCCAGCCAGGAAAGAGCCCTCACAAAGAACCGCATCTGCCAGTACCTTGATCTGGGACTCCCAGCCTCCAGAACCGTGAGAAATAAAAGTCTGTTGTTTAAGCCCTCCAGTCTGTGGTATTTTGCTATAGCAGCCCAAGCTGACAAAGACAATATGCTTCTGCCTATATTTCTTCATCCAAGTCTAAATGCGTCTGTGTTTGCTTATGTCTTGTGCTTGTATCTATGTGTGTTTCTCCTTCTTCTGGATGTGGTTTTATCAAAAGAGCCTGAAGTACTTTAAGCATTTCTATAAACCAGAGGTAATGATAGCACCTATTTCATAAGCTTGTTATGAGTGTTAGACATCGTTATTTTACATTTATCATTTATTGATCCCTAGATTTGAAGAAGTTTGAATTTACTTTATTTTAGACCATCATTCATAAAGGCAATTTTATGGTTAAGAATGGGTTTGCACCTCAGCTTTACCCACCATTTATCCATCCATCCAGAGCCTCAGTTTCCCCATCTGCAAATGCACATAATAAGAATATCTTCCTAACAGGATAGGATGAAGTAATCCATATAAACTGCTTAGTACAATGCCTGGCACATAATAAACACACACTAAATGTCAGCCACTAGAAAGAGCACAGCGTTCTGTTAGAAATGATGGTGCTTGTAGGGAGAAAACCCACAGATGTGAGTGTTGGTGAGGCTGCAGTGTCCATGACTCTGTGGGCATCTTCACAAGGCTCCTTTTCCTGGGGAGAAGAGGATGAGCCACATTGGGCTTGTAATGGAAACCCCCACTCCCCATGCTGGGTGAGATGGATGATCATGAGTAACAGGCATTGGCTTCCTCTACCAGGAGGGACTGGCCTGTCATAGCTCGAGGGGACCCCTAGGCTGCCTGTTCCCCTCCAGAACTCATTTGAACACTAATCATTCTGTGCGCTATGGGTAATGACAGACCCTTGCTGATCCTTTTTTGTGCTTTTCAGCTGTGTTTCTTAACACATTCTTGACACCTGGAAGTAGATATCTGTGTCTATAAAGTAAAATGAACAAGACACACAAGAAAATGCATTTACCAAAAAAAGTAACTTACCAAGTTGAGGAAGGTACTTACTCTCTTGGAGCTTAAGTTTTCTCATGTATAAAATGAGAAGGTTAGAAGATCAGCTGTAGCACTGTGTCTACTTTTCTGGTGTGTACGTGGCACCCTTATTGGAGTTTCCTACCTCCTGGTCCCTGTCCTGATTGTGTAGGGAAATGTATCTCCATGAATGTTGTTTGGAAGGACAGTGCTGACACTAAGCAGAATTTCCCAGGTTCAAGTCCTTGCTATTTCTTCTTCTCTGTCCCCATCTCCACACCAAAGACCAGAGGGCTGCTGAGCTAGGCAATACCTGATGGGCAGATTTGGGGGAAAGGGACAGCGAAATTAAGGGATAATAAACCTCTTCCTGTAAAAAAAAAAAAAAGGTGTGATGGGCACACCCTACTTCCATACTCTCCTGGTGGAACCCCTAGGCTGTGTGCTTTTTTGCTTATTAATAAGAATAAAAGTGAAATCAGGAATGCAGCACTATTACAACAGCCAGTGTGTATGAGTATTTACCAGGTGCTGGGCATTATAGTCAGTAAGGGCTTTAAAAGCATCATCTCATTCCCTCTTTCAGGATGGTTCTTAATCAGGAGTCCTATCTGCTTGCAGGCACTGGTACAGCTGTACCGGTTGCCAAAGTGTGGAAATAGTACAGTGCTGGTTGGTTACTAGGTGATGGTGGAGTCCATCCAGTGCTTCACACCCACCCCACCCACTGCTCCGGCTCCAGATAAGGCATCGCTGGGGGGCATCTACCCACTAGCATCCTGCTGGGACTGCAGCAACTCCCAACCCGCAGACCTGTTGGGAAATGCTCAGTGCAACCTGGCTTTGCAAGGCTGTGTTTACCCGCCACCGTCTGGCTCGCTCTGTAATTATGGGAGCTGCTTGTTGGAGCGGCCTCCATGGTGTATAATACCAGTTATTCAATATTTTTAATGTCACTCTGCCTTTCTTTTTCTTTTTGTACCAACTATAGCAAGATTAAAGCAAACCCAACTCAAAGGTCTTTTAAAAATCTCCCCAGAAACCATATGTTTTTCATTTTGTCCTGCTGTCTTGGAGACCACGTTCATATGTATCCGTAACTATTACACAGTCGTAATCACAGCAAAGTTTTTTTTTTTTAAACATCTTTTTTGGAGTATAATTGCTTTACAGTGGTGTGTAGCAAAGTTCATTTTTGTGTCTTGCTTCTTTTGTGTAATATGATGCCATAAGCATTTTTGCAAATTTATACATAGTTTTCAAAATTATGATTTTAATGATTTATGAGCCCTTACTTTGATTTAAGTCAGATGACTATGCTATAAGTGGTGGGTGCAGGAGGGAGAGAGAAAAGAACGACACAATGTCCTCTCTCCCCACTTACTGGGACCTCCTGCAGCCTGTAGATTTCCCCAACAGGCATGAGATAGCTAGACAAAGTATGTATCAATAGCTCAAAGTTCTCCTACTGGGCTGAATTCATAGCCCTGGAGAAGGAACTCCTGTAGAAATCACAAACAGCTGTAATTGCAACTTTGTCAAGATACCCAGTTCTCCGGTCCCTTACTTGTGTTATGGCCGTTTTCTTGAGGAAGTTCAACCCCCATGATGCCTCAGAGCCTTTCGTAATGCCCTAATGAAAGTAGGGCAACTAGAACAAATGGTTAGTTTTGAAAACAGTCTGTCCATTAAGTTCTAGAAAAAGATCACTAATTTCTCAGCAATATCACTTGATCTCAAAGTGACTAACTTGCTTATTTTCAAACATTTTTTAAAACAGGGTCATCCACCCCCCTGCCCTGAATCGCTTGTCTATATATAATTCCCCATGTCTTCTTTCAAGTTGGAAAGGTAAGAAAGAAAAATAGGAGAGAACTTGATAACACTAGCTATTTGACACATTTTCCTGTTGCTAAGGCTTAAAAAAATTTTTTTTCATCCAACACAGTATTATCCCGTGCTTTGCTTGCTGTAAGCAATTTAGCAACAGGATTTACCTAAAAGAGCAGTTTTTGCTTGATCTAATTTTAGGTAATTACCTCTCTTTTCAAAGCTCATTTCCGTAGTACTCCTACTGGTCCTGCTTTGTCACACAGCAGTGTTTACCCCAGGATCTCCTGCTCGTAAGGCAATAGAAAGAACAGCTCAATTTCCTTCATCAAATATCTAGCATGAAATGTAAGTAAATGTGTAAAATAAGGAATTCCACACCACTCATAAAAATCTATCCACAAACAGGTGGAGAATGAAAAAACAAAACCTGAACCAGAATGCCTAAGTCAATAAAAGATTTCATAAAACCAAGCAAACGCTAAAATCACTGACAGCTGGATATCTAATCTGAGTCATTCCCCAAATAGGGCGCCCTTCTCGATGTTCACCGAATCCTGGGTATTTTCAATCAAAGGCTATGCCTTCCTGGGACTGGGTGTGCTAATGCCTTAATAAAGTTAGTAGCCCCTGGAAATAAAGAAGGAAGTCTCCCAGCTCCTCAGCATCCTGTCTCAGGGTTTGGAAAAACTTTTTTCTTTTAGAGCCTCAGTCTTTTTGTTTGAGCATGTTTTAAAATGCTTTACCTCAAAGAGCTACCTCTTCCAATAAAAAGAAGTACCTTTTCCAAATAAAGAGGAAAAAAAAAAGAGGTACCTTTTCCAATAAAAAGAGGTACCTTTTCCAGTAGAGAGGGAAAATATTATTTCTTTAGGACCTCTGTGCCGGGCACTGAATAGGTGCCTTTTGGGTGTTTTCTCATGAAAACCAAACTCTGAAAACTGTCTCACTGGCTCTGCGAGGGAACTATAATAGCTTCCCTGCTGTCACACACACACAAAGATTTTGTGAGAACCAAAGTAATGAGGGTAGTTGGGGGGAGATTTCAAACTCCTGAGAGAAGTCACCTGGGTGGGGTAGGAAGCTACCTTTTATTTTAAACATTTTTAACATTATGCAATACTTTTGAAGCAATCAACTTTTCAATCGTAACTTTTGCTTTACACATAGCGTGCTAAAGTTATCTTCAAGTCTGTAACATATTATATTAAAATAACAACTAGCGTTATTCACTTCAAATTTAATGATTCCACTCAAACCTAATGAAAAAACCTGAAAATTCCATTTTAAAATAAATAGACTACTTTAGGGCAGTTTTAGTTTTACAGAAAAAATTAGCAGAAAATACAGAGTCCACATATACCCCCCTCTTCACCATACATATTTTCCCTGTTATTAACATCCTGCATTAATGTGCCATACTTGTTACAATGGGTGAGCAGATGTTGATACTTTTTTTTTTTTTTTCTTTTTTTGCGGTACGCGGGCCTCTCACTGTTGTGGCCTCTCCCGTTGCGGAGCACAGGCTCCGGACGCGCAGGCTCAGCGGCCACGGCTCATGGGCCCAGCCGCTCTGCGGCATGTGGGATCTTCCCGGACCGGGGCACGAACCCGTGCCCCCTGCATCGGCAGGTGGACTCTCAACCACTGCGCCACCAGGGAAGCCCAATACATTATTATTAACAAAAGTCCATAGTTTACATTAGGGTTCACTTTTTTTTTTCATTGATTTATTTTATTTTTGGCTGTGTTGGGTCTTCATTGCTGTGCACGGGCTTTCTCTAGTTGCGGCGAGCGGGGGCTACCCTTCGTTGCGGTGCGTGGGCTTCTCATTGAGGTGGCTTCTCTTGTTGCGGAGCACAGGCTGTAGGTGCGCGGGCTTCAGTAGTTGTGGCTTGCGGGCTTAGTTGCTCCACGGCATGTGGGAAATTCCCAGACCAGGGCTCAAACCCGTGTCCCTGCATTGGCAGGAGGATTCTTTTTTTTCTTTTTTTTTTTTTAATTTATTTTTGGCTGCATTGGGTCTTCATTGCTGCCCGCAGGCTTTCTCTAGTTATGGCGAGCGGGGGCTACTCTTCATTGCGGTGTGCGGGCTTCTCATTACGGTGGCTTCTCTTGTTGCAGAGCACGGGCTCTAGGTGCACGGGCTTCAGTAGTTGTGGCACAAAGGCTCAGTAGTTGTGGCTCGCGGGCTCTAGAGCACAGGCTCAGTAGTTGTGGCGCACGGGCTTATTTGCTCTGCGGCATGTGGGATCTTCCCGGACCAGGGATCGAATCTGTGTCCCCTGCGTTGGCAGGAGCGTTCTTAACCACCGCTCCACCAGGGAAGTCTGGCAGGCGGATTTTTAACCACTGTGCCAGCAGGGAGGCCCCAAGTTTCACTCTTGGTGTTGTACATTCTGTGGGTTTTGACAAAGTATAATGACATGTATCCACCATGACAGTATTATACAGAATAATTTCACTACCCCTGAAGTCCCCTGTGCTCCACCAAACTTCTGCTAACCACTGGCAGTAATTCTCTCCAAATTCTACCCAGGCTCCTCTGAGCCCTTTTCTCCACCAGGCCTCAACCTTGGCCCACGAAGACTTGGTCAAACACTATCATGGCTTCTAACATCTCAAGTTCGTATCGCTAGGATGATCCTACCCCCTCTTAAAGTGCCTGCCTGAGAAAACTCAAGGTTGCCCAAAGAGGTGACTGTTCCAGCCAGCGCCTGAAGACAGGGGTCCCTTCTCCCAGCCTCTGTGGCAGGGAAGGAGCCTAACTTAGCAAGCCCAGATGGTTTCACGTGGACCCACCCCTTTTCCCACTTTTTGTAATTGTTCACTTCCCTGACTCTTCTCAAGTCCCCTCTTCCCCCTCCTCCCACCTTCATTCTCCCTTTAAACACCCAGTCACCTCAGCATGGATCAAGGTTGAATTCAGTCCACGCTGGGTTCTTTTCCCTTTTACAACTGACCAGAATCCTTATCACTTGAACTAGCATCAGGCTTTGTTTATCTTTCACGTCACTCGTCTTTTTACTATCTCCATAGTTTTGCCTTTTCCACTGTGTCATATAGCTGGAACACACGGTATGCAACCTTTTCAGACTGGCATCCTTCACTTAGCAATACACATTTGAGGTCCCGCCGTGTCCTTTCATGGCCTGACAGCTCATTTCGTTTTAGTACCAAATGATATTCCATTGTCTGGGTGGACCACAGTTTGTTTATCCTTTCACCCGTTGTAGGATATTTTGGCTGCTTCCAAGTTTTGGCAACTGTGACTAAAGCTGCTGTAGACATTTGTGTGCAGGTTTTTGTGTGGACAGAATTTTTCTGGAAATGTAGTATTTGGTTTTTTCTTTTACCTGACACATGATCTCTAGTCACCAGAACACTTCAGAATAAGTAAAACATGGTAAAACCTGAATGAACCGGAGAATTTTACATGTGCAGTGCTCAATTAACTAGGATATTTTCCTCTGCATTTGACTTTAAGTAGAGAGTGCAAATATATAAGAAAACAACTTATTATAAACTGGCTTTATAAAATTCATCTATATGATGGGCTTTCTTGCTACATTGTGCAATTTTGAGATATCTTAGAATGCTTGTCTTGGGACTTCCCTGGTGGTCCAGTGGCTAAGACGCCATGCTCCCAATGCAGGGGGCCCAGGTTTGATCCCTGGTCAGGGAACTAGATCCCACATGCTGCAACTAAGAGTTCGCATGCTGCAACTAAAAATCCTGCACGTGGCAGCAAAGATCCTGCGTACCGCAACTAGAACCCGGCGCAACCCGCTCCCCCCGCAAAAAAAAAAAAAACCTTACATTGTCCATATATCCCTACTAAAGAGATCCCTGTATGTAGGATGCCATGCTTGGTACCAGGTGGTTTCACAGCACACCATGACCATAGCCACACTGATTAGATGATTATTAGGGACCTGGTCCAATGGCAGGAAGCAGTTTTGGAGGTGGTCTTTTGTGAGAACTCTAGCCACCAGGGACAAGGTAATAGGTATCTTTTGTTTATTCCACCAAGAAAAATATCCTCCTTCTTTTGAGAAACATTCTTTCTGACCATGTAGCACATATTTGGAAAGAACTGTGACCACAGCAGTTAGTCTAGGGGTGGGCTCTGAAACCGCATC
This sequence comes from Physeter macrocephalus, assembly GCF_002837175.3. NCBI lineage: Eukaryota > Metazoa > Chordata > Mammalia > Artiodactyla > Physeteridae > Physeter > Physeter macrocephalus. The sequence continues at coordinate 70,366,237 of NC_041226.1, forward strand.
AGAACAACACAGCCCTTATCCTGAAATGTTTTAATTTGCAGCCAGAGAATCTATTAGTCATCTCTTCTCTGATGATGGAAATGTGGATATCTGGAGCTGTCAGTCATCGCATCCCCTGCCCTGTGGATGTAAACTGTATGAAAGAGAAGTAAACGAAGCTGTTACAGAGAAGTAAAGACCAGAGTCAAGGTGGTCCTCCGGGCTCTGGTTTCCACTGTTCCTGAGCCCCTGTCCTTCCCGAAGATCTGCAGTAATATCCCCTTTTAACTTAAACTGTTTTGATCTGGGTTTGGTTTGATCCCTGGACAGGGAACTAGATCCCACATGCTGCAACTAAGAGTTCGCATGCTGCAACTAAAAATCCTGCACGTGGCAGCAAAGATCCTGCGTACCGCAACTAGAACCCGGCGCAACCCGCTCCCCCCGCAAAAAAAAAAAAAACCTTACATTGTCCATATATCCCTACTAAAGAGATCCCTGTATGTAGGATGCCATGCTTGGTACCAGGTGGTTTCACAGCACACCATGACCATAGCCACACTGATTAGATGATTATTAGGGACCTGGTCCAATGGCAGGAAGCAGTTTTGGAGGTGGTCTTTTGTGAGAACTCTAGCCACCAGGGACAAGGTAATAGGTATCTTTTGTTTATTCCACCAAGAAAAATATCCTCCTTCTTTTGAGAAACATTCTTTCTGACCATGTAGCACATATTTGGAAAGAACTGTGACCACAGCAGTTAGTCTAGGGGTGGGCTCTGAAACCGCATCAGAACAACACAGCCCTTATCCTGAAATGTTTTAATTTGCAGCCAGAGAATCTATTAGTCATCTCTTCTCTGATGATGGAAATGTGGATATCTGGAGCTGTCAGTCATCGCATCCCCTGCCCTGTGGATGTAAACTGTATGAAAGAGAAGTAAACGAAGCTGTTACAGAGAAGTAAAGACCAGAGTCAAGGTGGTCCTCCGGGCTCTGGTTTCCACTGTTCCTGAGCCCCTGTCCTTCCCGAAGATCTGCAGTAATATCCCCTTTTAACTTAAACTGTTTTGATCTGGGTTTGTGTTATCAGTTGAATTGTGTCCACCCAAAATTCATATTTTTTTTAACATCTTTATTGGAGTATAACTGTTTTACAATGGTGTGTTAGTTTCTGCTTTACAACAAAGTGAATCAGTTATACATATACATATGTTCCCATATCTTTTCCCTCTTGCGTCTCCCTCCCTCCCACCCTCCCTATCCCACCCCTCTCGGTGGTCACAAAGCACCGAGCTGATCTCCCTGTGCTATGCGGCTGCTTCCCACTAGCTATCTAATTTACGTTTGGTAGTGCATATATGTCCATGCCACTCTCTCACTTTGTCCCAGCTTACCCTTCCCCCTCCCCGTATCCTCAAGTCCATGCTCTAGTAGGTCTGTGTTTTATTCCCGTCCTACCACTAATCTCTTCATGACATTTTTTTTCTTAGATTCCATATATATGTGTTAGTATACAGTACAAAATTCATATTTTGAAGCCCTAGGCTCCAGTACCTCAGAATGTGACTTTATTTGGAAATAAGATCACTGCAGATGTAATTAGTTAAGATGAGGTCATTAGGGTGGGCTCTAATCCATTAGGACTGGTGTCTTTATAAAAGGGGGAAATTCAGTCACAGACACATATAAGAAGAGTGCCATGTGAACATGGATATGGCCATCTACAAGACAAGGAGAGAGGCTTGGAATAGATCCTTCCCTGGCAGCCCTCAGAGGAACCACCCCTGATGATACCTCGATCTCAGGCTTCTAGTCTCCAGAACTGTGAGATAATACATTTCTGTTATTTAAGCCATCTAGATTGCAGTACTTTGCTAGGGCAGCCGGAGAAAATGGCGCAGTTTATTACATGCAACCAAGAATTCTGACTACCACAAGAGCCCTCTACTGGACAGCGATGGCTAAATCAGTTCAGTCCTCTCAAGGGAGTTAGAATGACAAGGCTCAATGAGTTGACTGATCAATAGTGACAGGAGATTAATCCTTTGTCAGTTGCTTCATTTGCAAATATTTTCTCCCATTCTGAGGGTTGTCTTTTGGTCTTGTTTATGGTTTCCTTTGCTGTGCAAAAGCTTTGAAGTTTCATTAGGTCCCATTTGTTTATTTCCATTTCTCTAGGAGGTGGGACAAAAAGGATCTTGCTGTGATTTATGTCATAGAGTGTTCTGCCTATGTTTTCCTCTAAGAGTTTGATAGTGTCTGGCCTTACATTTAGGTCTTTAATCCATTTTGAGTTTATTTTTGTGTATGGTGTTAGGGAGTGTTCTAATTTCATACTTTTACATGTACCTGTCCAGTTTTCCCAGCACCACTTATTGAA
>NC_041226.1:70368885-70431356 GCF_002837175.3 Physeter macrocephalus
CAATGTTCATTGCAGCTCTATTTACAGTAGCCAGGACATGGAAGCAACCCAAATGTCCATCGACAGATGAATGGATAAAGAAGATGTGGCACATGCATACAATGGAATATTACTCAGCCATAAAAAGAAACGAAATTGAGTTGTTTGTAATGAGGTGGATGGACCTAGAGTCTGTCATACAGAGTGAAGTAAGTCAGAAAGAGAAGAACAAATCACAAATGCTAACACATATATATGGAATCTAAGAAAAAAAAAAAAGTCATGAAGAACCTAGGGGTAGGACGGAAATAAGGATGCAGACCTGCTAGAGAATGGACTTGAGTATATGGGGAGGGGGAAGGGTAAGCTGTGACGAAGTGAGAGAGTGGCATGGACATATATACACTACCAAACGTAGGGTGGATAGCTAGTGGGAAGCAGCCGCATAGCACAGGGAGATCAGCTCGGTGCTTTGTGACCACCTAGAGGGGTGGGATAGGGAGGGTGGGAGGGAGGGAGACGCAAGAGGGAAGAGATATGGGAACATATGTATATGTACAGCTGATTCACTTTGTTATAAAGCAGAAACTAACACACCATTGTAAAGCAATTATACTCCAATAAAGATGTTAAAAAAAAAAAAAGGTAGTTATGGGAGCAATGGATGAGGAGACGCTGATGAGTCCGTGGGGACAGGGCCCTAACCTAGGGGACAACAGACTCTCAACTTCCGTGTCCTCTGAGCTCCTATCAAATGATTTTCATACTGCTTTGATTTCCTTTGAAACCTCCTGGCTTTGATATTGAGACATTTCCCTCATCCTAATTGTGCATTCCCTAGCACTCGAGCTACTCTGAGTGTGCCCTTGTTCCTTGCAACCTGAAAGATCTTGAATCTGCAAAATGAACAATATTTATGCCACTGCAACTAGCAAGAAAATATTAATCTTTGGGTAAATTGCCTTCACTTTATTACTAAAGAGAATCATGCAAAGAACTGGAAAGAACAAATGAACTAAATGAATAAATGCATTAGAGAAGAAAGTTTTCTCTAAAAACAGATGTTTTTCTTCAAATATAGAATGACCCACCATTATTCTTGGAACTCTATTTTCTGAGAGACACTGAGTATATACATGTAATTTTAGTAATGTCTTTAACAGTAATATCTTAAGATTTAATAAAGCGAAAAATACAATTATATGTATAAAAAATAGGATCATATTAATTATTCCATTACTTTTTTCTTATTAGACATGTCAGATTGTACCCAGAATAAAAATAATAGAATTTAAGGGCAGCATCAAGGAGTCTAATTTTCTTACTTGGAAATTCTGAATACTTACAAGTGGGATGTATTTACTAGCTATGGTATTTTATTTTAGTGACTTGCTTTATCCCTGGTGGAACATTTGCCCCTGTTACTTCTGTGAACTTCTATTGCCTTTAGCTTAACATAGTACCTCATTCTCCTGCACTGAATCACTGACTGCAATTTTCTAATAACAGGTCATGAAATATTCTCATTCTTGATTCTCCTGAAAAAGAATTCCTTAATGACGGAAAGAAGGAAGAAAGGAGGAAGGAAAGAAGGGAGGAATGGAGGAAGGGAGGGAGGGAGGGAAGGAAGGAGAAAAGAAAGAAGCCCCCTGCTGCCTTTCTGCTGTTAGCATCTTTGAACCAGTTCAGAAGCGAGCTTCTCAAAATGCTTAACAGTGACTCAACTCTTCAGCTTTCTCGTGAGACTGATTCTTTAATTCAGTCTCTTCTGTGGAAGTTATTTTTAAAGTTTTTTTTTTGGCTCTGTTAGGTCTTCATTGCTGCATGCGGGCTTTTCTCTAGTTGTGGCGAGCAGGGGCTACTCTTCGTTGCGGTGCGCGGGCTTCTCATTGCAGTGGCTTCTCTTGTTGTGGAGCACAGGCTCTAGGAGCGCAGGCTTCAGTAGTTGTGGCGCACGGGCTTAGTTGCTCCGCAGCATGTGGGATCTTCCTGGACCAGGGCTCCAACCCGTGTCCCCTGCATTGGCAGGCGGATTCTCCACCACTGCGACCAGGGCTACAACCCGTGTCCCCTGCATTGGCAGGCGGATTCTCCACCACTGCGCCACCATGGAAGCCTGTTCTGTGGGAGTTATTAACTTCATACACAGTACCTCTTACGATGTTCCTCTAAGCAGACCTCAGGCTGTTCTTTGTTACGCTGAAGCTCTACAACCCTCTGTTACCAGGTCTGAATCTTTGATCCTGGTGGTCCTGGTTCTTGTCCTACTGGGGCTGAATCCTCAGCGCCCCTCAGTCACACTTACCCTGCACGCACCAACCCAGTTAGCAAATCCTCAGAAAACTTGCCCAGATGATTTTGTCACAATCTCCCCTCCTTTTCCTCCTCACTTTGCACTTCTTTACGGAATCTGTCACACTGAATTACCGTCATTGGCTTCCTCAACAAACAGTGAGCTCTTCAAGGACACAAACCTTTGAAATCTCCCCTCAGTGGGGAGTCAGTGAAAGCCTGACGGTGCCCTTTCTTTTCACTTTCTACCAGTAAAATGCTGCCACCTTCCCCTCAGGCTGAGACACAGATTCCGTGAAGTTCTTTCTTAAAGGTCTCACCTGGCTCTCAGGGTGTTTGCATGAAATCTGCATGGTGCATTCCCTATTACCTGAGTTACCATTGAATATGCCCCTCTTCCTTGCAACCTGAAAGATCTTGAATCTGCAAAATGAACAATATTTATGCCAATGCAACTAGCAAGAAAATATGGTGGTGACGGTTCGGCACCTATCCCCTTGCCCCTCGTCCCCAGCTTGCCTTCCTGCCTCCATGGACTGTCCAGTGTATGTCCACCCTTCCAGATGTCATCTGTTTCCTTCAGTCATGTGGTCACTCTTTGTTCTGGATCTTTTTCCACTTCTCATTCACTCAGCAGTTAGAACAGAAATAATCCAATGTGAGAACTGTTGGATCAGTAGACCGTCAACCCCCATTTCTCGAAGCTTCTTTCCCCAACTACGAAGCTACCTTCCCTATTCAGAGTCACTCAGAGCCTAATTCCTTCTTCAGGTGCTGTGTTTGCTTCCAGATTTCCATAGTTAAGGAGAGAATGCAAGACCCTCACTTCTCTCAAAGTCTCCTGTCCTTAACTCCTTCAGAACAACTGCTCTTATAAAATGACAAAGTGGTGAATTTATCCATCTTTCCCCACCCCACCCGCCCCAGAAGAATTCTAGGACTTAAATTACTTTAAATTACATAGATAATATAAGTTGTAAAAACTTCGAGAGTTACAGCCAAAGTTAAAGTCCCCCCACCCCCCTCAAGCTTACTGTTGTTACTTCCAGATCATTTTCTATGCATGTACCTATATGTTTGAGTAGCAATGGAAATATACAGAATTTTTGGTCCTGGTTTGAGTTCTAGAACTATTAATGGGAATCAAGACCAAACCCCTAAAAAGTTATAGCCTGCCTGTCCTAGCCTTTTGGAATATCCTTGCCCTGCGTGGTATAGCTCTCAAGACAGCCAGTTGCTCACGGTCAAGCTGTCAAACAGAGGCTCAGTGTCTGATAACAGCTGTGGATTTTTGAGAAGCAAGTTGGCCTGTGGGATGCCTGTGGCCTCACTTCCTGCTGGTGGCCGTGGTAGGAATAGATGAGGGAGGCTCCCTCCAGGAGTGCTAGAGTGTCGATGCCACAGCCTGTAGGGCTCTACTGCTCAGTCCGCGGTCGCAATCTCGGGCTTCTGTCCTGGAGGAGGTAAATAATGACTAAGGAGGCCTCATGCACTTGGTTTAAGTTCTTCTCTCTAGATTTTTAGATAAAGCCATTTAAAAACTTCACCTACCATAACTTGGTTACTTTTTTTTTTTTTTGCGGTACGCGGGCCTCTCACTGCTGTGGCCTCTCCCGCTGCGGAGCACAGGCTCCGGACGCGCAGGCTCAGCGGCCACGGCTCACGGGCCCAGCCGCTCCGCGGCATGTGGGATCCTCCCGGACCGGTTAGTTACTTTTGTAGCGCAAAATCAAATAAGCCAAGTGCTATTGGAATGCCTGGCAGCTTCCTAATGCTTAATTCTTGAGGAGAACTCTGATCCATTTGTAAGACACACTGGAATGATGTGAAAGGGAAACAAATACAGTACTTAGTCTATGATCGCATCATCACACCAACATTTTTCCATTTCAGAAGGAATTCTGGCCTCATACCACAAAGTGGAAGTTGTTGGTTAATGGAGGCTAATGACAAACCATGGTGCAGCAGAGGCCAGTATACTGTGCTATGGCCCAGGGCAGAGCACAAGATTTATGGGAAGATGAGAGCACTGCCAGTTCTTTCATAAGTAAAAGAAACATCTTATCTAAAAGATATTTTTCCAATAGCACGGTGAAGTTTCTTTCCAATAGCACAGTGAAGTTTCTTTGCCCCCAAAAGGCTGAACCAAAAAGAAATAATGGCAGGTATCACTCAAGTTTTCCTATAAAAAAAAAATCTTTCTACATGTATATGTAAATATATATTATATATATTTATGTGTTTAAATACATATAACCTGTCTATATAAAATATTTTTACAGATGAAATATATGTTCATTATTTTTAAAAATGGAAAAGCTGCAGAACTGAGAGGGAGGAAATCACCTGCATCTGACTGCATAGAAATAACCCACTCTAAGAATTTTCATGTATGTCCTTCCATTCTTTTTTTCTGTTTATATATTTTTCTCCATTTTTATTTAGTTATTTAATTTTGATTGGAGTATAGTTGATTTACAATGCTGTACTAGTTTCTGCTGTACAGCAAAGTGAATCAGTTATACATATACATACAGCCACTCTTTTTTAGATTCTTTTCCCATATAGGTGATTACAGAGTATTAAGTAGAGTTCCCTGTGCTATACAGTAGGTTTTTGTTAGTTATCTCTCTTATATATAGTACTGTGTATATGTCAGTCCCAATCTCCCAATTTATCCCTCCCCACCCCTTACCCCCTTGGGAAACATAAGTTTGTTTTCTACATCTGTGACTATTTCTGTTTTGTAAAAAAGTTCACTTGTACCACTTTTTTAGATTCCACATATAAGTGATTTTTTTTCCCATTTTGAACACCTATTTCTATGAGTTTTAACACATGCATATATTGTGTTACCCCCACCAAAATCAGGGTACACAATATTATCACTCCCCAAATTCCCTCATTATCCCTTTGTAGTCATACCTTCCCTCACCCCTAATCCCTGGAACTAGCAAGCACTTGTCTGTCACTATAGCTTTGGGTTTTGGGAAATGTTGTATAAATGGAATCACAGAGTCTGTAACCTTTTGAGATTGGCTTCTTTCACTCAGTGTGTATAAGATCTATCCAAGATGTTGTATGTATCAACAGCTCATTACTTTTTATTCCTAACTAGTATTCCATTGTACAAATGTACCATGGTTTGTTTATGTATTTACAGATTGAAAGACATTTGGTGGTTTCTAATTCTGGTGATTGTGAATAAAGCTGTTATAAATATTTATGTATAAATTTTTGTGTGAACAAAAGTTTTCATTTCTCTAGACTTTAAATACCTAGGAGTGGGTTTCCTGAGTCATATGGTAAGTGTATGTTTACTTTGTAAGAAACTGCCCAACTGTTTTCCATAGTGGCTGTATCATTTTGCATTCCCAACAGCAATATGTGAGGTTTCCAGATGTTCTACATCCTTGTCAACAGTTGGTATTATCAGTGCATTTAATTTTCGCCATTCTGGTAGGTGCATAGTGGTATCTCATCATGGTTTTAATTTGCATTTTCCTATTGGATACTGATGTTGAACGCATGTGTTTATTTGCAAGCCACACACCCTCTTTGATAAAGTGTCTGTTCAAGCCTTTCATCATTTTTTAATTGGGTTGTTTGTTTTCTTCCTGTTGAGTTTGGAGAGTTCTTTATGTTGAAATCAAGTCCTTTGTTGGCCAGGTGATTTACAAATATTTTCTCCCAGTCGATAGTCTGTCTTTTCATTCTGTTAACAGTGTGTATATATTTTCTAAAAACAAAACTGAAATCAGAAGGTGCATGCTGTTTTATAATATACATTTTTCATTTAGCAATGTATCTTAAACATCTTTCCATGTTATTACTTCTTCTCAATATAACTTTTATGGCTGTACAGTATTCCCTTGCATGGGTGTACTACTGTAATTTATTTAACAAACTCTTCTGTTGAACATTTAGGTTGTTTTTAAATTTTTTACTTTTAAAAACATTACACTGGTGAACATACTTAGAGCTAAATCTTTTCACATTCTAAGTATTTCTCTAGGACAGATCCTGAGAAGCAGAATTGTTCTTTCATATTATATACATTTTAAAGGCTTTAAAAAAATACACAATGCAACTCCTCCAAAAAGGATATTTAAGTCTCATGATCAGATATGAAATCACATGGGGCACTATCATTGCTTGTTAACTTCACTTCCTTGGGAGCTTTAAAAAAAGTATGTCTTTTTTCTAATATGTTATTCTTTCATTAAAATAATGCTGAATATTTATTTAAATGTTTTTTGCTGTTTGTATATCTTTGTGTGTGTGTGTGTGAAGTGTCTCTTCATGTATACTTTTATATGGGGTAGTTCATGTTTTTCTTATTATTCTATAACTATATTTTATTGCAAATGTTTTCCCCCAGTTTTATTTCAATGTACCTTAATTGTGCAGGCCCCTTTTGAGTCCTTGTTCAAATCCTTGTAAATCAAAGATCCATCAGTGTTAGGGTCGCTGGATTTGGCAAATAAAAACAAACAACAAATACTTTTTAAATAAATATGCTCCAGATAGACATGGGACATATGTACTTATACTAAAAATTATCTGAAGTGTAAAGGTAACTGGGCACCCTGTATCTTACCTGCAACCCTAGCTAAGAGTCAAAACTGCATGGAACATGGCTGAATTGCATGTTGGGTTCTAAAGTCAGCACAATTGGCAAAAATTGTATAAGGCTGAAAGTGCCTTTAAAAGTCCTTTAAGTAGCTCTCAAGGTTCAGAATGCATGCCTTCTACCTTATATGGTAATTCTTATGCTCCATGACATTAAGAACCTCTCAGGAATAGGAGAAAGGTCCCTGGGCAGATGGCTGGTCATTAAAACCATTTCCCGCTCGTGTTAGTAGGTGTGGGGAGGAAAAAGGGGAGGATGTTAAAGGGTTCCTGTCTGTCTACAGGCTTTTTCTGCTTTGTATCAGTCTTCTAAAATGTTTAAACAAGTGGTTATTGGTAGTTGTGGTGGCTCAACAAGATTCAATAGTGAGGTTCATCCCACATGGGTATTATGTTCTAAAGTTAGTGCTCAAGAAAACATGACCACACTGTGACTCCATTGAATTGTTTTTATACAGTTACCCTGCAATCCACACTCCCCAACTCCCTCAGTCCACATTTTATTTTCAGTAAACATTCTAACCCCAAGTTACTCAAATATTTTTCTTGTGGGGGAACTTGTATATTTTGGATCCTTCAGCAGCTACTTAAGAGTAATCATGGTGACAGGCCTCATATGGTTTGTTGAGCAATCGTGTCGTGTTTCCTGCACCCTTTCTCTTTATTTCCCTTCCTGGACATTTTTTCTGAAAACTTTGTCCAACATTTTATTTTAGGGAACTATACCTAGTGATACGCAGAAGTTTCAAATCAATCATTAGTCAGGAGTCCAAAGCAAAATGAATGATGTATTTATTTCTCTCAAACACAATTCACAAATGACATTCAAATCTCATTTATTTCTAGCATATTTAAAACATTCCGATGAAATAAAAAATTTGTAATCCTTGCCAAAGTTCATTTTAATAGGATTTGACCTGTAGTCATATTGTCTCCTGTTCTCTTCCTTTATATGTACATCTATAATATACATATAATATATATTCAACATATTTCCATTAATACGTGTATAAAAATGTTCACTCAGGTTGTTTCACATATTAGATATATTGCTTTCATTGGTTGATACTGTCTAAATACGCTGAACTTCTTTAATTTCAATTTCCAAATCCAACACGGTATAAAAGAATTACATGGCTCTTCTCATATTGCTAAGGCTTCTGGAAAATCTTATTCACTTTTGAAGAGATTGGCAAGTCAAGGAGCAACTCAAACATTTACAAATAAATATATATACATATATACACATACACAAATATATAGGTACACAAATATACATACACAGAAACATATGTATATGTATACATATATATTTAACTTTTTATCATGGAAAATTTGAAATGCATAAAATAGAGAGAAGGGTACCCTCCCGTGCCCCACACCCAACTTCAATCATTACCAACTTTTTCACAATATTATTCACAATAATGATATCTTCCAATTTTAGTATATGTGCCGCTGAAGCGAGCACATAATAATGATATCTTTTTTTTTTTTTTGCCGCGTTGGGTCTTTGTTGCTGCACATGGGCTTTCTCTAGTTGTGGCGAGCGGGGGCTACTCTTCACTGAGGTGTGTGGGCTTCTCATTGTAGTGGCTTCTCTTGTTGCAGAGCACGGGCTCTAGGCACGCGGCTTCAGTAGTTGTGGCACGCGGACTCAGCAGCGGTGGCTCACGGGCTCTAGAGCACAGGCTCAGTAGTTGTGGCGCGCGAGCTTAGTTGCTCCGCGGCATGCGGGATCTTCCCAGACCAGGGATCAAACCGGTGTTCCCTGTATTGGCAGGCGGATTCTTAATCACTGTGCCACCAGGGAAGTCCACAATAATTATATCTTTTAATAAGCTTTTTTTCAAGTATAACATACAGAAAAGTGCACAGATCATAAGTGTGTAGCTCTATGAACTAATAAAAGGTGACTGCACCCATGTAACCACCACCCAGGTGAGGCTATAGAATGTAACCAGCACTGCAGCGGCCCTACCACATGCCCACCTAATCACTACCTCTTTATAGATCCCAAAAGGTAACCACTACCCTGACTTCTAGCATCATAGATTAGTTTTGCCTGTTTTTGAACTTTATGTAAATGGAATCATACAACTATTCTCATTGTCTTTTACTTAATATGTTTCTGAGACTAAAACACCTTGTTGTGTTTAACAGTGATTTGTCTTCATTGCTGTGTAGTATTCTATGGTAGAACTATATACTACAATATGTTTATCCATTCTACTGTAGATGGACATTAGAGTTCTATCTTGGTGAACACATCTATTGGTGAATGTAAATAGGCATTTAGATCTAGGAGTGAAATTTCTGGGTTACAGAATATGTGTGCAAAACAACTTTCCACCAATTTGCATGCCCACTGGCAGTGGATGAGCATTTCAGTTGTTCCACAGCCCTGTCAACACTTGATATTGTCAGTTTTTAAATTTTAGCTCTTCTGCTGTGGGTGTAGCCGTATCTCATTGAGGTTTAATTTGCAATTTCCTCATGATTAATGAGGTTGAACATGTTTTCATTTTTGTTGACCATTGGCTATCTATTCTTCTGATGTATCTGTTTTATCTCTTGCCCATTCTTCTACTTAGTTGTCTTTCATAAGAGTTCTTATGTACTGGATAGGAAACTTTTGTTGGTTATATGCATAGCAACTATTGCTAAATTGCATTTAAAAGATGCAGGGTCGTGAAAGAAAGCAAACAACTAGAGTACTAATATTGTTCACTTGCTTCACTTACGAGATGAAGATGAACTATTTAAAAATCCATAAAAATTATCACAATCTGAGTTTGAGGTTGGGGTTTACCCAGTGGCCTAATATTTTTCACAGAAGTTTCAGGAAAAAGGCAAATATATCTAATGACACAGAGGAGTGAATGGGTGGCTAGTTTATCCAGACAAAGTGCCCACTAGATGGCATTATCTTGGTGAAAAAGTGCAAAGCAGCCCCTGACAGGAGGAGTTGGCCTGGTAATCACAGGTAGGCTTTGTTGAGTATAAACAATTTCACAGAACATGAACATCAGCAAGGCCTCTCTGATCATGTTCAAGACAAAACAGGAGCCCTCTGTAATTATGTCTAAACAACAGGCAAAACCCTGAACATTGTCCAAACCGCAAAATGACCAAACATCCCCCTACTCTGGCTAAGAGTAATGCCTGCTGTTTCTTTACCAGCTACATAACTTTAGCCTCAGTCTAGTCTGCCCTCCTTCTAGATAAGACTTATTAAGATATCCAGTCTTAAGAATTACCACTGCTTCCTGGCAGCATCCAACCCAGAGCCAAGCTCCACTTCTTTAAACACTCCCCCAGATCATGCAGCAAAAGCCCCAAATCCTATGAGTCTCCTTCTAACACCCTCTTACTGAGACACCCCATGGTTCCCCATGGTGTGTATCCTTCCTCACTGTATCAAGCAATAAAGTCGACTAGTGATATACCTAACCACTAGGTCACGTGGTTCCTGGTGTGTTCCTGGTGTTCTTTGGTTGGAGGGCATTGACATTGGGGAACTCAGGATAATCCAATAGCCTGCGACTATTTACTTGTCAGGACACTAAAAAGAGGCCTATCTCTAGGGTGAATTTATACTAGTCACAGACACTGAAATGATGCATAAATAAAATAATTAATTAATAATTTTAAAGAAACCCAGAGGAGTCAGAAAAAAGCCCATTTATAGAGACCAGAAGTAGATTAGTGGTCCCTGGAGCTGTATGTGGAAAGGGGGATAAATGTTAAAAGTCCTCTTATTTGGGGTGATGTTCTAAACCGTATTATGGCGATGGCTGCGTAACTCAGTCAATTTGCTAAAACTCATTGAATTGTATACTTAAAGTGAGTGAATCACGTGGTATATAAATTATACCTCAATATAGTTGTTAAAACAACAACAATTCCAGGGGAGACCAGCTACATGAATTCAGCAAACATTCTCTGTAATCAGACTACATGACACGTACATTGTAAGCAGAAAGTTGGTTGGGACATAAATTCAGAGCAAGTCGAATTGGCTATATGATTAGAATACCTCCATTTACATCACAGAGCTACAACCACGGCAGATGTGGAGTCTTTATACTTTAGTGTTTGCCTCGGTGGCTTTCATTTTCCCAGGTTCTGCTGGCCAAATAATCCCTCTTCTGGTTACAACTCCTACTTTTAGCCTACAAATCATGTTGTCCTAGAACCATTTTTCATCTTAAAACTTAAAGATACCTTGGCTCTGAACTACCATGAGTTGTGTTTACAGCCTCAGGGCCAATTTTATTTGCAAGTTTCAATGTTTCGAATGGGAGGGAAGAGGACAATGGTTGACTTTTTGTCCCTTGGACTATCACAATTTTATATCAGAAATAGAATGGCAATCAGGTCATTTTTATCTTCTAAAAAAATCACTACAGGCACACAACGAGCACAATACAGCTGCCCTTCCTACAATGTGACACAGAAGTAGGGTTGCCAGATTAAATATATGCATGTCCCATGGAATATTTGGGACGTACAAAGACTAAAAAATTATTCATTGTTCATCTGAAATTAAAATTTAACTGAGCATCCTATATTTCATTTGCGAGTAAAGACACAGAAGACGTGGGAAATGAAGAAAAACACACTGTCCAAATAACTTTAGCGTAAAGGGGTGGAAGAAACAAACGCCAGATTGTTAACAGCCTTAAATCGGAGCCGGCAAATGCTACCTGTAGCAGAGGAAAGGAGAAAATCTTATCCCTCAAGTTTTACAGCCGAGTCACAAGTATTAGTACTGGGAGAAAGGGAGCGTCACAGTCAAGGGGAGGATGGAAGCAAAACTTCATTTCTTCCTAGTTTGGAACTAGAATCCCCACTCAGCCTTTCTGCGTGGCAGCGCCCAGGGTAAAAGCGCCCACAAGGAAGGGATTCCATTTTGCGGCCTGGCTGAGGAGCGCGGCGATTTTCCGACGCCAGGGCCGTGATACCTGGCAGACAGCGGCGCCAGGTAACCGAGAGAACCCTGGGCCAGGACGGATCCGGAAGTAAGGAGTTCGCCCCGCCCCGCGGCCGAGCCCCGCCCTTCGGCCCCTCCCACTAGGCCCGGCCTTACGGGATGACGTGTCTGAACTCTGGAGGCGGAAGCGGGAAGAGGTCGCCGGGGTAGGAGCTGGCGAGGTGTGGCTGGTTGGCCTTGCGCACGCGCGATTCGCGCAGTGGGCGGACCGGAGTGCTCCTGGAGTCCGGTGACCATTTTTATTGAGGAATACTCCACTTCTCCGGGTTTTTGCTGATGCTGAGCTCGGCCGATAGAGGCGGCGGCTTGGTTGGGAAGGAAGAAGATTAGGGACCACCCGCCCTTAGACATACCCACTGCAGCGGGCTCGGTCTCAATGAGTGGCCGTTTGACTGCGGGCAGTCAGTCCCCCTTCTTTCCTCTGTGAATAGAGGCAGTTAAACTCGTGTGGAAAACCTCAGGTTTACTTCGGCGCTGAAAGTCCGCGATTCTAAATTCAGATCTAGAATTTATGGGGTCCGGCCAGTACCAGTCCTGTAGTGCTTTGCGGTTACTTGCCCTTCATGTGCCAGACGCTGCTCTAGGCTTGGGGTTGTAGAGAAGAGGTCCTTACTCCCATGGGGTTTACGTGTAAACAGGGAGTGAGACAGTAAACAAATAACCACGTTAATTCCAGGTAGTGATAAGTACTGTGGGGTGCCAGGGTTAAGCAGAAGAGTGGACTTGAGGGATTTAAAGATCTTATGAGATCGCTGTTGTCAAGAGTGGAACCTGAGAGGCTATAGCAGTAAGTACTAGTGCAAGAGAACTAAGATTTTGGCTTGGACTAGGGGGTAGCTGTGGACATGGCAAGTATTGAAAGGATTTAGTCTAGTTTAGCGGCCCAGCGAGCACAACTTGTTGAAGGACTGTATGTCGGGAGTGAGGGAAAGAGAAATTTAGGTTACCTCCCAGGTTTTTGGCCTGAGAAGCAGGCGGGCAGTGGTGCCCATTTTCTGCTTTGTGGAACACTGGAGGAGGAAAAGGTTGGGATGGGAGCGGTGAGATAGTGAAGATAAGTATTTAGTGGCACCAGGTAACTAAGAAGAAAGCGAACAAAAATGTTAATTGTCTTACCCCTTTCCTTTCTAAATGGAGAGAACATTGCTTCCTCTCTTTTTTTTTTTTTTTTTTTTGCGGTACGCGGGCCTCTCACTGCTGTGGCCTCTCCCGCTGGGGAGCACAGGCTCCGGACGCACAGGCTCAGCGGCCATGGCTCACAGGCCCGGCCGCTCCGCGGCATGTGGGATCTTCCCGGACCAGGGCACGAACCCGCATCCCCTGCATCAGCAGGCGGACTCTCAACCACTGCGCCACCAGGGAAACTCTGCTTCCTCTTATTCTGTTGGAAATCTCTATGAGTTCAAGTATAGGATATTATAAATTCTTTTCCCTGGCCCAAGTAAGTTCAGCAAATATGCTAGTTGATTTGCTCGAGGGGGAAGTGGCCTAGACACGATACCACTGTTCAGGCCCCCCTCACCTGCCTACCCACCCTCACCCCCGTTTGGGTTATAAAAATGGCTGCCTTTCCTCTGCCCAGCACTTAATGTGCATTGCCCCCCCACCCTTAAACTTCACAACAAACTAAAGAAGATGGACATGCTTTTCTCTCTGCTTCCCAGTTCTCCCCTATTATCTGGGACTTGGTGTATTAACTTGCTCAAGGTCCACATAACTAGATAGTAGTGTTCCAAAGCTGGAGTTCATAGTGCAAACTACCTTTGCAAGGAAGAATTCCTTCATTGTTCTGGTTACGCCACAGGATAGAACAGTGGGTCTTAGCCTTTTTTTTGCAGGGTCATAGATTCCTTTGAAAACTTAATAAATGTTATAAACTTTCCAGGGGGGAAATGTGCAGATCCCCACAAGAATTTAGATAGGATTGCACGGGTCTCCGCATTTTGAATTGTCCACTTAGCAAACTTGCCAATTCTTTTTTTAAAAAATAACTTTATGAAAGTTTAGTTTTATTTATTTATTAAATTTATTTATTTCTTTATTTTTGGCTACATTGGGTCTTCGTTGCTGCGCGCGGGTTTTCTCTAGTTGTGGCGAGCGGGGGCTAGTCTTCGTTGCGGCGAGCAGGCTTCTCATTGTGGTGGCTTCTCTTGTGGACGAGCACAGGCTCTAGGCACATGGGCTTCAGTAGTTGTGGCTCGCGGTCTCTAGAGCACAGGCTCAGCAGTTGTGGTGTGCCAGCTTAGTTGCTCTGCAGCGTGTGGGATCTTCCCAGACCAGGGATCGACCCCGTGTCCCCTGCACTGGCAAGCGGATTCTTAACCACTGCACCACCAGGGAAGTCCTGACTTGCCAATTCTTGAATTCTGAGCGGGAGGTAGTTCTGGGTTATGATTCCTTGCTTATGTACTCTAAGTTGGTGCCCTCTTCTGCAGATTCGATTGAACTCTAAAGCTCAGAGGAATTGACTTTATAAAGACTGTTGCCCACCAGTCCAGTTCTACAAGGATCAAGCTATTCGCTACTGCAGTCGTGCACCAACAGTGCACCCTGAGGGGAATTCAGGATGGAGGAAAAAACAGGAATGTTCTGTGCTTTATATACTGGCCCTGGATAGTTAAGATGCATATCTAAGGAATAATTTCAGTGAACTCAGATTCTTGCATCTTCTCATACATACAAAAGCACTAAAACCTTTAACTTGAGATGTCTGTTCTCTGTGTTTAGCAGTAACCATTTGATGTTGGCCAACCTGTTTTTTTCCAGCCAAAAAACTCCTATATATCCTGGCTCCTCCCTTACCTCTTCAGAACAGTTCCTCAGAGCTATCTGAGAGGCGGTCTCCTCAGTAAAGTCCCCGAATAAAATTTAACTCACACCTTTTATGTTGTGTGTTTTCCTTTGTCACGAAAAGCAAGTTTCTCCTTGAAAAATACTCAAAATGCACCACACAAACACACACAAGTACGTCTGTGCATATACAAACGGACATCGCATCACTTCAATAGGAAAAGTGACAGAAACTTGCCCAGGGATGATCATACCAGATTTCTATTTTGCTGGAACTACATTTCTCACTGGGCTCTCAGGTGTGCTCCTGTCTTCCTTTGCAAAGAAATGTCAACACTCCCTTCTCCTATTTGTCTACTGCCATTTTCCCCCCACCTCATTTCCACTAACCTCTTTAAAGAGATCTTGTTTAGTCTATGCAAACAATCACTGTCCACGCAAGAATGAGCCACCGCATCCAATGCTGGGAACCTGTCCGTGCACACACCTCTGAGTAGCTGTCTATTTGAAGATTTGTGGCTAGTTCCTCCCCACTGGTTTCCTTATCCTGCACCCAACCGTCTCCCAAACTTCTCCTTCCCCCTACCAACTCAGCCTTCATCAGCAAGTACTTTTTGGAGCACCACCTCTGTAATGGGGGCTGGTGTGCCTTGGGCACTGTAGCGAGGAAACCGTGGAAAACCGGGCAAGGCAGCAAGCACGGGGTGCTGGGCAAGTGAGACGCTCCACGACGCCCCAAGGGGGCTCTAGATCGGAATTTGGAACAGGAACGGGAGCGCTGGACCCTCTCCCGCGGCAAACACCCCAGCCGACCCGCTGAAAACCTGGCAAGTGGATTTCCTCCACTTTCACTCCCAGAAACTCCTCGGGGCGCTTGCGGCCGCTCTCACTGAGCATGTGCAGGCGGCGCTGCGCATGCTCCGTCGAGGTCCAATTCGGAGTCTGTTGCGGAACCCGCGGTGTCTCCTCGCGCAACCGGAACTATCCGTCGCGGGGCCGGCCTGGCTCAGCTCCGGCGGCCTGGTTGTCGTCTCCGAGCCTCCCCGTCCCTCCCTCCCTCTTCACCCCCCGCGGCTCTGCTGCCCTTTCCCCGAAACAGCCGTTATGAGCGCGAGGCTGCCGGCGCCGTCTCCACCTCGGTGGCAGTTGCTGCTGTCGCTGCTCCTGCTGGGGGCGGCCCCGGGCCCGCGTCGGAGCGCCGCCTTCTACTTGCCCGGCCTGGCGCCCGTCAACTTCTGCGAGGAAGAAAAAAAGAGCGACGAGTGCAAGGTGAGTGCGGCCTGGCGGACCCCCCGTGCACAGTCGGAAGAGGAAGCCTCCCCCTGCCGGGGGGAGCCGGCGTCCCAAGGGAAGGGGGCGTATCAGTGGGTGCGGTTGGGTGTCCCCAGAAGCGCGTGGGGTTGGCCGCGCTGTGGGGCGCAGGCTCTGGAACGGCCTCTGTACCGGGGTAGATTCTGGCGGACTCGGCGGGCCAGGTAGCACGAGCAGGTGGGTTCAGTTTTCCCGGAATAGGGACTGTGTGTGTACGGCGCTCGCTTGGCGTTGGAGGCGTGCAGGTCAGCGAGCGTTCCACGGGCGAGTGTCCGCTCACAGCCCCAGTGTCCCGCCTCCAAGGAAGGGGACGGCCAGGTCTTCCAGTAACTTGTAATTTCATTGCTTCGCGTTTTCTACTCTTCTGGAACCCTGGTTGGTTATGAGGACTTGTTCTTTCTAGGACTTCGGTGTTTTAACCTCACGGTTAGCAGTCGCTTCCTTGTTTGTGGCATTTAACACCCAGAACCGCGTAAACTGCATTAATAAGGAGTTGCTGTGATGGTTGAGACAGTTAATGTCTACCATTTAAGTGTAAAAAAAAATTTTAATATGCAAAAAATATGGAAGATCCCACTAGTTTCTCTGAGATTGTTTTAAACACTTAAAAGGAGCAGACAACAGGAGAAACCGGCGTTTTCTGCCCTTCCTAGGGCAGATCTTGAAAACTTTGATCTCTTACAGCCTTAAACTCAAGGTTTTCAGTTTAACCACTAAGTAAAAGAGACGTAGGTAACCTGCTTTTAGGTTATTAGGTAGAGGGCAGGAAAGTATACATACACAGTTATTTTAGGTTGCTAAAACTTACCCTTTGGGGCGCAAGAAACTCTTTGAAACCGTTAATACTTTTAACAGTTCAAGTAATCGTTTAGCAAACTTTTACAGTCTATAAGTAAGTTTATTTACTAATCTTGGTTTTTTTAAGCTGGTGTTTATTACTGCTAGCTTTACTATAGTTGTGAATTTTGAGCTTATTTTAGGGCACTGAAGAAGCTATTAAACTTTTCATGGCATTTTAGAGTCTTTTTAAAAACTTGGATCTCTAAAAATGTCTAAGGATCTTTCAGGTGTACTCACATCAACAGTTAGTGCTTGAATACTGTAACTCTCGTACCTTGCAGTGCAAGAAATTTTCACTCTTTGAGAGTTCTGACTGAAAGAAAATAGTGCTTCCAAGTGGAAGAGAGAGCTAGTCTCACAAGCACACAGGTTTTTCCATTAAATATTTTAGTAATCAGCCTTTAAAACTTAGTATTTGGTCTTTAAATTTAACAGCAATCGTATATTGTCTAGCTAGTGCCTTAGACACAAAAAAAGATATTTCTGTCTCCTAGGAACCTCAAAGGTCATAAGCTTATGACAGATTATCAAAATCTGATATGTTATAAGAGATGGCTGTCCAAAGTGCTCTAAAACACAAATGAGGAAACATCTGCGGATTGGAGTCTTCAGGGAAAGCTACAGAGAGGAAGTGACGTTTGAGATGGATTTCAGACATGAGTATGAGTGAAATTTACAGGTGGTCTGCTAGTTAGATAATTTTGTTCCCTCAACAGGTCCTTCTTTAGGTAGTTACTTTTTAGTTAACTTTTGATTAATTTCAGGGTGTCCTTTTGGATTTTTAGTTTTCACAGGTATAGGGATAAAACAGGCAAGACAGATCATTTTTCTGAAATGTTTGGATTTCATCTCTGTTGCCAGCTGCTTTCACCTCTTGGTCAGTGGAAACAGATCTTAGACCAGTAGAAAGAGGAACTTTTAGCAGTTTTTCCCTATAATTTGACTAACTGGTGTAGGGAATTTGAAGTACACTTTAATATTTCTTCTCTTTACTTCTCAAAGGAGAAAAACAGTAAACAGTTTAAATTTTCATTACTTCAATCAGGGTATTAATATTTTTTTTCTCATCCATTCCAATTTGTTAAGGAAGACAGTCTTGTCTACACTGTCAGAAAAGTTGAAAGGACTTATTTTAAAAATTGGAAATGGGAGTTGTGAAATGGGAATAATTATTTCCAGAGATGCTTTTAGGTTAGGGAATCAGGAGTTGGATGAATTGAGTAAGTCATTGATACTATTTCTATCAGTTTTTCCATCTGTAAGATAGAGATAATCATATTTGCTTACTATATATTCCCCTTGAAAGATATTTTGCCTTTCCTGGAGGGAAAGTAAAATATTTATCATTGTTGCAATATTATACAATATTCATAAGTGTAAAGATGAACCAAGTTTATCTTCAGCATAAGTGTAATTTATGGAGTATAGTCTTTACATATCCTGTGAAGTCCATGTCCTGTATTTAGCTCACCATGTATGTTGAGAGACAATCAAAAGAACCCTGAGGATTTGGTCATTTTCTCCTCTCAAAATTATTTTATGTTTAATTTACTGGCATAGAAACAGGAGTACAGTGAACATACAGTCATATTCATATTCCTCTGACTTCTGATTTATGATCTTCATTAGCCTTTCTAAACAGTGTGACTGTGTTCTGTGCCTTTTTTTTTTTAGCTTGCTATCATTACAGGTACATTTGAATATCAACATAGTGCACATTTTCATTGACTATACAGTATTTCATTGTGGTATTACAATACTGTGGTTTGCTTAGCTGTTTCTTGCTTGTAGGGCATTTAGATTGGTCCCGATTTTTCTCTGTTGTAAATAACTTTGCTAGAATGTATTTAGCAGGAATTCATTGCATATTCACAAATTACTAGGTCAAAGGCAAGAAGCAATTTTATAGCTCTATTTAATATCACCAGGTTTTCTTGAAGAAAGGTAGGTTTGATTTACAATGCCATTAGCTGAATGATTCCATGTGTCTTCACAGTATTTTATAGTTTTTATTTATCAATTTAATAGCTGTGTGATGGTACCTAAAACATTTTTTAATGCCGCATTACTTTTGTTGCTGTTGAGGTTTCTCTATCTTTCAATTCTCTTCTCTTATTTGTCTTATTTTGTTAGTTTTTCAAACCACAGTATTAAAGAATTGAACCATGGTATTCCTTTCTGCTAGCATTTTACTTTCTTAAACTCAGGGGATAATATGTTGACTGCAGTAAGCAGAATAAGCCGTGGTCAGAAGTGAAATAGATAAATGTGAAGTTACCTTTAGATTGAGTCTTAAGTGTGCTAATTGGCATTCTAATGGCTGATAACTGAAGATTAGTGAGCACTTCACCCTTGCTGCTTTTAACTTTCAAGCAATTATTTAATGGCTCGTCAACATGAACAACTAACTCTAGAAAACATTTGTCACTTTTTTACTGTTTGATGATGTGTGTGCTCGGACAGATCATGTTCTTAGATGAAAGAGTAAGATTTTCTTTCCTGTCCAGTAAGGAAAAATGACCAAATATACCCCCCTGGTGTTTAAAAAAAAAAAAAGTTTAAATGGATTAGTTTAACAACTTTTTTATGAAAAAGAAAATCAGAATCACACTTTTAAATTTCCTTTCTCAGTAGTTACTTTTAGAAGCTTTTAATAAATTCTGTGTCTATTATTTTGGGAGCAGTTGCCTATAAATATGGCATTAGTCAAATTTAAGAAAACAGTTCTAAATGTTTCTCTGAACAAACACAAGAATGAATGTATTATTTACCTGTTTTAACTTGATCATAGAGATTTTGAAGATTTTGAAATATTTAAAGAAAAAATATAATTTACATGTGTACCTAACCATATAATTGGTATATATTTATCGATATTTAGTTTCATGTTTTCATAGTTTTTTTCTGGAAGAAGAGCATTGATTCTTAGCTACTGGAACCTAATCAGTGTGTGAGGGTTACTGATATTGTTTCAGATATGAAATCTGGCATTGGAAAGAATGACTTTGGATAAATTCACATTCCAACGATTGTTCTTTGTTCCTGTGAAAAAGTACATGGAACTGAGTTAGAAGGTTTGCGTTCAGAAATTAAATTTTCAAATAAAACTATTTTAAAACTGTGATCGTTCATTATAGTGGATGTGAGAGCTAGGATTAGGAAAGCAAGCGTTGTTGATACAGATAAAATACTGTCCTAGTGCTCTCTACAAAGGGAAGCCCTTTTCAAGAGGTGTGTTCTTGAACATCTGAGACAAAACCACAGACACGTGCTCCACATGCAGACACACATAAGTTCTAGGAACTGGTCTGAGCTCAGTCAGCCTTAGAGCCCAGTTCCCCGAACCCCTACTTCTATTCTTCCTTGCAGTTTTCTGTTGCAGTGTCCTCCTAGTAAGTGTTGTACTGTAGTTAATTGTAGCTACCTAAATATATGCACTCTACAAGGCCATTGGCTCTTGCCATGAAAATTAACTAAGTGTTGATGAAAGGCTTTGTAAGAAATTTGTGAAATATATTTTTCTTTGTTTTTCTTACTCTCACCTTTCATACCTATTTAGTGCCCTTTGCTAATAACAGTGATGGAAACTACAATTTGTGTACTTTATGTGTGCCAGTTATATATTAATCTTAGTTAATCCTCCAAACAATCCTATGGTTTTTAGATGGGGAAACTGAAGCTGGGTAGGATGCAGTACCCTCTCAAGCAAACATACCTCATAAGTAGCGAAGCTAAGATGCAACTCCAGGAGTGTCTGAGTCCGAAGTCTAGGCTCTTCACCACATTGGGGTACTCCTGGATCTTCTAGGCTGAGCGCCGTACCTCTTCTCCTGCCCTGCAGATCCTGGGCTGCTTGTAATCCTGGACTTCCACAGTTATTGCAGTTACAACAAAAAGCTCTTTACCTGTATCATCGGTTTTTAACCAGTCACATTTTATGTTTATTCCTTTTTTTGATACAGTTTAAAGTTGAAATTTTATTTTTTGATGGGAAGTGGAGTAAGAACCTTAGTATCTAGGAGATCAGCTTCTGGGCATTGTTGGTCAGGTAACTCAAAGCTCATGAACATCCATTTGTGAGTTCCAGAATTTCTATTGGGATTTTAAAATTATATCTGAGCTGAGGTTTTCCTTCTTCGGACTTTTTCCCACTGTGGGCTTCTCCAATATTAAAGTAATTGAAGCTTCCATAGTTTTCCTTTTCTATGGCTGTACCTTGGTATCTCAGACACTTTTGTGACTAGTCACTTGCTTTGATCATTGTACAAAGTCACATTTCTTCACTGAGATTTCTCTCTACCTTGAAATACAGTTGTAGGTGTCGCGTGGGACATACATGATGGCAGTTGTAAAAGCAGAATCAAAACAAAGGAACAAGGAAATGGGGGGAAATGCAGTCCTATAGCATGGCATGCTTTGAAGTAATAAAATAGGGTGTAGTTGTGACCAAAGTTGGGATCAGAAGTAGAGTGGGCAGATGGGGACTAGAAATAAAATTGTACATTTGGGAGGAGAAGGATTTAGAAGGTAGATGATAGAACTCTAAATTAATTAAAAGCATTTCCATAAAAGGTTTCTTAGGGTGGTGTTGTAATCAGTCTTGTTTTGTCTATGTCTTGCTTTAGAGTTTACAGTCTTGCTTTAGGATTAATCTGTACCTTTCTTAAAATGGTTAATGTTGTCACAACTTTTCATGCTTGTAATAACTCATTTTGGGACAGTTTGAAAGTGAGAATGTGAAGAAAGTAACCTTTAAGGCTCTTTTGAGTCATGTAAGTGATATGTTGGAGTTGGCTATCTCCAGAAGGAGATGCACGTAATTAACTCTTGGATGGGGAATAAAGAAGATGTTTAGATGGAAAATGACCTTAAAATTAATCAAATATTGCTCTCACAGCGATTGCTATTTTAATAAGAAAACTAAATCCCACTAGCTACCCTAAGAACACATAAAATAGCTTTGCCACTTTTCTCTTTTACATCCTTGAATGTGTGCCTTATCTCCCCATCTGGATTATAAATTCTTTGAAAGGCAACCATTCATGGGTTTTATATTATTATGGCATTCATGGTCTCTAGTACAGGACATTATGGGCTTTGAATAAATGTGTTGATTGAATGAATTTCCCATGGTTTTTCAGGGTTTGTTGTTGTGAATGTTCTTGGGTTTTCACATATATTGCAAATTCTACTCTTTAGCCCTATTTATTACTTTTTTTTTTAACATCTTTATTGGAGTATAATTGCTTTACAATGGTGTGTTAGTTTCTGCTTTATAACAAAGTGAATCAGTTATACATATACATATGTTCCCATATCTCTTCCCTCTTGCGTCTCCCTCCCGACTGGCAGCAACATTCACGGTGCTTCTTGCGGGTGCCAGGGGTCATAATATGGATCTTGTTCTCCTCCAAAACTGTGATTTTGCCTTCTGAACTCTATGGAGGACTGCTGAGGGAATGGCACAGAGGATGAATTTTGTTTCCCACTCCCCCTCCCAGCCATGGAGTGGCTGTCTCAGTTGTATCTCTCAAAAGCATCTAAAAACGTATCGTACCCATAGTTCACTGGGGCAAGGGAAAGAAGATAAGGCAACCAGCAGAGAGCCCCGAAAGCCTGGGAAGGGTGAGTGTGATGGAGGAAAAGTCTTAGGGGAATAAGAGTTTTGAAGGGCATAGCAGAGATTCCAGAGTGCAATGCATATGCACAAGGTAGGACACAGGCTCAGTAAAGGTCTGACAGTAAGCCATGCTTGATAGTATATATGTGCCACATCTTCTTTATCCATTCATCCGATGATGGACACTTAGGTTGCTTCCATCTCCTGTCTTCTGTCTATTGTAAATAGAGCTGCAGTGAACATTTCGGTACATGACTCTTTGAATTATGGTTTTCTCAGGGTATATGCCCAGTAGTGGGATTGCTGGGTCGTATGGTATTTCTATTTTTAGTTTTTTAAGGAACCTCCATACTGTTCTCCATAGTGGCTGTACCAATTCACATTCCCACCAGCAGTGCAAGAGTGTTCCCTTTTCTCCACACCCTCTCCAGCATTTATTGTTTCTAGAGTTTTTGATGATGGCCATTCTGACCGGTGTGAGATGATATCTCATTGTAGTTTTGATTTGCATTTCTCTAATGATTAGTGATATTGAGCATTCTTTCATAATTACTTCTTTTGAAGTCATTTTTCCTGCTTCTAACATCTTCCCACACTAAACTTTACTCTTTAGTCTTTATTTCTTATTGCTTTGTTTTGGCTTCTGTCACTTCATAATATGACTAAAGTCTACTCTCATCTTTAAAGCCTTTTCTTTTTCCAACTTTTAATTGTGACAATTTTCAAAATTCAAAAAAGTTGAAAGAATAGTATAATGATCACCTGTATATCCACCTAGACCCTTAGAGCCAACAGTTGTTTATATTTTCTTCTATTTGTTCTATCTGTTTGTATATTTATATTTTTTAGGGACGAATGTCATGTTTGTAACATACTTTTTGTCCTTCATGAAACCACATAAACTCACTAGCAGTCTCATTTCCTTTCTCCTTTCTTGTTTTTAACGTTTGTCCTACTGTCATATTACGAGGATCTCGTAATATTATTCTTATAATACTTATAATATTTTTGAAATTTTCCTGTTTCACTATAAGGGTCAATATTTAAAATAGAGTGTTGTAAATGTAGCATATTTACAAATACTCTATTCTGTGTTAAATGTATCAGTTTTAATTTACAATTCTTAGTGTGTTTTAAATGAGATAAATCTTAAATTTTCAAATTCTCACAGTTTAAAAAAAGGAAGAATGAATGAAAGTGCTACAGAAATAGCCAAAATGAACTGAATATCCAAGGTGTGTTTTGATTAGTTAACCAAGCGATGGAAAAAGGTCCATAATTTAGTGGTGATATCTATGATGGACCAACTTTCCTGTAAAAGTAAGTGTGGAAAAGTGTCAGAAGAGACTAGAAGGAAGAAAAGTGGAGGATTGAGAGCAGCAAAAATTAAAAGTGGTAGCAGCAGTTGAGTTTACTCACGTTTCTGAGCCAGCAGTCCAGTTTTTGAACTTACTTGTCTTAAAGTAAAGCAAGTATTCCCTAGCTCATAAGGTTACTATGAGAATTGTGCTTGATAATTATTATCTTCCCCTTCCCTAGACTGATAGCCAAGAAGGGAATAATGAAGAGGCATAAACAGTAGATCAGAAGCCACTGTCCTTAGTGTCCTTTAATGGGAGGGAGGAAGGAGGGCCTCTCACAGAAACCCTCAAGGTTATCCTTATACTAATACATATTTGGATTGAGGAAGGTCCAGCTTCTCTAAAATAATAGGTAATAATGCTATCTTTATTTAGCTTATAGTTAAACATTTAACTTATAGTTATTGTGTGCCAACTATAAACCAGCTTCTGTATCGTTTTCTGTTTTATTATTACGTCATTCATTCCTCACATTCAAAATTACTTGCCCATAAGCACATATTTATTAGCAGTAGACCTAGGATTTGAAATGAACCCAGCAGTCTGACTCTCTTCTCCCTCCAAACTGAAGTTGTGTTCCCTATTTATATGCTGTGTGTGTTAAAATTAGTTTTGTTTTTAGGTGAAAGATTTGTGAGAAGAATTGTTTTTGAATTTTGCTGTCAATATTTTGGAAAATTTTGTGGACAGATCTTGATAATTGTAGACATCCTTATAAATCACACAGCAAGGCTGAAACATGCGTCTTCGGTGACGTTAACATTTTTGTATTAGGAGTAGAATTTGAAGCTACTTCACCAGATCAGGAAAAGTTGATAGATACGGTAAATTTAATGGGAAGTTGATAGTAGACAAAATGCCAAGTGTGAGATGGATAAAAACTAATAATGTACAAATAAGAAAATAGGGAGGGAGGGTGTGTGGGTCTTTGGGCTATAGACTGAAATGAAATAAGTGTGGTTATAATCAGTTTAAATGATACTAAATTATATAAGCAGAAGACTAGCATGGTGTCTGAAAGAGAAATTTTCCTGGCTTCTAGAGTTTGCTTCAGAGACTTAAAGTAGACTTAGAGGGAGCCAGTGAATTTGATGTCTAAAGTTTTGACAAGATTGTTTTTTAAAAAGGTTAAAAAATTGGAATTTCAAGTGGTGTGGGTTAGCTTAAGGGCAAGCGGGGAAGGGAATAAACCATGGGGAATAGTGAAAATGGAGACAGACTTCCAGAAGTCCCCGAGGCTAATTTGGATCTTAAATTTCGCAAAAAGAATGAATGTGAAATGTTTTAATTAGCTAGTAGTATTAAACTTTTTTATCAACATAATATAAAGCCACTGGGAATATACTTCCGGAAGCTCTCTTAAAGTTATATGAGAGAACAAAAGGTAGTAAATTAATTTGGTCATGGAGAAGTTAAAGTATATTTGAAGAAAAACAGTTAACAATTATATATTTGAGGTGATGATAGTTTAAATATCAGTTACAGAGCATTGGAGAGAGATGAAGAGTGTCATTGAAGAATTTATGCTTTTGGCCAAAAAGGCTAATGAAAAGTAACAATGTCATTCTATACATATATGAAGCTTTGATGTCTGTACCTTGAATTCTGCCTGTAATTCTCAGTGCTATACCTTTTAAGAAGGATGTGAGAGTAGGGCAAGGTCCCGAGAAAAGCAGCTGGCATGATCAAGGAGATAGATGATTCAAAAGATTAAGACCTTTCCGTTTTGAAAGATTAAGACTCAAAGGAGAGATGAGAGAAGTCAGAAAATGAGAATAAGGTTTTCCTTCAATCTTATAATCCTATAGCTAAGAGATGTACCATGAAACTTCAGAGAGAACATCATAGCCTAAGCAAAAATGCTTGCCTCATCCATTGGGTAGAAATGGAAGAAACTTTTACCCTAAATTTATATGCTCTTCAACAGTGTCCTAAAAAATTTTTTTTAATGGCATCAGATCTCTGAACCTTTTGCCCTGTTTTGGGTTTCCTAAGATATGAATTTAAAGAACATTGAAAAATACCTAGTAAACAGAGCTCAAGGATGAACTAGGAGTCCAGTCCAGCTTGCTGTCTGTTTTGTAGGGTCCTCAATCTAAGAACTGTGTTTACATTTTTAAGTGATTAGAAAAAAATTAGAAGAAGAAGAATATTTAGGGATGAGTGAAAATTACATGCAAATCAAATTTCAATCCCCATAAATAGTTTTATTGGGCTACAGCTGGGCCCATTTACTTATGTAATGTTTGTGGCTGCTTTTGTACTACAACGGCAGAGACTGCTTGTCCAGCAAAGCCTAGAATATTTACTCTCTGGCCCTTTAAGAAAAAAATTTGCCAACCTCTGGGATAGACTAACATTCGAGTTATTTTTCCAAGTAAAGGGAAGATTGCAATGACTAGAGTAAAATATTAAGTATATGAAGAGGGTTTTATAAAGTGTACTAAGCAGCATTTTATTCTTTTCCATTACTGTGCTGTCCCATATAGAAGTCATTAGACGCCTGTGACTTTTTTTTTTAAATAAATTTATTTATTTTATTTATTTATTTTTGGCTGCATTGGGTCTTCGTTGCCGCGTGTGGGCTTTCTCTGGTGGTGGCGAGCAGGGGCTACTCTTCCTTGCGGTGTGTGGGCTTCTCATTGCGGTGGCTTCCCTTGTTGCAGAGCACGGGCTCTAGGCTTGCAGGCTTCAGTAGTTGTGGCATGCAGACTCAGTAGTTGTGGCTCGTGGGATCCACAGCGCAGGCTCAGTAGTTGTAGCACACGGGCTTAGTTGCTCTGTGGCATGTGGGATCTTCCTGGGGCAGGGCTCGAACCCGTGTTCCCTGCATTGGCAGGTGGATTTTTAACCATTGCGCCACCAGGGAAGTCCTCCTGTGACTTTTTATTTCTTTTCTTTTTTTTTTTTTTTTTTAAAATTTATTTACTTATTTATTTGTGGCTGCATTGGGTCTTCGTTGCTGTGCACGGGCGTTCTCCAGTTGCGGTGAGTGGGGGGCCACTCTTCGCTGCCGTGCGCGGGCCTCTCACCGTGGGGGCCCCTCCCGCCGCAGAGCACGGGCTCCAGGCCCGAGGGCCTCAGCAGCTGTGGCACGCGGGCTCAGTAGTTGTGGCGCACAGGCCCAGCCGCTCCGCGGCATGTGGGATCCTCCCGGACCAGGGCCCGAACCCGTGTCCCCTGCATTGGCAGGCGGATTCTTAACCACTGCGCCACCAGGGAAGTCCTCCTGTGACTTTTTAAATGTAAAATTAAATAAAAATTTAAATTCAGATCTTCAGCCACACTGACCACGTTTCAAGTGGCCCTGTGTGGCTAGTGGCTACTGTATTTGACAGAGCAGATAAAGAGTATTTTCATTGCTTAAAGTTCTATTGTACGTTGCTGCATAATAGTAAATACTTACATAGTACTTTGTGACAGGCACTGTTCTCGAATCTTCTCAAAAGCCAGTTGCAACAGGGATTATTATTACCTCCATTCTACAAATGAGAAAACCAAGGCACAGGGAAGTGAAGAAGCTTCCCCAAGATCACACAGCTAGTAAATGTCAGAGCCAGGATTTAAACCCAGGCAGCCTAGCTTCACAGTCTGTGTTCTTAATCTCTTTGTACTGAGAGTAAGGAATATGCTTAATTGTGGCACAAGGGAGTTAGCTTATGTGGTGAAAATGTGGATCTG
The DNA here is from genome assembly GCF_002837175.3 of Physeter macrocephalus. Taxonomy (NCBI): domain Eukaryota; kingdom Metazoa; phylum Chordata; class Mammalia; order Artiodactyla; family Physeteridae; genus Physeter; species Physeter macrocephalus. The sequence goes on from NC_041226.1 coordinate 70,396,388, forward strand.
TGGATTTTGAGACACAAAACATAGAAAGTTGTGTAGAATATAATAGCTGCATTCCTTCCTTGAAAGAAATCTGAAGATGTGAACTGGATTAGCTTTTTAGGAACTTTCAGTCTTCATTAAGATGCATTAAATAGAGCACTTGGATTCTGGTGTATCTTCATAGCAGTGTTGACCCCTTATAATTAGTGAAAATTATTTTGGCAGAGTAAGCTATCAACGGGGAATCTTGCCTTCACAACAGTTATATAAGTTTGTGATAATTACTCAAGCATTCTGTAAGCTTAAATATCATGTCTCATTATCTTCTTAGCCAAAAAGACCAGTGATATAGTCTTGAATATTTTGTACAAGGAGACACGGTTAAACTTTTTTTGTGTTTGAGACAGTGTTACTATTGAGTTGTCATTTTATTTGAGTATGGTTTTAGGGGTTTTATGTGTGTTTTCAGTACCGTGTACAAAGGCTAATGTCTTCCATTGTATATCATGAATATTGGATGAGCATTTTAGCGGACGAGCAGTGTAGTTTAGGCATTCCCTATTCTGAATATCATTAAATTTATTTGGTTTTCTTTATTTAACAAATATATAGCACTTCATGTATTAGGCACTGTTTGACATACTTTATAAATGTTAACTCATTTAATCCTCATACCTCTGTGAGGTAGTTACTGTTATCCCCATTTTGCAGGTGAAGAAACTGAAGCACCCATGAGGAAACTGAGATGTTAAATAATTTGACCAAGTATAAGTGGTAGAGCTAGGATTTGAACCCAGGCAAACTGGCCCCAGAGATCTACTTTTGCCCACTGTGTTTTGCTGTTTTTCCAATGACAGTGTATTATTAGTTTTTGTACATTGAACATCTTGTCTCACTTTTGGGGTATTAATAGGTATAGAGGACTGCTGGCAGCACTAGTAAATGAGATCAAAATGGCAAGTGTGGCTTTATGCTCTTCCAGGAAGCCTCAGATCAGAGTCCAGAGGCAGCCATAGTGATCTAACCCTATAAAATACAGGCAAACAGCTCCTATTTAATTGCTTTTGGTTAGTACCAAAAGTACTTCAGGGCACAGATTACTTACTGACATTTTCAACTAAAGAATTCTGTATTGAGTAGCAATGAGCCCCTATTGGGAGAGTGGGTACCTGGGTACAAGTTCCTTTGGAACTTCAAATGTACGTTGAGGAAATCCTGGGAGCTTCAGTAGGAAGGTGTGGCTTTGAGTTAGCCCATATTTCCTAGTAAGTTGATACAGCTTTTCTCCCTCTCCCCTGTTGTTGAACTTGATTTGGTCTTTATGAATTTCTTCTCTGTTACTACCTTTGTAGTTAAGCATTCTCAAATTGATCAAAGCAGTCCTCCAGAATTAAACCATGTTGTCATTGTCTGTCTCCTGTCTGCTTAAGAGCATGAGATTGTGTTTGTAGTACAATTGATCTAGAAATTTCTTACCTACCTGGCAGCATTTTTTTTTAATGGTCCCATGGTGTTTATTTTAATAGCTAATTTACTGTCAACAGGCATACTACAATATGTTTCTAGTCTTTTAATGAACAAGTCTGCAGTATACATTCTTATACATGATCTCTTGTGCACACATGATTTTATTCCTAGGGGGTAAGTTCTCGTAAGTAGGATTGCTGGGTGGAAGAATGTATGTATTTTGCTTTCCAAAAGGCTGTAACCACTTCACATTTCAAAGAGCCACAGGTGTTATAGCTTTTGAAAACTTTTAGCCAAAGTTTAGTGGTCTCATATTGAATTTAATCGCAGATGTGTCTCAAATTCATATCTCCAGATTTTTTTTCTGAATGCCATGACTGTTTATCCTTCTACACTTAGGTATCTCAAAGGCACTTCAAACAAAACATGTCTAAAGACAAACTCATGATCTCTCCCCTCAAACCTAATCCTCTTCCAATGTCCCTTTTGTTACTTGTCAAAATCAGAAAATTAAAGCATCTCTCGTCTTTAAACTTAAGGCGTGTGTTATCTTTACTCTCACATAAAACCCATCAATCCTATCAAATGTATTTTCAAAATATTTCTTGGATGCATCCATTTCTCTTTTTCTTCTTGTTGACAGCATTCCTTGAATGCTGTGAGAATGTTTTGTGGTTTTTTAAAATTTTATTTATTTATTTTTGGCTGCATTGGGTCTTCGTTGCTGCGCACGGGCTTTCTCTAGTTGTGGCGAGCAGGGGCTACTCTTTGTTGCCGTGTGCGGACTTCTCATCGCGGTGACTTCTCTTGTTGCAGAGCACGGGCTCTAGGCGCTCGGGCTTCAGCAGTTGTGGCTCGTGGTCTCTAGAGCGCAGGCTCAGTAGTTGTGGCGCACAGTCTTAGTTGCTCCGCGGCATGTGGGATCTTCTGGACCAGGGCTCGAACCCGTGTCCCCTGCATTGGCAGGCGGATTCTTAACCACTACGCCACCAGGGAAGCCCCGAGAATGTTTTTTTAAAACTGTTTAAAAATAATATTTATCTTTGTGCTGCTGAATGAAATACTGAATTTGAAAACCAGATTTTTAAAAACAATCTATATTGATGTAGTGAGTGATATTTAATTTAAATACTTATTTAATTTTTTAGAAATTTTTAGAAATTAAAGCATTTAGAAACTGTTGGAGACATTTGCAACTGAAAATTATTTTATTGTAATTTAAATGCATATAAATCTACTCAGTGAATGGATTTTTAAGTAATTCTTTAGAGTGAGTTGGATATCATAAAATTTCTCATTTCAAAAGTCAAATTCCTTTTTAATTCTAGGCATGACCTAAGTTTTGGTCTCTAGTTGTTTATATTCTAATTCTGTGTTTCTTCATTTTCAGGCTGAAATAGAACTATTTGTGAACAGGCTTGACTCAGTGGAATCTGTTCTTCCTTATGAATATACAGCGTAAGTTTTTCAGCTTGGTTTTTATATGAAATTTTATGACTCATCAGAATTTTGTACATTTAGAACTTTCTCCACAGTTATGGATAAATTCATATGCATTTTAAAAATGTACAGGGCCTGAAAACATTTTTAAAAGGGGTATTGTTTATTTCTAAGGTAGGGTTAAAATGTGAAATGTGATCTGTTGATGTCACTTTGCAATGCAACAGAAGCACCAACTAAAACAATGGATTTCCTTTTTTACCTGACTGGACAAATAGCCGTTTTGTTTTAATTTTTTTGATTATAAAAAAACCCACATAGTTTTCAACAGAATCCATATGTTCCACATAATCAATCCGCAGAAATAACTGCTTTGTTGTCTGACCCCTTCATTTTTTCTCTTCTTATTCTAACATACACAACCACATTTATACTTTTTTTTTTTTAAACTAATTTATTTTTGGCTGTGTTGGGTCTTCGTTGCTGTGTGCAGGCTTTCTCTAGTTGTGGCGAGCGGGGGCTACTCTTTGTTGTGGTGCGCGGGCTTCTCATTGCAGTGACTTCTCTCATTGTGGAGCACGGGCTCTAGGCGCACGGGCTTCAGTAGTTGTGTCACACGGGCTCAGTAGTTGTGGCTCACGAGCTTTGTTGCTCCGCGGCATGTGGGATCTTCCCGGACCGGGGATCGAACCCTTGTCCCCTGCATTGGCAGGCAGATTCTCAACCACTGCGCCACCGGGGAAGCCCCATTTTTATTTTAAATGAAAGCAGGTTTATATATTTTATTTGCACCTTGTTTTTCTCACTGAATCTATGTGGTCATCTTTTCTATATTAATACACAGCTACCTCAGTCTTTTTAGTAGCTGTTTATTATCCCTTTGTAGAGATCGTATAGAGTCTGTGTATGATTTGCTTCACTAATTCTCTATGTATGAACATTTCATTATTTCCATTTTTTGATATTATAAAAAATGCTGCATAAATATCCTTTGTTCATTTGAGCACTATATGCTATATTGGGTATAAAATATGTTCCTAAATTTTAGTTGGCTTCTAAATTTCTCTGGTATCTAAGAGTTTTGAAAGAAAATATGTTTACTGTAGAAAACACACACAAAAAGTTTGACTATCCTACAAGAATCCATGTGCCTAAACATGTGTAAGAAGAGAATACAAATTTCATGAATGAATGGACCATAATTTATGTAACTATTGGAGACTTTTTCTAGTTTTTGTTTTGTTAAATAAACAAATCTCTCTCCTTAAATCTTTGTGGCTATTCTTGGGAAAACTCAGTGAATCTCTTATATCCAGTAGATGGAGAATCTTCATTTGGGGACTTCCCAGCCCCAGTTTTTTTATCACCCAAGATTCATCTTCCTTTTAGGAATCTAACTAGTCTGTAGCCATCACTGTGCTGGTCTCAACCATGGTGACCATGGTGAGCACAGAACTGCCCTTTAATATTCTATAGCAAGGCTGAAATTAGGCTGTAACATTCAAACAAAACTTTATGAAAATTTGGTTAGTAATACAAGGAAATTATAGCACAGGGAGAAGCTTACAGCTGCCTGGTTATGGCTTCTCCACAGCTCCATGTTCTCGGAGGGTCTGTCTAGCCTGCTTTTCATGTTGGCGAGTACATTGGGATGCGACAGAAACCCATGTAGTTGACACATCTTTTTTTTTTTTTAATTCCATCCTTTTTTTAAAAAAAGATTTATTTATTTATTTATGGCTGTGTGGGGTCTTCGTTGCTGTGCGAGGGCTTTCTCTAGTTGTGGCAAGTGGGGGCCACTCTTCATTGCGGTGCGCGGGCCTCTCACTATCGCGGCCTCTCTGGTTGCGGAGCACAGGCTCCAGACGCGCAGGCTCAGTAATTGTGGCTCACGGGCCCAGTTGCTCTGCAGCATGTGGTATCCTCCCAGACCAGGGCTCGAACCCATGTCCCCTGCATTAGCAGGCAGATTCTCAACCACTGTGCCACCAGGGAAGCCCTGATACATCTTCTTGAAATGGCATTAAGTAAATATTTGAATTAGAAAGATAACAAAAGGAGGTGAGTTACGCAAAATTCCCTTGAAGACTAGGGTGTAAATAATTTTGTCATTGAAATGAACAACAATAAATTATAATGTGTCAATTTTTAAAATTCTATAATTTACATCTTAATAAAAGTATTATTTAATAAAGCATTCTAAGGCATAATTTTCAGATTTTTTTTTGTTTGTTTTGGGGAGATGTGGTGCATGGAGCTTGGAGTAGGAATGTATTTCTTATTCATTTATTAGAGCTGCTGGAGTGATCAGTACCTAATCTGTCTTCTAGGTTATCTAGGGGTTTGATATCTCATTGCTTCCTTTTATGCTTAAAAACTTAAATATTCTTGCCCACAGGTTTGATTTTTGCCAAGCATCAGAAGGAAAACGCCCATCTGAAAATCTAGGTCAGGTATTATTTGGGGAAAGAATTGAACCGTCACCATATAAGGTTTGTATTCAGTGTTATATAAAAGTTATTTAGTTGCATCTTTTTTCTTTTTTCTCCCCACCTTGTAGAAAATCCTGTGATAACTTAGCTAAGAAGGAATTCATTTCTCTTTTGCATCCAGGAAAAATTTCTTAAAGTCACAGTTTAGAAGGATCCCTCCCCTTCTCACGATATGTCATAAATAAGTTTGTTCAAAGGAACATTTCCTACAGTCAGTATTATATCAATAAATGATAAGGTGGTGGCCTAAAAGTGCTCAGACTCCCTGCCTCACCTTTCAGAGGGACCTGAAACCCAGCTTTCAGTTATGAAGAGTTGTCCCAGCAACTTCATTTGGGAACAGAATCCCTAGAATTTCCCTTTTAGCAGATAAAGCACTACTTCAGCTTTCCCATTGGGTTTTGGGGAAGCTAACCTTTCTGTTTTGATCAGTGGAAGTATATTTGGTACATCTTTGATACATTTTTAGGACATCAGTTGAACCAAGCTAAGCATAATATAAGATATTCTCTTCAGTATATGTACTTCATCATCCAGAATTATTGTGCCTTTTAAATCTGTTATCTTTTAAGCCTGTTATCCTTCTGAATTTCACAGTCCCCTGTTCATTTTATATCTGCTCTCCTGCTGTACAAAGAATAATGTATCTCTCTCTTTTAGAAAAATTAAACTAGTTTATAATAATAATGTATCACCGTATACAAAACTAAATGGTACAGACTATAAAAAGAAAAGTTTCTCTCCCCCCGCTGCCCTGTTCCACATCACAGTTTCTTGTTAATCTTTCCTGAAATTTTCCATGTACTTACAAGCATATATAAATAGAATTAAATGTGTGTGTTTATGTTTTAAAATATTATTCTGCACTGTGCATTTTTCTTTAACTCTCTGTGGGCATCTGTCCCTGTGGGCATACTCATTTCAGTGACTGTAACCTGACCCCAGCCTAACAGCTCCCTCTCTTGGTGTCACACCCGTCTCTTCTGTGACACCATGATTAGCTGCCTTGCCTGCTTTCTCACTAAGCACCACCGTCTGTCTCCCTTGGCCCTTACTACGTTGAGCATCTGTCCAGCAAATCCCCAAAAAGCCTCGGTTAGTCCCATTAACCCTCTTACTCCAGCACCGTATCTACACCGTGAAGCACTGGGGGAAGACATAATTGTACACCTTTAATTCACTACAGGTTCATAGTTTTCAACTGTAAGTATGTCCTCTTAAAATGTTTTAGTTTGAGATTTTCTACCGTAAAGATGCCAGAGTTTGTTTTTTTTTTTTAATTTTTCAAAGACAGTAGATTTGAAGGCCTAATGAGATGAAGTCACTGGGAAAGAAGGAGCTCAAAATATATGGACATGGGTGGTATTGAGTAGGGCAAGCATATTAATTGTATAATATTTCCCTGATGTGATATTTTGAAAGATTACTTTGGAAATGGTTGCATTCTTTTTATAGCAGAGGGTGATATTCAGCATATTTATTAAATTGTATAACTACCTTAAAACACTCCTTTGGTCTCTCAGTCCCATCTTTCTGTTTATTTATGCCTTGATCTTAAGAAATGATGGAAGGCGGGAAGAGCATCAGTAACACCTTCAGTGAACTTGAGGGACAGCAGGAGCCTCTAACAGTAAACAGCAAAATATGCAAATCCATAGAGGAGTTTTATCCCTTTGGTGTAGACTTTAAAGGCAAATTACTTCTTTAGTAGGATTCTACTCAGGGTTCATTTATTTTTATGTAAAGATTATGCCTTGCTTATGCAAAAGACCCTTCTTTTAGGCCTAGTGCTTTTTTTTTTTTTTTGGCTGCGTTGGGTCTTTGTTGCTGTGCGCAGGCCTTCTCTAGTTGAGGTGAGCGGGGACTGCTCTTCGTTGCGGTGCGCGGGCTTCTCTTGTTGTGGAGCATGGGCTCTAAGCATGCAGGCTTCGGTAGTTGTGGCTTGCGGGCTCAGTAGTTGTGGCTCACGGGCTTAGTTGCTCCACGGCATGTGGGATCTTCCCGGACCGGGGCTCAAACCCGTGTCCCCTGCATTGGCAGGCGGATTCTTAACCACTGCGCCACCAGGGAAGCCCAGGCCTAGTGCTTTTCAGATTTAATTTTGTCCTAGGAGTTGAGGTAAAATAGAAGAACAGAAGGAGTGTTTTAAAATGGAGAAAGAATGTGCACCTAACATTTTCCTGGAGTTTTCTAGAATTTTTTAGGATCAAGATTTGTGCTAAAACAAGTTCTTTAAGCCCCAAGCTTAAAGAGACAGAGCAAGGGCTTCCCTGGTGGCGCAGTGGTTGAGAGTCCGCCTGCCGATGAGCGGCTGGGCCCGTGAGCCATGGCTGCCGAGCCTGCGCCTCTGGAGCCTGTGCTCCGCAACGGGAGAGGCCACAACAGTGAGAGGCATGCGTACCGCAAAAAAAAAAAAAAAAAATGAGACAGAGTAAGCATTTCTTAAGATCAAGGCATAGGTTAACAGAAACATGGGACCAAGATATCAGATTTTTTTCCCCAAGGCAACCATAAATGTATTGATGTATTTTTCAGCATTGATTTCAGTATTGATTCTTTGTCCTTTCTTTTCAAAGAATTTTGCCTTATTTTAGATCTGCAGTAAAAATAATGGTAACAACCAGCAACAAAACAAAACCCCAAATCTGCTTTGCCATCTTTTATCGATGACTTTTGTTGAGGTCAGGGAAAAAACAGTGCAAGATATCGTGTGCATTATGTGAAGCTGGAGCCACCTATCATAGGATCATAAAATCTCAAGTCTAACCACTCATATTCACTCAATTCAGTCAGTTAACACAACTGTTGAATGTCTTTCACGTGCCTGGCACTGTGGTAGTTGTAGGATACAGCAGTGAACCAAAAAAGTCTGTCCTCGTGGACTTGTATTCTGATGGGGAGAAGGAAACAAAACAAATTACTGAAACACATGGTGTGTCAATTGCTGATGAAAGAACTATTGACGATAAATCAGGGAAGGTGGATGGAGAATTTTGAATTTTAAATAGGCCAGAGAAAGTCTCACCTGAGAGGTGAGCAAAAGACTTGAAGCAAGTGAGCCATGTGAATACGTGGGGAGAGGGGAGGATGTGGTGAAGGAAGCAGCAAAAGCAAAGGTCCTGTGATGTCGCTCGCCCGATGTATTCAAGGTACAGAGAAAAATTGGTGCGACTCAAGCAGGTGAGCAAGACAGCGAATAGTGGGAAATGAGGGCAAAGGAGTAATAGGACCACATCATGTAGCCCAGTCATAGGCCATTGTAAAGACTTTGACCTGTACATCTGGGCAAGATGGTTGGCATTGAAGGGTTTTGCGTAGGGTTAGATTTTAACAGGATCAGCAGGACTGTTGCAGTGAGACTGGACCGTGGGAGAGTGAGAAGCCAAGAGGCAAGTTAAGAGTCTCTCACCATCATTCTTGAAAATATGCATGACTTGCTGGTGACTCAGATCATTGGGGTTAGGGTGGGAGTTGTGAAGCGGTCAGCATCTCAGAAACTGGCTGTGTTTTGAAGTTGGGGCCAACGGTTTGCCGAGAGGTGGGATGTGGGGTGTGGAGTTTCTGTTTTCTAAGATGGGAAAGTCTGGGGGAAGAGCAGGTTTGGAGGGAATGGGGAAGAGTTTGTTTTGACATGACATGAGATGTTTGATAGGCATACAAGTAGGGATGTTGAGTTAACAGTTGAAGATACACGTCTGCAGTTTGGAGGAGGGATTCAGCCTAGATATGTGTATTTGAGAATCATTAGTGTATAGTTGGTATTTGGAGCCAAGAGTTGATGAACTCCCCAAGGGAGTGGGTAAAAATAGTGAAGAGAAGACTTCCAAGGACTGGGCCTTGGGGCAGTTGGTATTAATGGGTCAAGAAGACGGAGGAGGAGTCAGCAAAGAAGACTTCGTCATAGGGCTGTTGGGAGGGTTACATGAGGTAATAAGCGTTTATTATGATGGTTAAGTGTCATCTTTAGGGTTGCCATTTTCCTTCACAATTGAACACACCATTGACTTGCCTGAGCCCAGTGAGCATCTGACTGCGGTGTAAGATTTGCTACTTTTGTGGTAACTAATAATGTCTCTCTCTGCTTTAAGTTTGACACTTATCCCTCTGATTCCTTAGTATGTATACGTTTGTTTTTTTCACTTTCCAGTCTTTTAGATGGAACCTATAAGGTTCATATAAGATTTAAACTATTAAATATTTACATAAATATTGCTGTATTCACAGAAATAGCAATGCCTTGAGAACAAAACTATTGGCTGACAGGTGGCAGCAGTGAACTACACTTGAAACATTGGTTTGTCAGATGATGCACAATAACTGGTTTAGGGATTTTAATACATAATGTATAAAAGAATGGACTACTTTGAAGTTAAACATATGCAAGTTGGGTTTTTTTTTACTCCCTGTAATAAATTTTGAATTTATTAAAAGGTGTATTGGACTATATGTAGTTACATTATGGAGTATATATAATTAGTTTAATAAATTATAGCCTTAAGAAAACTAGGAAATAGATTTTTAAAATTAAGACATAAATAGGCCCTGGTAAAGTAAACCTACATTATATAATATGTTGTGAATAATATAATGTGTGTGTTTTCATGCTCATGAAATAAGTCCTAGACTCCAGAATTGGAGGACTCCTTAGGTTTTAAACTTTGGTTTAAAAAATTTATCAATTTTTGGGCTTCCCTGGTGGTGCAGTGGTTGAGAGTCCGCCTGCCGATGCAGGGGACACAGGTTCGTGCCCCGGTCCGGGAAGATCCCACGTGCCGCGGAGCGGCTGGGCGCGTGAGCCATGGCCGCTGAGCCTGCGTGTCCGGAGCCTGTGCTCCGCAGCGGGAGAGGCCACAGCAGTGAGAGGCCCGCGTACCGCAAAAAAAAAAAAAATGAATTTTTGTTTCAACTTTGTTATTACATAACATCCTAAAAATTGACAGTCTTTTCAAATGTGAGTAAAAAGAATCACATTTATTCTGATTCTAGATATCCAGATTTGACTTTTTCTTGTGTCATCACAGTCTGTGTTTTTCACTGCTGAACCTCCATCACCTGGTGCATAGGAGACACTTAACAAATATCCACTGAATGAATACATAGACATAAAACCTTACCTATTTATTAATAGAAAGCCTTCAAATCCATAATTTCCAAAATATTATCAGGGGACATTATTATGGAGATACTGATGTTGTTTTGTTCTACAGGTGGGTTTTTTCCCCTCCTAGGACTCACTTATATTTAAGAGATGGGTTGGTTGAAATTATCAAAAATAAAAACTGTTACTTATTAAAAGAAAAATTGATGACTTAGGTGTTTAGAGAAACAGAATAAGATTGAAATTTAAATCTGATTGATCTGTGGGGAATTTCTATATGTTTATTATCAATATTAATGCACTTAAGTAATTTAAGGAGACCAGTGCTTTTACTCTATTTATGTTACAGGCATGAAGGACCTGGATATTTTTTCTTAATTTGCTTTCCACTTTATTTTAATACAGTTTACATTTAATAAGGAGGAGACCTGTAAGCTTGTTTGTACAAAAACATACCATACAGAGAAAGCTGAAGACAAACAAAAGTTAGAATTCTTGAAAAAAAGCATGTTACTGAATTATCAACATCACTGGTAAGACGTGGAGATTTGGGATTTTGGGCTTTTTCCTTTTCAAGAAGAAACCTCTGTTTCATTGAATGTGTAAATACTTCATTGACTCTATAAAAATAGCAAATAAATTTATTTCCTTTTTTTGTTATTAGTAATATGAAGTAGTGACTTTTATTTGCCAGAGGATTACTAAGGTTGACAGCTTAAAGTATCATCATTTTCTGCACTTAGATTATTGTAATATCTGGTACTTGTTTAGGTACACAGACCTGTTTCCTAGAGCACTTCTTTTATTCATACGTAGTTAAAAGGAGCATATTTATGCTTTGGGAAAGGACCTGGATCAGTCTTCTAGAAAAATACTGTTATTTTATACTTGCAGGCCGTGAAAAAGACCATAGGAAAACAAAGTTTAACTTTCATTTGATATTTGAGAAATAGCATCTACTTCCAATAAAAATACTTGTAATTTGTGTAATCTGTTTTTTATTTTATAAGCATGATGTAACATTAACAATGTTTTACCAGTTTGCATCATAATCAAAAAGCATTAAAAAATTAATTTTTGCTTCCCCAGTAGTATTTACTTACTATACAATATTCAAACAGTATTAAAAAAGGGTCTCGAAAACCCAGCTTTTCAAATATAACCAATCGTTATTCTTCCAGATAATTTTGTCAACAAATGCCTGTATTCTATCGTGGTCATGGTTTACATATGTTTTGCCTCTTCCAAAAAGTGTAAGGTGCTGGAGGTGGTGAACAGGAAGACTATCTTTGTAGACTTCCTCTTGAATGTTTGTCCTGTCACTATCTCAGATTGACCCATTTGCCCTCACTCAGGGAGGTGAGAACCATTGATTTCAGTTTGGACATGACCAGATCCTGTGGCTCAGTAGGATTGTTGGAACCTCTCATTCCCTCTTGCCTCCTTGGTTTCTCCCCATCCTCCCCTCCGTACACGTAGAACAAAAAAGTCCTAGAGAGGGGCAACCCTGGGTCACATGCCCATTCATGAACGAGTCTGTGATTAGGGTGATTCACTCTGATTGGCTAGACCCGGGTAAAATACAACTGAACCACATAGAAATGAGTCTCCCATAGCAGGGCTCTGTTAGAAGGAAGGAAATGTGCCCGTTACACTTGCGTCAGCTTCTTTCTCATCTGACCCTCAGTGCTAACAGGAACTTGAAAGTCTCCTCCATCTCTTCATTTCTTTGGTTTCTGGTAAGCCAAGAGCTTTTTTCCTGTAAGCTACTGTGAGAATACTACTTAATTACTGAGTTAATGTAACTCGGGATACATTTCTTATTCATCAGTAATTGAAAAGTTGCCCTTGGTGTTTTCTCTCTGCTTAAAATTGTTCTTTCCAGCCTTCAAAATCATATTTAAGGCGCAGTCCTTATGAGCCTTAAGGCTCATTTTCACCCCTTCTACCTCCGTTTACTCTGACAGCTGTCCATTTGTTGACTGATTGAAACAATGACTCTTTAGGCCACTATGGGTGATTTTTAGCTTTCTCTTCTACCCTCTGTTCTTAGAATCCTGTTTAGAGTCTTCCTCTTAAAGATAATAGAAGCACCTCTTCTTCAGTAGATTCCTGACAGTAAAGTACTTAGAAATATTTTTAACTTATTTATGATGCAATTAACATAGGTACTGTTTTGATCCCAAGATGCTTAATAACAAGAAGAATAATTTAAAATAGTTGCAAACTTAAACAATTCTGCCTAAAAAAATAAACTGACACAATGCTGGTAGATAGTGATTTTTGTAGTTGAATCAGAAAAGTTTATGATTTCAGGTCTGAATCCATTAACAAAAAATCTAAGCCATATCACAGATATACAGTCTGGTAATTATAGGCAATGGGCTTTAGTCCTTAAATCAGTTCATTACACATTTAGAAAATATTTGATTCATATTGATGAATTTATGTGAACCATTAGTTGAGTATATTTCTGTCCTTGGCTGACTTCAGACATTTTTACTAAGTAATTTGATTTTAAGCATAGATAGCAGAGTTGACAGAGATAAAATAGCAGGAACCCTTAGAAATATGAAAGATTATACAAAGTGTTTTCTACTACCCTCAACTTCTTTAATCCTGCTTCCCAGAGGTGGTACTATTATTTCTCCTGTATGTTTCCAGATTTTTATGCACATGTACGTATATAAAAGAGTATGTACCTTTTAAAATAACAATGGAATTATTGTACACATTATTCTGCAAATTGATCACTTTGTTTAAGAAAATATGGGCATTTTTTCCATGTAAAGTACATCTGTAGATCTATATCTACCTCATTCTTTTTGTAATTGTATAGCATTCCATCACATGAATGAACTGTAGTTCTTCCCCCATAACACTTTAACCACACTACCTTCTGAACGATTAAAATGACTGATTATTAGTTAGTGCACCAACTCATTGTTCTCATTATAGAGAACAGTCAGTTAATTAACAGTAGTTAATTTTCATATCTAAATTGATGAATACTTTTAATTCTTATTTGGGACTTTAGAATGTAATTTGAGGATCTTCTTGGCTTACTCTGTCAATAACGTTAAGCTACTTCTTGATTCTTGAGACTGACTTTTTTTATACATAAATTTATTTACTTATTGATTTTTGGCTGCTTTGGGTCTTCATTGCTGCACACAGGCTTTCTCTAGTTGCGGCAAGCGGGAGCTACCCTTCGCTGCAGTGCTCAGGCTTCCCATTGCAGTGGCTTTTCTCTTGTTGCTGAGCATGGGCTCTAGGTACACAGGCTTCAGTAGTTGTGGCTCACGGGCTTAGTTGCTGTGCGGCATGTGGGATATTCCCAGACCAGGGCTCGAACCTGTGTCCCCTGCATTGACAGGCAGATTCTTAACCATTGCACCACCAGGGAAGTCCCCTGACTGTTTTGATACCAGCGGTAGACACTTGAATTCCCTGTACTCTGCAAGGTTTGTAATAATTATACTTTTTGCCTAAGTTTCCAAGTCTTTGTGACATTTGATTTATAAAAGTGTAATTTATTTAACTAGTCATCAAAAGTACTTAAATTTTTTTAGTAACATAAAACCACCAGACTCTGGCTTATTGGACAGAGAGGGGTCTTTGAAGATATTTTAGTCTAGTGGGTGCCAATCTTGGATCCCAGTAGGCTGGCAAAGGGGAATGATGTGCTATTTTCAAAAATTCGAAACCCCAATTATTGACAGGCAGATTCTTAACCATTGCACCACCAGGGAAGTCCCCTGACTGTTTTGATACCAGCGGTAGACACTTGAATTCCCTGTACTCTGCAAGGTTTGTAATAATTATACTTTTTGCCTAAGTTTCCAAGTCTTTGTGACATTTGATTTATAAAAGTGTAATTTATTTAACTAGTCATCAAAAGTACTTAAATTTTTTTAGTAACATAAAACCACCAGACTCTGGCTTATTGGACAGAGAGGGGTCTTTGAAGATATTTTAGTCTAGTGGGTGCCAATCTTGGATCCCAGTAGGCTGGCAAAGGGGAATGATGTGCTATTTTCAAAAATTCGAAACCCCAATTAGATAGTGTAAATTAACTTATGTTAAAACTATGTAGAATAACCTAAATGCCAAGTTTCTTTGCTTTTGGCTGCACTTTTTTTTTTGTTTTTGAGTGTATTGTGGCAACATGGGTTATTCCATTCTGATTAGAAACTCTAGAAATTAATTTATTGGGAAAATTGAGTTATTAATAAATGAAACTTGACTGCTAGAAGTATTTCAGATGGAGCCCATGAGGGTGGAGGGAAATAATGGAAGGCAGTCCTTAATGGTAAAAAAATTGGGGCCAGTCATTCGACCTTTAACCTTTTGAGTCCTCTTCTTATCCTCTTTTTCACTATATCAGATTGAAAATAGAATTTTAAAATATTTTTGGTGTTATGAATTTCAATAGCTACTACTTCCCAACTTAGCAAGACAGTAATTGAAAATTATATTCTTTTAAGTTTTCTTACATTTATTTCCAAGGGTTTGTTGGGGTTTTTTTGTTTCCAGCCAGGCAAAGGTTATGTCAAGGCATTATATAAATGATACATTTAGGATGTTCACCTTTAAAAAAACCTAAATTGCCCCTTAATTCTCATTTTGTAACTAGCACTATAATTTTATGTAGTACTCTCTCTGATATGATAGTGTAAAGATATTAAAATTAATATATTGCTAATATATATTCATTGACTGAACTTCATTGTCTATCTAAAAAATTAAAGCAATTAACTGATTCTTGAGGCCTCCAGAAAATCTGAATTATTTATATTATATAACATGATTTTCATGCTTCTGATATTTTAGTCTTTTCATGGGAACTACTAGCCTGCTAGCTATAATAATAAGCAACTTAATAGTGTAGGTGATTCTAAAATTTAGTATACTGGGTACTATTAAATAGCATTTAAGTGTGACGAGACATGTTTTATTAGGTCATTAATGTACACCCTGGGTGAATATAGAATCATAATTTTACTTCCTAAGGCATACATTAATTCACAAATAAAACATGCCCTGGAGTGTTGTCTTATGACTGTAATACAGCTAGTATATTTTTAAAATTTGTATCCTGTTATGTGTTTTGGGCGTAGGGGACCGACCCCATGCTCGCAATTTAATGTAATTATACAGGACTACAAAATTTTATTCTTTACTTTTATCCTTTTTTTAAAAAAAGTTTCTTTTCACTATAGAACTTGAAAGGTTTATTTCTCTAACTTTATAGCAGCATTTCTTTTAGACATAAGTTGGACTTACACGGTTTTAATAGGTGATACTATTATTTTCACTTTTTCATGTGGCCCTTAAGTTGAATATTTCCCTATATCTTGCAGTTATATTCTTCTCCTTTTTATTGAATTACCTGAATAATAAAAGACGTTTGTTTCTATACTATTCCATAAACTGTTCCCAAGGAACTAAATATATTGCTTTGCACGTATTTAGAGCTTTTGAGTGTTCGCTGAGGGTAAATTATACTTAGGTGTCTAGATAATGGTATTGTTACATTAGCGATCACAGTAAATTAATTTATTTAATTTACTCCCTTTCAAAGAAGGTATAGAGATTTTTTTTCCCACTACAGTGTGTCAGATATTGGCACAATACTATTACTTATGAAGTACCACATTTTATCAAAATTCTTTGATTATAGTTTTGACACCTTAAGGCATTTTTAGACATTTAAATTTTACAAAGTGTTGACACAGATTTGGGAAGTAATTCTTAGTCATGTTTGGTGGTTTCTAACTTGACTTTTATTTCTGTGCATAGGATTGTGGATAATATGCCAGTAACATGGTGTTATGATGTTGAAGATGGTCAGAGGTTCTGTAATCCTGGATTTCCTATTGGCTGTTACATTACAGATAAAGGCCATGCAAAAGATGCCTGTGTTATTAACGTAAGTTTGTGATAAACTAACTCTATGCTATTTTTAAAATATGGCTTTTTGGTAGAAGGTGTCAATCTTTATCTGGACAAAAATTGTTTTATTCATCAAATGAGTGCAGTTTAGGTGTTCTGAAGGACAACTACTTGGTCGTTTTTTTATTTTTTTGGCTGTGACGTGCAGGTTGCAGAATCTTAGCTCCCCGACCAGGGATTGAACCCGGGCTGCTGCAGTGAAAGCGCTGAGTCCTAACCACTGGACCACCAGGGAATTCCCATACCTAGTCTTTAAATTTAAGCCAGATTAACAATTTATAACTCTAGAACTAAAATAATTCAGATTCAGTTCAACATTTACTGGCAGTGTCTCTTATATGCTAAACACTATGCTATGGACTAGGACTTTGTATGTTCTGACTCTGTTAAAAGTTAAATTCATAAATCTTACATATTAAAAAAAAGTTCATGGTTGACTGCCAAAAAGACCTCTTAATAAGTCCATGAAATTTGTATTGCGAATTTAAGTCCGTAGAATATTGTATTGTAAAAGTTTGGTATTACACCTTTTTTAAAAGGTATCAATCTTTGAGGCCATTCTTTTACAATTTAAAAAATAAAATAATAAAGTGAAGACATTAATTTAGAAAGTAATCAAAATTATTGGGGATATATATTAAATTTTGTATAATGAAGTCAACCTGATTTAATCTCTTAATGAATATGACCTGGTAGTAGAAGTTAGCATGAGCTCGAACATGAAACTGGTTATTTGGTTAATGCTTTTCTGAGAGTTGACCAGGGACTCTTGAATAATTTAGGTTATTGGTTTATTCTGAAGTTTTAAACTTCCATGGAGGAAAAGTGTTAAAATGTGTAACATTTAGCATGCTCATAACATATAATATTTAAATTTTTATTTATTTTTTTATTTTCTAAGGGAAAAGCTAGACAATAAGAGATGTCTTGTCAGGTACTTTTAAAGTTTTATGTAAAAATTAAAACATTAAAGAAGTGTAATTTGTACCTCTGCCAGTTAGTTTTGGCTTATAAAGAGTTTAAGCTTATGGAAGCATAACTCTCCCAGACTTCAGACAATACTACAGAGCTACAGAAATCCAGACAGCATGGTATGGGCAGAAAAACAGACGTATGAATCAATGGAACAGAATAGAGAGCCTAGAAATAAACCCACACACCTATGGTCAATTAATATTCAACCAAGAGGCAGGAATATGCAATGGAGAAAAGACAATCTCTTCAGCAAGTGGTGCTGGGAAAGCTGGACAGCCACATGTAAATCAATGAAGTTAGAACTCTCCCTCACACCGTACACAAAAATAAACTCGAAGTGACTTAAAGACTTTATAAATATAAGACATGACACCATAAAACTCCTAGACGAGAGCATAGGCAAAACATTTTCTGACATGTTTTCTCATGTAGTAATGTTTTCTTAGGTCAGTCTTCCAAGGCAATAGAAATAAAAGCAAAAATAAACCAATGGGACCTAATCAAACTTATAAGATTTGTACAGCAAAGGAAACCATAAGCAAAATGAAAAGACAGTCTACAGATTGGGAGAAAATATTTGCAAATGATGCAACTGACAAGGGCTTAATTTCCAAAATATACGAACAGCTCATACAACTCAACAACAAAAAAAATAAACCAATCAAAAAAAATGGGCAGAAGACCTAAATAGACATTTCTCCACAGAAGACATACAGATGCCCAGTAGGCACGTGAAAAGATGTTTAACATCACTGGTTATTAGAGAAATGAGAATCAAAATACTACAATGAGGTATCACTTCATAACGGTCAGAATGGCCATCATCAAAAAGTCTACAAATAATAAATGCTGGAGAGGGTGTGGAGAAAAGAGAACCCTCCTACACTGTTGCTGGGAATGTAAGTTGGTGCAGCCACTATGGAAAACAGTATGGAAGTTCCTTAAGAAACTAAAAATGCAGTTACCATATGATCCAGCAATCCCACTCCTGGGCGTGTATCCAGAAAAGATAAAAACACTAATTGAAAAAGATCCATGCACCCCAGTATTCATAGCAGCAGTATTTGTAATAGCCAAGACATGGAAGCAACCTAGAACCCTCCTACACTGTTGCTGGGAATGTAAGTTGGTGCAGCCATTATGGAAAACAGTATGGAAGTTCCTTAAGAAACTAAAAATGGAGTTACCATATGATCCAGCAATCCCACTCCTGGGCGTGTATCCAGAAAAGATAAAAACACTAATTGAAAAAGATCCATGCACCCCAGTATTCATAGCAGCAGTATTTGTAATAGCCAAGACATGGAAGCAACCTAAGTGTCCATCAGCAGATGAGTGGATAAAGAAGATGTGGTATATACACACACACAATGGATTATTACTCAGCCATAGAAAGGAATGAGATAATGCCTCTTGCAGCAGCGTGGTTGGACCTAGAGATTATCATACTAAGTGAAGTGCATCAGACAGAGAAAGACAAGTATATGGTATCACTTATATGTGGAATCTAAAAAAATGATACAGATGAACTTATTTACAAAATAGAAACAGATTCACAGACATAGAAAACAAACTTATGGTTACCAAAGGGGAAGAGGGGGGAGGATAAATTAGGAGTTTTGGATTAGTTGATACAAACTACTATAAATATAATAAACAAGGTTGTACTGTATAGCACAGGGAACTATATTCAATATCTTATAATAACCTACAGTGGAAAAGAATATATATATAACTGAATCACTTTGCTGTACGCCAGGAACTAGCCCAACATTGTACTTCAATTAAAAACTATACTTCAATTAAAAAAAAAAGTTTAAACTTAAAACTTTCACATTTTTATGGGGAAGGATTAAAATTCTGTCCAAGGGCTTCCCTGGTGGTGCAGTGGTTGGGAGTCCGCCTGCCGATGCAGGGGGCATGGGTTCGTGCCCCGGTCCGGGAGGATCCCACATGCCGCGGAGCGGCTGGGCCCGTGAGCCATGGCCGCTGAGCCTGTGCGTCCGGAGCCTGTGCTCCGCAACGGGAGAGGCCACTAATTTAGAAAGTAATCAAAATTATTGGGGATATATATTAAATTTTGTATAATGAAGTCAACCTGATTTAATCTCTTAATGAATATGACCTGGTAGTAGAAGTTAGCATGAGCTCGAACATGAAACTGGTTATTTGGTTAATGCTTTTCTGAGAGTTGACCAGGGACTCTTGAATAATTTAGGTTATTGGTTTATTCTGAAGTTTTAAACTTCCATGGAGGAAAAGTGTTAAAATGTGTAACATTTAGCATGCTCATAACATATAATATTTAAATTTTTATTTATTTTTTTATTTTCTAAGGGAAAAGCTAGACAATAAGAGATGTCTTGTCAGGTACTTTTAAAGTTTTATGTAAAAATTAAAACATTAAAGAAGTGTAATTTGTACCTCTGCCAGTTAGTTTTGGCTTATAAAGAGTTTAAGCTTATGGAAGCATAACTCTCCCAGACTTCAGACAATACTACAGAGCTACAGAAATCCAGACAGCATGGTATTGGCAGAAAAACAGACGTATGAATCAATGGAACAGAATAGAGAGCCTAGAAATAAACCCACACACCTATGGTCAATTAATATTCAACCAAGAGGCAGGAATATGCAATGGAGAAAAGACAATCTCTTCAGCAAGTGGTGCTGGGAAAGCTGGACAGCCACATGTAAATCAATGAAGTTAGAACTCTCCCTCACACCGTACACAAAAATAAACTCGAAGTGACTTAAAGACTTTATAAATATAAGACATGACACCATAAAACTCCTAGACGAGAGCATAGGCAAAACATTTTCTGACATGTTTTCTCATGTAGTAATGTTTTCTTAGGTCAGTCTTCCAAGGCAATAGAAATAAAAGCAAAAATAAACCAATGGGACCTAATCAAACTTATAAGATTTGTACAGCAAAGGAAACCATAAGCAAAATGAAAAGACAGTCTACAGATTGGGAGAAAATATTTGCAAATGATGCAACTGACAAGGGCTTAATTTCCAAAATATACGAACAGCTCATACAACTCAACAACAAAAAAAATAAACCAATCAAAAAAAATGGGCAGAAGACCTAAATAGACATTTCTCCACAGAAGACATACAGATGCCCAGTAGGCACGTGAAAAGATGTTTAACATCACTGGTTATTAGAGAAATGAGAATCAAAATACTACAATGAGGTATCACTTCATAACGGTCAGAATGGCCATCATCAAAAAGTCTACAAATAATAAATGCTGGAGAGGGTGTGGAGAAAAGAGAACCCTCCTACAATACACACACACAATGGATTATTACTCAGCCATAGAAAGGAATGAGATAATGCCTCTTGCAGCAGCGTGGTTGGACCTAGAGATTATCATACTAAGTGAAGTGCATCAGACAGAGAAAGACAAGTATATGGTATCACTTATATGTGGAATCTAAAAAAATGATACAGATGAACTTATTTACAAAATAGAAACAGATTCACAGACATAGAAAACAAACTTATGGTTACCAAAGGGGAAGAGGGGGGAGGATAAATTAGGAGTTTTGGATTAGTTGATACAAACTACTATAAATATAATAAACAAGGTTGTACTGTATAGCACAGGGAACTATATTCAATATCTTATAATAACCTACAGTGGAAAAGAATATATATATAACTGAATCACTTTGCTGTACGCCAGGAACTAGCCCAACATTGTACTTCAATTAAAAACTATACTTCAATTAAAAAAAAAAGTTTAAACTTAAAACTTTCACATTTTTATGGGGAAGGATTAAAATTCTGTCCAAGGGCTTCCCTGGTGGTGCAGTGGTTGGGAGTCCGCCTGCCGATGCAGGGGGCATGGGTTCGTGCCCCGGTCCGGGAGGATCCCACATGCCGCGGAGCGGCTGGGCCCGTGAGCCATGGCCGCTGAGCCTGTGCGTCCGGAGCCTGTGCTCCGCAACGGGAGAGGCCGGAACAGTGAGAGGCCCGCGTACGACAAAAAAAAAATAAAATAAAATTCTGTCCAAGTTCAAATTTTCTTACTTGTTTTGGCTCATTTTAAAATTTTATGTTTCGACTCTTTTATAGCCAGTTTTCTACCACTAACTTTAAGTTCTGCTCCACAGTCAGAATTCCATGAGAGAGACACATTTTACATCTTTAACCATGTTGACATCAAAATATACTACCATGTTGTTGAAACTGGATCCATGGGAGCAAGATTAGTGGCTGCTAAACTTGAACCAAAAAGGTAATTATACAATAGATAAAAATAAATAACTGTAAGTGAAATTTAGACCCAAAGAATAAATATTTTGGGACCAATTAACTTTTTCCTTAATCAGTATTCTGGCATATAATTTGGTATTTTAATTGATTTTACTAAAACTCCCTTTAGCATGATTTGTTATTGAGTTATGGGTTGCCCAGAGAAACCATACAAATATTTATTTTCCTGTCATGGTAAGTAGCCAAGGTGCCTTTCTGTTTTGTTTTTCAGTCAATTTTTGACAGCTTTTCTATGTCAGCTTGGAATGGAGAACATAAGTGGTTAGGACCATATTCCCTTTTACAGTGGAAAAGCATTACCTCAGAAATTTGCGGCTTTCAGAGGCCCAAATGAGCTGATTAGTGTGCATTTCGAAAGTCTCCATGCAGTGTTAGATGCCAGTATGTGATAAGTCATTGAAAGGGCATCTCTTCAAATTGTCAGCTTTTTTAGTGTGAAAGTACTTCTCAGTTATTTGTGAGATGCTTCTTTGATTGAGTATTCTTTTCTTTCCATGACTCCCCACTCCGCCACCCAACTGATACAGCTATTTTCTTGTGCCACTAGTGGTAAAGCAATGCATGCCATAATAGGATGGCAGTTAATTTAAGCTCCCTCAGTGTTTGTTTTGATTTCTTTAAAGATTATTTAATGCTCTTCAATTAATGTTTTCCAAAGTTTGGTTCTTATTTTGAGTAACAATTTTGTACACTTATAACTAAGCCATTTATTTATATGAAGTAAGTATTTGTACTATGCAGTGTGATATGAATCACTTTTGACTATCAGCAGCATTGTGAAATACGTACAAAATCTCTAACCTTTACTCCATTTAAAAAAACTATTTTATCAGCATCTTGCCAAAATGTTTCTTCCCTCAGCTTCAAGCACACCCATATAGATAAACCAGACTGCTCTGGACCCCCCATGGATATAAGTAACAAGGCTTCTGGGGAGATCAGAATTCCCTATACTTATTCTGTTAGCTTCCAGGTGAGTGTGATTTTTATCTTCAGTATAACGCAGAAATTGATTTTAAATTCATATTACTTAAACTAATTAAAAATATGATTAGCTTGTCAAATAGATAAGCTTTTAATGAGTTAATTTTTGGAATAGTTTGTCAGTGCACCAGGCAACATAATTGCACTCAAAACTAAGTCTTCGTTTAAATAAGAAGTATGGGGAGTTGGAGAACTGAGCCTGATTTAAAGTGTTAAGCCATAAGAGATACAAACAAGGCAAAAGGTAGAAATTAGGCATGAAGGATGGTATGAAAGTGTCAAAGATATGCAACAAGCATTTGGGCAGACAACACCATTTTTAAAATCAGGATTTGAGTGTAAGCTTAAATGGAGAGTTTCCTGATGGTAGATGATCTATATAGGTTATTAGGTAATTCAAGGGAGGGTTTTCTTAGGAGGAAAGTAAAAGTTCATTTTATGAGAATCTTGGGCAATATTCCACCTCTATTTTTAATAAACTATCTTGGCAATCCAGTATAGTTGTGACGTTTACTGTCCCTAAATCGTGTGTAATTTTGCAAGCCTGGTGCAGTAAATTGTACATATTTCTTTCTAGGTATTAAGAGCTCAGTGTGGGTGACACCTGCCAGATGCTCAGGGTACCTAGGTTATGACTCTGGTCTGGTTAGATGTCTCATAGGTATAGATAGATAGCGTCAAAGAGAATGAAGAATAAGCTGTTCCACGCAATTTTCTGAAAATAATTAAATACTCTAAAGCTCTAAATCTTGACATTTAAAATAAGCCTTTGCTAATTAAAATTTAAAGTAAGACTTTAAAAAAAATACAAGTAACTAGATACTTTTTAGGAGCTCTTATTTTTTATTTACTGCTTAATTTTATCCTAATTTTCCTGAGACTTGAGTAAATCTAGGTCCATAAGTCTCATGACTAACCCAGGTTATGATAATGAGGAATTGTATCTATTGACTGGAATGTTAAGCTATGAATGGAAATTTTTGGATTCCTAATACGCTTTATTGGCAAATTCTTATTTAAAGAGTGTGTGTGTGTATTTTTAAATCCCTCTAGGAAGATAAGAATATCAGATGGGCATCTAGATGGGACTACATTCTGGAATCTATGCCTCATACCCACATTCAGTGGTTTAGGTAAGAGCATGGAATTAATCTTCTTTGTGCTCTGTGTCCTTATTTTATTCTCTGTCCCTTTGAACATCCCATTCACTCTGATTCTCCAGTTATTCATAATGCTGGGCTTTTGGATTAGATAGACTTGGGTTCAGTCCTGGCTTTCAGTCACTGGTTGTGAGTCAGGCTAGATCACCCAGTTTCTCAGAGTCCATTTCTTTATCTAGAAATAACCTGTCTCATGGGACTGTTCTGAGGATTGAAGGAGGTAATGAAACAGAGCATTTGACCACCTTACCTGGCACGGAAGAGGGCTCAGTAGACAAGCCACTGCGGCTGTTATGACTGTTTATTATTATTATTATTATTCTCTAAGCACGACTCAAAACTTTTATCTAGAGAGCTGTTCATGGTGCCATCACTCTCCTTTTCCTACTTTACTGACTAATCTTTTTTGATACTCATTAATTTACTGAGTAACTGTTTTTCAGTAGATTTCTTGAGGGTACAGACCAGTCCATTGTTGATCCTTGCAGCTTATGTTGTCCTAATTTAGGCACAGTAGTTATTAATGTGTTGACCATGGAGAAAAAAAATTGTAGTTCTCAACAGACCACAAAATTATATTATGATAAGTACATACAGTTATGTATCCACTAGAAGGCCGTGTAGCAGAACACAGGTCATTGAATTTGTTGGATTTTAGGTCGAGTTTTTAATTTGATTAATGCTGTTTTAATGTTACTCAATAAATAGTTTTTAAAGAGTTTTGCTGTTCCAAAGATTAAGCTGTAGATTAACCCTAACATGCTTATTTCTGCAGCATCATGAATTCCTTGGTCATTGTCCTCTTCTTGTCTGGAATGGTGGCTATGATTATGCTACGGACGCTGCATAAAGATATTGCCAGATATAATCAGATGGATTCTACGGTGAGTGAAACATCTGAACTGTGCTTGGTCTGCCGAGGATAGTCTTTATTTTTTCTTTGGAAAAAATTTAAATAATAGCTTTAGACAGAATCTGCTTTTAAAACATTCTTCTCAAAAGTTACCCTGAATTCACATTTTCAAATAAGAAAATGATCCTTAAGGATTGGTTTTCTGTAAGGATTGGTTTTCTGTAGAAATTTAGTGACCGCAGCTCTCAGAACTGAACTGTTCACAGCCTCATCTGCATCAGTAGAGGGTGTAGAAAGGGTGCAGGTGCACAGCTCTAGCTCTGCCCTCTTTTCACTTACGTGCCATCAGCTCTGTCAGAGTCTCTATTTCCAGCAGACATTCCGTTTGTGAAACAGCAAAGTTGAGTAGAATAGCTCCCAAGCAATTTTTATATGTGTGTATGTTTAATTTTTTTAAATTAATTTTAACTGAATTTTTATCATTTCAACCTTTTGGTGGATTCAAAGTAATTAATGCCTCAACTTCATTTATTCACATTTTAAGTTGCATAATGTTTTACATTTTATACTTTTTAATTTCCTAGCAACTCTTTAACAAAATTTCCACAAGAATCACTACTTGTAATGAATACATAAAACTCAGATTTTCATTGTTTTCTCTTCCCCAGCTCCTTAGCTCCCCCCATCTCTCTGTCCTTTTCTTTTTTGCGGTGCGCGGGCCTCTTACTGTTGTGGCCTCTCCCGTTGCGGAGCACAGGCTCCGGATGCGCAGGCTCAGCGGCCATGGCTCACGGGCCCAGCCGCTCCGCGGCATGTGGGATCCTCCCAGACCGGGGCGCGAACCCGGTTCCCCTGCATCGGCAGGTGGACGCGCAACCACTGCGCCACCAGGGAAGCCCCTCTCTGTCCTTTTCTAATTAGAAAAAAAGAACATATTAATGTTTAGAAGCTTTTTAGCACTTGTACACCACAGTTTCTTTTCCATGATTTTATTGATTGTATGCCTTATTAAATATTTGATTAAAATAATTTCACAATACTCTGTTCATAATTGACAATTCCAAATAATTGCTGAGTTAATGGAATTTTTTTCTTTATTTGTACAGAGGTGGCCTTGGGGTACAGGCCAGGAAGCCCTATTTCCAGTCTTGCTCCCATTTTTTCCCTCCTGCCAGTCTCTTATCATAGCCATCAGAGCATATCTGTTCAGGGTCATTTCACTCCCAGTGACAGCCCTCCAGTGACTTCCACTGCACTCAGTGAAGCCATAGTCTTTACAGAGGCCCATAAGGCTCTGCAGTAGCTCTTGGAGCTCTGCTCCAGCCATGCTGGTTGCCTTGCTGTTCCTCAGACACATCAGGCAGGTTCCCGTTTCCAGGCCTTTACAGTTGCTTTTCTGTCTTCCTCAGATGTTCATCCCTCAGAGAGCTCCCTCACGTCCTCCTGGTCTTCACTGAGATACGATCTTCCCAGTGAGACCTTCCTCACCATCCCATTAAAATTACATCCTCTCTACCCACACCCCACATCCATACTTCTTATCACCATCTAGAGTACTATATATTTTACTTATTTTGTTTATTGTCTGCCTTTCCAATGAGAAGGTGTACTCGTGAGAAGAGGAATTTTTCTGTTATACTCACTGTAGTATCTCTGGTGTTTTAAACAGTGCCAAGCATATAGTTGGTGATCAACAGATACTTGTTGAATGAATTAATAAACAAATTAGCCCTTGATGTACCAGACTTGATGCATTGCTGGGCTTATGATAGGTTAAAAAAAAAAAGGTATCTAAGGACTACCCCAAATCCACCCCATCCCCCCAAATTGAGTGAGGCCAGAGCAGGAAGCAGTACAAGCATGAGAAGTTGAAGTTCTCCTTTGGGTCTGTGCTTATATCAAGTTTTTAACCAACTGGGACATTAAACCTTGGGTCAGTGGTGAACCTCGATCTCCTCTGTATTAAGCCTGGATTCTTGAAGGGGGGCAAAATGGTTCTAGGTTAGTAAATGCCTTCTGATTCTCAGCAGAATCGAGTAGAAATACTCTGAAGGAAAGTCTCTCAATTTTGGATTTGCAGGATTCCCCCCATTTAAGATCAGTAAAGTATGATCTATTAATCAGAAATTCACAAAAATTTACAATAGACAACAAATTTACACCAGGTCCCAAAGATTTCAGATATTAAGATTATTAATTACAGAGTATAAGATATATGAAAAAGTAACAGCTACGATTTTCCAGCACAGATGAAAGATGAGAATCCATAGATAAAGGGTACACAATATATCCAAAGTAGAATAAATAAAATGAAATCCACACCTAGATCAACTGGGCAAAACCACAGAACACCAGAGAAAAGAGATCTTAGAATCAGCCAGAGGGGAAAAAGAGTGAGCATCTGCAAAGGAAAAACAATTAAATTGGCCATGGAAGCTCAAAACATAATATTTTTAAATTGGTAGTGAGAGAAATTAACTATTTACATAGAATCATGTACTCAGAGATGCTGTCTTTCAAAAATGAAGATGAGGGCTTCCCTGGTGGCGCAGTGGTTGAGAGTCCGCCTGCCGATGCAGGGGACACGGGTTCGTGCCCCGGTCTGGGAGGATCCCACATGCCGCAGAGCGGCTAGGCCTGTGAACCATGGCTGCTGGGCCTGTGCATCCGGAGCCTGTGCTTTGCAACGGGAGAGGCTGCAACAGTGAGAGGCCCATGTACCGCAAAAAAAAAAAAAAAAAAAAAAAAAATGAAGATGAAATACATTTTTCAGACTAACAAAACCAGTTGACCACAAACAGACCTTCACTTGAAGGAATGTCTGTAGAAATACTTTAGCAGTGAATCAGTCTGTCAGACCTGAAGGAATTACTGTAGAAATACTTTAGTAGAAAATAAATAAATAACAATCCTAAAGAGAGATTTAGGAGGATTGGTGAAGAAATTCCAAGTAAATATTTTCTATATATAATAATAATGAGTCTAAATTTGGAGGTTAACAAAAGTGTATCAACAAAGAAAAAATAGATATGATGAATAGTTTTGGATAAGGGGGGTGGCCATCTAGAAAAAAAATAAGGTAGATTCCAACTTTATTGCTTATATTGAAATGATTAATGATCTAAATGAAAATGTGAAACTATAAAATACTAGAATGTTAGTTTTTAAATCTTGTCTACTGCTCGCAAAGATAGAAATTTGAGTGGGAATTTGGGGGAGGGATACAGATGTACCCTGGATGAAACGTTAAGTGAGGAGGCTGAAAAAATACCAGGGACCAGATTTTGAAGGACTTCTAAGCTGTGCATTCTGAAGGTCATTGAGAAGCTGTTGAAGAACATTAAACAGCAGTGACATGACCAGATTCATGTTTTAGGAAAATCACTTTGAACATTATGTGGAGAATCGTTTGGAGCCAGGCAAGATTGGAGGCACAGAGACCAGTCAGGAGACGGTTAGAGAGTTCCCAGAGATAGGGGACGGTGGCAGGGAAGGAGCAGGGAAGCGGGCAGATAGATACGGAGGGTGTTCAGGAGGTAGGATGGAGTGCTGATCCACCAGTTGCCTGTGGAGAGGGTGGAAGAGGGAGAGAAGCCAGTGAATGACCCCACGCTTCTGGTCTGAACCACCTGATTAGTTAAAAGGATCTTTCTGGTTCTGTATTGAGAATCAACTGAATGGAGACAAGGGCAGAAACAGAGACTAGTTCAGTGAATTCCGTGAGAGCCAGGTGAGAAGGGATGGTTTGAACCAGGGGCTAGTGGTGGATCCTGTGGATATATTTTAGAGCTAGAACTGTAAGAATTATTAAAGGATTGTATGTGAAGTGTGAAAAAAACAAAAGGAGGCATCAAGGATGACTCTGAGGTTTTGGGGATTGAGCAACTGGAAGGATAGAGCTTTTATCTACTGAGAGAGAGGGTGCAGGTAGAGCAGGTAGAGGAGGGGAGAGAGAATCAGTTCCACTGTGGATAATTCTGTTCAAGGTGTCCATTAAGCAACCCAGTGGAGCTGTTGATTAGGCAGGTGTGTATGTGTGTCTGGAAATAGGGGAGCAGTTTGGGCTGGTGACACAAGCTTATTGATATTTTCACAGCCAAGCCTACTATACAAGCAAAGTAGCTGTGAGACCTAATACCATTTGCTTGTTTTGGAGATTAGTAAGTGTAGCTTAAGAAGACTATAGAGTATGACTTAAAATTGCCATCAAATTGGATCATAAAGCTTGACTTATTAGACTAGAACTAGGTATCACATTATCTTTGTATTTCTTTTTAAAGTTTCTCAGTAACTATATTTATAGACCTTAACACACAACATTCCTTTCAAAATCATTCAAGAAAGCTATATAAAGCTCCATGAGTCCAGCTTTATACTTCAAAACTGAAATAAATATTAACATTTGTAAGGTTTTTTTTAAAATTTCCATATCTGCATATTCAACAGTGAACAAACTGTCTAGTTTTCTTGGTGATACCACATGGCACTTAAACGATTTTATTCCCTTTTTAGGAGGATGCCCAGGAAGAATTTGGCTGGAAGCTAGTTCATGGTGATATATTCCGTCCTCCAAGAAAAGGGATGCTGCTGTCAGTCTTCCTGGGATCAGGGACACAGATTTTAATTATGACTTTTGTGACTCTGTGTAAGTATTAAGTGAAAATTACAAAGTAGAAATTAATTTCTCTAAATAATTATTTGAAATCCAGTTTTCCTAAGTTGTAGCTAGGCTAGGTTGTTTCTGAGAGTCCCTTTGGTTCTCAGAATCTGTGTGCTTTGGCCATAAGTGACCTGGGGCAAGGTTAGCTGTGCCAGAAGTTGACTCTTCATGTCTCACTCACAGCTGCATAGAGACCAGGCCTTTGTTGTGGGAGCGCTGGAGCTGCAGATGACTAGATCCTCAAAAACCATCTGGGTCTGAGTCTGGGCGGCCTGGCAGCAGGGTCACACAGGTTGACTATTCTGTCCCACCAGAGCGTAAGATTTCTTGGCTTCCACTGAGAGAGAAAGGAGAAGGGGATGGGACAAGAAGCTCTTTGTAGACCTTTCCATCTTGGCAGGATTTAGGAAGCAAGACCTCTTTCTTTCTCTAGCAATGTTCAGGAAAGATCTTCCTACACAAAAAGTCTTCCTTCCTTGTGCCACCTGAAAATCTTCAGAAATTTTATTAAGGTTTTGTCAATTAGGACAATCTTTTTCTTCTCTTTTTTTAAAAATAGAAATCCCTTAGAGGTATTCATCAGCTGCAGGAGTGGCTCTGAGACTATTCTCTGGAAATATATTAATGCCCTGGTCTTTCAGTTTTCCTAGTTACAAGAGAAAAAAATGTTTATGAAAAGAATTTTCTGAATTATGCATTCGTTTCCCCATGTTTCCTTTATTGTTGCGTGCTACTGATGAACAGTAACACATGAATGTTACTAGAAGAATTCAGAAACCACTGACCTTTCAATAATTTTTTTAGCAAACATTTGTTCTTAGCAAACATTTGTTCTTATTGTGTATTAAATGCCTAATACTATAATCATTCTCTGCTAGTAAAATTGTTCTAAGTTTTTATGATGAAACTAACCACATAAATGTTTGGGAAGAGCATTATCAATGCCAGATGTCTGGCACCTGAATAAGTTTGGGGTTTACTGATTTGCACCTTTCGGCTCAGCTAGAAGACTAACTAGAACATATTTATCTACTAACAACTTAGATAAGGAGATGCCGATGTGATGGGTGAGGCTAGCATTTGTCAGTGTATTACACCGAAGAGGGTACGTTGGGAAAACGAGTCATGAAAGAGGTTTGGACACAGGCGATTGCACGGAATCCCCAGAGAGCTGAGGTGGCGTTAGAGCAGAATGGATGATTGAGGGTGAAATTCTGCTTTAAAATTTTATTGAGAGCTGCCTTCTGCCCCTCTCCGATCTTTGTTGGGGTCAGCTAGAAAGTGAACTTGTAAGGAAGGAAAGTTTCAGAGAGCCTAGGTTAGAAAATGATAGGAATTGTTTCCCTTTACTGCTCGAATATGGACAGTTTTGCTTCAGAACAATCCATTTCTCAGGCTTGGGAGGAACTGGGGGTGGGGGGTGCACCTTAACTGAAATTCCAGAAGACCGTCTAAAGTTACCCTGTCTGGTTTCCTGTCATCGATCGTGAGTTTCTCCTCTTCAGTTGGTGCTGATCAGAGGGTATGCAGTGGTGTGTGCTTGGCTGTGTGCACCCAGGGGAAACACTGGGAGCTTTGGTGCTCCTGGGATTAGAAAGCCACCTGCATCTATTCTTGGATTTCTTCTGAGAAAACCATAACTTCTGACTTGCAGTTTAAAGCTAGGAATTGCTATAAATATAAGATAGTACTTCTTTTCTTATTAGTTGGGAGGGTTATATAGGGAAGAACAAATAAAACGAACTAGCTGAATAAGGGTAGGAGCCAGAATTTCCCAAGTCATTGACCAAGCCCTTCAGTAACTTGTGTTCACAAAGCGAATAGGTACTATGAAATCTTTTTTCCCTTGTTTTGTTCTTTGATTAGATTCTGTCTTATCTCTTTATGTTTTAATGTTATAAGGTTTTTTTCACCCCAGAGGACTCAATATTGTTTTTAAAAGGAACAAAAAGTGAGAATATTTTATAGTGGGAATATTTTTTATTGATGTTAATTTTCAAAGCTGTACTTGAATCTCAGAAGAGCTGAAAGCACTCATGAGCTTCCAGTGAGCCTCCGCTGATAACAGGAAAGGTGGGGTCTTATGGACCCTGAAAGGAAACTTCCAAATTGGAGCTTGCTTTATGTGTGATCCTATAGATACAGTGCCTTAAATATTACTAAGTTTCAGTGTGGTTGCCTGGTAAGAGAGCATATTTTCATGAAGTTGTATTTAGTTTATTGTTTAAAAAATGAGAGGGGTCTTCTATCACTTCAAAGGAAACCATAATAAAATTCATAACTTTATTTTTTAGTTTTTGCTTGCCTGGGATTTTTGTCACCTGCCAACAGAGGAGCACTGATGACTTGTGCTGTGGTCTTATGGGTGCTGCTGGGCACTCCTGCAGGCTATGTCGCTGCCAGATTCTATAAGTGTAAGTAAAAGCCCCCCTGCTGGGTGTTCAGATCAGGAGTCTAACCTGCTACATCAGTTGTCTGAGCCTTTGTGTCTGGCACTTGATGCTCTTTAAACAGTATGTGTTATAGGTGTGTATCCTTATTTAATGAAGCTTATGAAGTGAATGACTGTCCCTAGATTTGCTCGTTCAAACATGCTTAAACAGTGGGTTAAACAAATTTGGGTGCTGCTTATCCATCATCCCGTCTCTCCTTCTTAAGTTTTGACATCACAGGTTTGGCTGAACAACTTAGATTTGCTACATTCATAGCATATTTAGACTAATAAAGGAAAAAGTATACGAATATCACTGATTTATTTATTAAAACAAGTAGTGTAGGGCTTCCCTGGTGGTGCAGTGGTTAAGAATCCGCCTGCCAGTGCAGGGGACACAGGTTCGAGCCCTGGTCCAGGAAGATCCCACATGCCACGGAGCAGCTAAGCCCGTGTGCCACAACTACTGACCCTGTGCGCCTAGAGCCCGTGCTCTGCAACAAGAGAAGCCACTGCGGTGAGAAGCCCGCTCACCGCAAGTAGAGGAAGCCCACGCACAGCAATGAAGACCCAGTGCAGCCAAAAATAAATAAATAAAATAAATAAATTTTAAAAAACAAGTAGTATATACAGGAATACCTTATATGAGAGAGGTCATACTTACATCCATTTAATATTTATAAAAGTAAACTGTACTTAAAGTAAATTAAGATCTCACTGTTTTAAAGAGCCCGGAAGTGAGTTACTTTTGTAGCATGATTTGTTGCATTCTCTTGTATTCTTGCTTTCCAGAAGTAAAATAAAGTTCAGTGAAAAAAAAGGATCAGAGCCACAGAGTAAGGATGGGGATATGATTAGATGACTTAGAAGCAGTTTTGCCGGGGTCAGTAAATGCCAGAGTTTGCCCTGCTTCGGAATCCTGTAGTCCCGTTGAGACGGTCCCGTAGGTAATCTGTGAATTTAAATGCCAGGGAGATGCTGACGCAGGGCTAGAGTTGCCCAAGGTCTTCTGATAGGAATAAGGTTTAGGGAATAACCCTAAAACACAGTAGGGTTACACAGGTGGCCTTAAGGTGTGGTTGGCTAGACTCAACCCCAAATAGAAATATTAGACTTTGCTAGATGCATAGAGTATGTGAAGTTCTATATTCATGCATGTGTGTGTGAATGTGTTTAATTTCTGTGAATTTTGTCAGAGTTCTTTTTTTCTTTCATTCTTTACTAACAGACATAGGATTAGGGTGGTCATATGTATTTTAACACATATGAGGGACGGTTGGACCCCTGCCTGCTCCCCCTTTCTCACTGTTTCTGTGCACTGGGTTTCTTTGAGTTCCTCAGTCAGCCTGTGCACCTACCTTCCCACATGCTGTTCCCTCTACTTGAGTTCTGATCCGTACTCTCTGCCCGACAGACACACCTCCCCTTCATCTTCTCTCCGTCCTTCATTTCTCCTAGCTGCAGATTAAGTAGGGTATTAATCAGGCAGAACATTCTGAGACACACTGTCATGTGGCCCTAGTAAAAAAATGCTTCATTTTTTTTTTTTTTTAAAGAAGATGTTGGAGGTAGGAGTTTATTAATTTTATTTATTTATTTTTGCTGTGTTGGGTCTTCATTTCTGTGCGAGGGCTTTCTCTAGTTGTGGCAAGTGGGGACCACTCCTTATCGCGGTGCGCGGGCCTCTTGCTATCTTGGCTTCTCTTGTTGCGGAGCACAGGCTCCAGATGTGCAGGCTCAGTAGTTGTGGCTCATGGGCCTAGTTGCTCCGTGGCATGTGGGATCTTCCAAGACCAGGGCTCGAACCTGCGTCCCCTGCATCGGCAGGCGGACTCTCAACCACTGCGTCACCAGGGAAGCCCCTGCTTCACTTTATAGAAGCATTTTTAATATTTCAAACAATATATTAGGATTTTGAGTAGAGTTGTATTAAACCCAAAATTCATAATTTCACAAAAGCCTATCAGTAATGCTGTGAATTCAAATCATATATATGTAATTTGTTGTTTTCTTTTAGGGCAAGAGGTACTTAAACTTGCTTATAAATTGTTAAAACTTTTTTTTAAAAATCAAAGCGGTTTTCAGATCTCAGCCAGTTTCATATCCAACTTTTAAACTAGGAGCAGAGGAGTATTTTCCTTTTTTTTTTTTTTTTTTTTTACTCTAGAGACGTAAGTTTTTAATTGTTTTTTTTAAAGTGGGGGGAAAAAATTAGGGGCAAAGGAGAGTAAAAAGTTTGTAAGTAAATTTGTTCTGTCAAGTGGCCGTAACCCTTCTACTCTTCTTGGTCACCTGATCCTACACACTGATCTCCCCACCGCCACCCACGGCCTACCTGAAACTACAGTGCTGGAGGCATCCTGGAGACTCAGACCTACTACGGACATTGAAGTGTGTTGCATGTCAAGCTTGAGGGTTCCTAGTTTTATAACAAATTCTGAAACTGACCTCAAGATAAACGAGAATCTGCAGTACACCCTTTTTCCATCTAGTCCCATTAATTAAAACTGGGTTAGAATTTAAGGGTTTGTTTTGTTTTGAAGTTAAAAAAAAAGAGAAAAGAAAAACTGGTTTGGCTGACTTTCCTTTGACACTAGATTTATTTTATGCTGAAACAATCTTTAGAGCGGGACTTACCCAGGGCAGTCCTGTGATGTGCACCTCCGATTTGGATCATTTGATTAGGGAGTATTAGGACATTTGCTAGTGTCATTTTCTAGGAATAGACACCCAGTGCTGTCTGTTCATTTGTCCAGTACCAGACCTGAGGTATGGGTATTTGGTTTGCTTTTGAAGAAAAGTCTTTATGTTAATGCCACTTTTGTTTTCTTCTACAGCCTTTGGAGGTGAGAAATGGAAAACAAATGTTTTATTAACATCATTTCTTTGTCCTGGGTAAGTGAATTTTTCAATAATAACTTGCTTGACATAGTCATATTTTAGTTCCCAGAATCTCTGTCCTGTAAGTCTAATCTTTTCTGTCTCTATGTACCCAAGAAAATGAATTTAATTTTTAAATAGTGAATATTTAATAAACATTTGCAGAATGGCAACTACATGTCTTATCTGGAAAGGGTACCTTTAGACATGAGAAATTTTTATATTTCTTTTCTTTTTTTTCTTTTTTTTTTTTTTGCGGTACGCGGGCCTCTCACTGTTGTGGCCTCTCCCTTTGTGGAGCACA
>NC_041226.1:70431514-70451354 GCF_002837175.3 Physeter macrocephalus
CCGTGTCCCCTGCATCGGCAGGCGGACTCTCAACCACTGCGCCACCAGGGAAGCCCTATATTTCTTTTCTTAAAAGTCTGTTTCTTAGTCTGGCATATTGTCATGTAAGGCTGCATATAAAGTTTTTGACCTAATCACAGAAAT
This sequence comes from Physeter macrocephalus, assembly GCF_002837175.3. NCBI lineage: Eukaryota > Metazoa > Chordata > Mammalia > Artiodactyla > Physeteridae > Physeter > Physeter macrocephalus. The sequence goes on from NC_041226.1 coordinate 70,431,659, forward strand.
GAATCCTCACCTGAAGATCGTTCAGGCAGGCATGCATTTTCGGATTTTTATCATAAGTATAGCTACTTTTAAGCGTATTCCATTAATTAGATTAGAGTAACATATACCAAAAATGAAAAAAACAACCACCAACATAAAAAACCAGAACATCTGTGGTTCTTTGGAAGACAGCTTCTGATATCAAGTATCTGATGTGTGTCTGGTCCTAGAAATAGAACCCAGTTTATCCCCTGCTCACAGATTAATGGAGGACAAGAACTGGCCTCTGAATAATCAGCAGCAATAAAGTAGGCCGAGGGTTAAATCTTGAAGCCAGGACTGTTCCATTTGCAGGCCAGAAATGAAAGAATAGCTGGCATTTTTATACATGATTGGGTTAAATAGTCTCAGATTTTCACCTCCATTGACGATTCACATGCCTCTCAGCCATTCATGTTCTATTCAAATTTTTATGCTTTCCTCAAGCCATATCCTTTGTCTTCTTTCCCTCTGCTGTCAGTTGAAGAAGTGCCCCTCCTTACCAAGACTATCAGCCACAATTGCCTTTGGAATCTTGCCTTTCAAACATCCCCCCAATCTCTGACATAATCCATTTCTCTCTTTCTCTGTGTTCTGGTCATGTGTTTCCTGTCTTCCTACAAATATGCTTATGTTTCCCATATTCTAAAAAGAGCTTCCTATAAGCATCTTTTAGTCTACTGTCTTTATTTCTTTTCAATTTTCAACAAAATGCCTTGAAAAAATAGTCTATACTCCCTTACTCTGATTTTCTTAGCATATATTTACATTGTAAACCCACATAATCTTTTTCCCACATCACTTTAGTGAACTTCTCTCTAAGGTTACCAAAGATGTTCCCATTTTCAAATCTAGAAACCATTTTCCCTGTCTTTACCTCTTACATTGTGTAACATTGGAATACCTTTTCCTTGAAACTCCTTCCCTTTTGCCTTCACAGAAATTATCCTATGCTAGTTTTTTACATCTCTGATCAAACCTTCTCTGATTTATCTGTCATCTTCATCCCACCCTTAAAAACAGGTGTTCACCAGGGGAGGATGAGGTGAGTAGAGAGAAGGAGAAGAGCCAAGAACCCAGGTCCCCAGGGCAAAGGGAATTGGTGTTCATCTAGGAAAAGAAGGATCATTTGATAATATGAAATCAATTCATAAATTTTTTTTTTTTATAAATAAGCACCTGCATATAATTATTGCAGTAGGCACAGTAAAATGGCATTTGAGGGCTTCCTTGGTGGCGCAGTGGTTGAGAGTCCGCCTGCCGATGCAGGGGACGCGGGTTCGTGCCCCGGTCCGGGAGGATCCCACATGCTGCGGAGCAGCTGGGCCCATGAGCCATGGCCGCTGAGCCTGCGTGTCCGGAGCCTGTGCTCCGCAATGGGAGAGGACACAGCAGTGAGAGGCCCGCGTACTGCAAAAAAGCATTTGATAATATTAAAGATTGTTTCCAGATTTAAAAAGAATTTAATGGAGAGAGAAATGCTCCCTTCTATTAATAAAAATCTCATCTCTGATTCAAAACCAACATCATTTAATGATGAAACACTAGAGACATTTTCATAAATCACTTTTAGGGCTTCAGTTATTTAAGTTCTAGTTACATTAAGACATGAAACAAAAAGAAAGGTGGAGATTATATTATTATTTATTGGTGACATAATTTGTATACAGAGAACATAAACAAATTTGAGCTATAAACTTGTAGAATTAGTAAAAGAGTTTGGCAAAATGGCTAGATATCAACTAATATTTCAAGATTATGAATACCACCAGTAGCAAGTGAAACATCTTAATGGTAGTGGTAGTTGTGTGGGGAAAAGACTGTATTCACAGGAGTATTAGCAACAGGAAAACTTTGCAACACCTGAAGTAACTTCTCAAAATAGGGACAGTCCATATGACAAGTCTACAAAGCTTGTTAGAGATACATACAAATTCACCACGTTACCTGATGAGAAGACCAAGTATTGTAAAGGCATTTAGAGAGGTCCTGTGGCTGCTGCCAGGATAGAGAACACAGAAGTAGACCATGTAAACACAGAAGCATGCTAGACGTGGCATCACGAACCAGAGGAACAATGTAAAATGATGCTGGGACAATTGATTGTCCACATGAAAGGAGAAAAATTCTCTTCTTACCTTACACACATGAAATCAGTTCCAGGTGGATTAAAACCTAAATGTAACGGGTGTAACAATTAGACAAAAATTTAGAAGAGTATTTTTACGAGCCCGGGTTAGGAAAGGCTTTCTTAAGTTACACAAAAGGTAAAGGAAAAAAATTGATCACTTTGATAACATTAAAAACTGTGTGTGGGGGGATATACAGAAGTGATTATAGTATTATTACACCCATGTTTTAAAAATGTACTCATAGAAGAATGACTGAAAGGGACGAAGTACACACATTCATATGTTTGGGTTCTTAAAAGTCATAAACTAGGAGAAAGGTATTTAACAAGGAGTTAGTTGCTGGAGTATATAAATAACTCACATATGTGACTTTGCAAAAGCCCTGCGACCCAAATGAAAAATGAGCAGTGAATATAACCAGCAAGTCACCAAAGGTAAAACCTAGAAAACCAACAAACACAAGGATACTCAGCTGCAGTTGTCAATAGGAAATGCAAATTAAAACAACAAAGTTAACAATCCCAAGCATGATGAAAATATGGAAAGAGGTAAATTTCATAAGCTGCTGATAGGAGTTTAAGTCAGGCAAAACCAATCTGAAGAGCAATTTGGCAGTTTCTACTAAACTTTTAAATTCACATACCCTATGACTCATCAGTTCCACTTTCCTTGTGTATAACACAGAAATCGTGATATTAACTACATATGATTGCTACTATATCATTTTGCTTCCACCTCAGGTTTTACCCAAAAACCTATTGTGTCTTTCAGGATTGTGTTTGCTGACTTCTTTATAATGAATCTGATTCTCTGGGGAGAAGGATCTTCAGCATCTATTCCTTTTGGGACGTTGGTTGCCATATTGGCTCTTTGGTTCTGCATATCTGTGCCCCTAACATTTATTGGTGCATACTTTGGTTTTAAGAAGAATGTAAGTTTATAGGTGTTAACTTATTCAAATGTATCTCAACTGTGGAAATTAGCGTATGCCACCTTAAAAGACATAGGTGTCTAAAAGATACAAACTAGTCCTGTGTGATCTGGATTTCATAGAAAATTGATGACTTCCTACTTTGATTGCAGTCATTCTTAAAATAGTACTCAGAAGAGTGTGGTAGAGAGAGGTTATGGATGTAAACTTAGATTTCAAAGTTTTGTAAGTAAATGGAAAGGGAAACTAAAATGGATTAATAGGAAATGAAATGCTAATTTAAACTAATGAAAAATTTGAATGTATTACATTAAAAATAAATTATTACTTCTTTTTAACCTAAAAAGTACATGCATTTTTTTCTTAGCCATAAATGTTTCTAATCCATATTACTTAACTAAGTAAACTGGGTAAAACTGAGTATGGGTTAGGAAGTGAAGCTGTAAGAAAAGTGACTATACAGTAAGAGTAGCAATTTTTTTAATATGTAGCTTTGGAATAAATTTTATATGCTTACCTGCTAATATTTGATTTTAAGAAATATTATAATCAGGTCTCAGTCCCTCCCTCCAGTCTTTCGGTCTCTACCTCTGCTGCCCCCTTTCTACCCTCATGCTAAGAGGAAAATGAGAATTCTGCAGTATCCTCCTCTAACTCCACTTCACTATCTTTGCTCTCCTCTGAAATTATCTCCACAAGGTTAAGAGAAATTACGTAGTTTAGTACACTTTGTGAGCGGACCTGGAAAAACCCTGGAAGAAACTTTATCTACTTTGACTTTTAAGAGACTTCAGTCTCCACTGCACCTACCATGCCAGGCTACTAAAAGATTTTTCAGTTCTTTGGCATTTTGTTTAATTTATGACTTAAAATCTATATAGCATAAGTAGTAAACTGATATGGTTTGAAATTTTTTTTAATTGCATAGATTAAATAAGTACTTAAAATTCTAAAAATATAAAAATTGAAGAACGATTTAGTGTTTCTCTGCCTATATACACATATACCTACATGTAAAATAATCTAGTCCACAGGAGTATAATCTCAATGAGCATATCAAGTTTTAAATTTTGATATGTCATCACAAAAACTATAGAGGTATGTTTTTGAGTTTTTTTGCAAGGAAATGAATTTCTGCATATGTACTCTTTTTTCCTCTTATGTAACTATGTTTAGGTACTTTAGGTTCCATTTGTTTTTATACTACCATGTAATGTGTCACGAAAGGGAGAATAATTGAGAACATCACCAATAACTTAGGATTATAAAGATTCATAGAGGCATTCATTATCTTCTTCATGTTCTTAAGTCTTAGTAAAATTGAGCAATTTTAATAAAGATGACATTGTCCATCTCCAAAAAAAATACATTGACCACAGTTTCAGAACCAGCTGATTTCTTACAGCAAGTATGTAATTAAAAGGAAAAACCTAACTCTACCTTTTTATTAAGTACTATTTTCTGAGTACTATATTATCTCCTCCTGTGTGTTTCTTACTTTGTCTAAAGCCATTAGTCATTGGATCACTGCTGGAAACAGTGGTGGCTTGTTCCAGAAGACAGACTGAATATTGTACCTGATGGTATCTGGTTTGTTGCTTCTAAATACAAATGTCACTTGGATGACTTAGGTAGACTTGTATCGCCATTCGTGTCAGCATGGAAGCTAAGAAAAAGCAGGCAAATAATCTAGTACAGAGAAGAATTTTTTCCTCTCTGTACTAGATTATAGATACATAATTATGAATCCTTTCTTTTGTTTTTTTCTGAAGGCCATTGAGCACCCAGTTCGAACCAATCAGATTCCACGTCAAATTCCTGAACAGTCCTTCTACACAAAGCCGTTACCTGGTATTATCATGGGAGGGATTTTGCCCTTTGGGTGCATCTTTATACAGCTTTTCTTCATTCTGAATAGTATTTGGTAAGCTAAGGACTAAGTCAAGTCCTCTTATTCCCATTCCCATTGTATGTAGTACTAACTTTCTCTTTTTGTTTATATGGATTACTATTTATACCTTATAAATGTAAGCCCTTCTCCAGTTATCAGAAATCTTAAGAGACAAAAGGTATTTTATCTTTTCAGTGTGAGAAAGAATAATTGTGATGTTATTATTAATCAAGTGCTTATTATTTCTTACTCTTACTTAATTCTCAGACCTCTGTAAGGCGGGTATTATCCCATTTTACAGAGGTGAAAATGAGATTTTGGAGGTTAAGTAATTTGCCTGTGTCACACAGCTACATTTTCTGTATGACAGAAAATTAACCTAAATCTCTCCAAACCTGTGCTCTTTAATAAGTCATCGGTAGTGCTTCAGAGAAGATGCTCTGAGCTCTTGATAGAGGGTATTCAAGCCAGCATTGGAGGAAGGGTTGAGCTAGACAACCTTCAAAGTCGTTTCTTGGGCATTCCCTGGTGGTCCAGTGGTTAGGACTCTGCACTTTTCACTGCTGAGGGCCCGGGGAACTAAGATCCACAAGCCACATGGCACAGCCAAAGGGGGAAAAAAAAATCACAAAGTCGTTACTTCCCTTCATCCTCTGATTTCTTGTTCGAATGGGAAAGCACATAGTGGCAATTTTGAGCCTCACTGTTAGGGTGTGTACATTGCAGTATATTATGATCCTTATTTGATTGCATTGACATATGTTACAGAAAGTACCAAGGTTCCAGGTAGCCTTGTCAGAACTAAATTGGAGCTTTTTAGTGATTAGAACTTGTCTTTCATTCCTGACTGTTAGTTTTTTCCAAATTCAACTGATTTTTATCATATATGATAAGAAACAATATGTACCAAATGTAACCTTTTCTTAGTTTGGCTCTGTCTTCACATTAATTTTTTTATCAAATTTGTCTGACTCACCAGTAGACAGATGGGCTAAGCGTATTTGAATAAATAAGAGTTTCAGGTTCTCCCTGAACAGGAAGGCAGAGTCCAATAGCACTGCTGCATCCTTCCTCCCCTTGCCCCGCCCCTGCCCCATCACTGTCTAAATCTACGAGAATTTGTCTTTGATTAGTTGGGAGAAAAAGCAATCATTTTCAGTTCAAGAAAAATGACAAGATTGTGTCATTTACTTTGTCAAAGAGAAAATATTTATAGCTTCATCTTGACATGTTTGATTATAGGTCACACCAGATGTATTACATGTTTGGCTTCCTGTTCCTGGTGTTTATCATTTTGGTTATTACCTGTTCTGAAGCAACCATACTTCTTTGCTATTTCCACCTATGTGCAGAGGTATGTATTAGCAATATTCAATTACGTTAATTTGTGGACAGTATTTATAATTTTGGCATAAGGCCACTTTGAATACTATTACAGTAAGACCCCTACATACGAACAAGTTCTGTTCCAAGAACGCATTCATAAGTCCAGTTTGTTCATAAGTCCAACAAAGTTAGCCTAGGTACCCAACTAACACAGTCAGCTATATAGTACTGTACTATAATAGGTTTATAATACTTTTCACATGAATAATACATAAAAAACAAACAAAAAATAAATCATTTTTAATCTTACAGTGCAGCACCTTGAAAAGTACAGTAGTACGGTACAACAGTTGGGGTACAAGGGCTGGCATCGAGTGAACAGGCAAGAAGAGTGACTGACTAGAGGAGGAGGGGAGGGGGGAAATGGTAGAGCTGAAGGATCGTCAGCAATTGGAGATGGAGGGCAAGCTGCAATGTCACTCACGCCTGACGCTGATGGCACACGTGCTGGTTCCTTGCTGGAACCAGATGCACGTTCGCATCTTTGAAAGTTCTGAACTTGAAGGTTCATATGTAGGGGACTTAACTGTAATTGAAGTAATTTCTGTAAATATGTGTTACTAAGGTAGAAATTGACCTGTATTCCTAAATCGAATGTAGCCTTCTTTAAGATTGAAAAAGATAATATCCTAGTTCAGTATATTTATTTATTTAGAGCTTAACTTTAAAATGTTAATTTCCTGAGAATAACACATTTTGCTGAATTTTTATTCTTTAACTGTCTGACTTTAAAATTAATATTCTTTTTTTGTGATACACTTGTAGACTGAAAATTTAGTGAAAATAAACATTTTAAGTGGAAAAATTTATTAAAACATTTCAGAGATTACATTGTTATGAGTTATATACTTGGCAACATGGTGATGTGTGTTGGTGTCCTTAGGTGACTTTTAAAGATTTAGATTGTGTTAAATCATTCTTTTACAGTTGTTTTCTATACAGGTGATAAAATCTGACTTTGTTAAACTTGAAACGCTTTTTTTAAAAAAAAATTGAGGTTAAGTTCACATAACATGAAATCAACCATTTTGAAGTGAACAATTCAGTGGCACTTACTACATATACAGTGTTGTGCACCCACTGTCTCTGTCTCAAAATATTTTCATCAACCCTAAATAAAATCCTGTACCCATTAAGTAGTTACTTCCCGTTCTCTCTCCCCATCAGACCCCTGGCAACCACCAATCTGCTTCTCTCTCTGCAGATTTATCTGTTCTGGATATTTCATGTAAATGGAATCATACATTATGTGTGACCTTTTGTGTCTGGCTTCCTTCACTTAGCAGAATGTTTTAAGGTTCATCACACTGTAGCATGTATCAGTGCTTCATTCCTTTTTATAGCCGAGTAATATTCCATTGCATAGAAAGGTGTACTCCAGTTTGTTTATTCATTCATTCATTGATGGACGTTAGGTTTGTTTCCACCTTTTGGTTATTGTGAATAGTGCTGCTATGAACATTCATGTACAAATATTTATTTGGGTACCTGTTTCCAGTTCTTTGGGGTATATATGTTGGAGTGGTATTGCTGAGTCATATGGTAATTCTTTGTTTAACTTTTTGAGGAACCATCAAACTGTTTTTTCTACAGTGGCTGCACCATTTTACATTCCTACTGGCAATGCACAAGTGTTCCAGGTTCTCTACATCCTTGCCAATACCTGCTATTTTCTGGGTGTTTAAATTATAGCCATCCTAGAAGGTGTGAAGTGGTATCTCATTGTGGTTTTGATTTTCATTTCCCCAATGACTAATGATGATGAGCATATTTTCTTGGGTATCTTGTTTGGTGAAATGTCTAATTCCTTTGCGCATTTGTAAGTTGGGTTGTTTATCTTTTTGTTTAATTGTTAGAGTTCTTTCTATATTCTGGATACTAGACCTTTATCAGATATATGATTTGTAAATTTTTTTCTCCCATTCTGTAGGCTGTCTTTTCACTTTCTTAATGATGTCTTTTGCACCAAACTTAATTTTGAGGGTCTGACTTATCTATTTTTTTCTTTTGTTTCTAAGAATTCATCGCTTAAATCCAAGGTCATGAAGATTTACCCCCATGTTTCTTCCAAGTGTATAGTTTTAGGTCATTGATCCATTTTGAATTAATTTTTGTATGTGGTATTAGTTAGGGGTCCAACTTCATTCTTTTGCATGTGGCTCTCCAGTTTTCCAAGCACCTTTTGTTGAAGAAATTATTCTTTCCTCATTAAATGGCCTTGGTAACCTGTTGAAAACACATTGGCCCATAGATGTGTGGGTTTATTTCTGGAGTCTCAATTCTGTTCCAGTGGTATATATGCTGTTTTTATGCCAACACCACCACTGTTTTGATTACCATGGCTTCGTATTAAGTTTTGAAATTGGTAAGGGTAAGTCTTCCAACTTTGTTCTTCTTTTTGAAGATTATTTTGGCTCTTTAGGGCCCTTTGCAATTTCCTGTGACTCTGAGGATTGGCTTTTTCGTTTTTGCTAAGAAGGTTGTTGGAATTTTGATAGGGATTGCATTGAATCTGTAGGTTGCTTTGGAGAGTGTTGCCATCTTAACAATATTAAGTCTTCTAATCCATGAAAACAGATGGCTTTCCATTTATTTAAATCATCTGTAATTTTTTTTTAGCAGTGTTTTGTAGTTTTCAGTGTACAGGTCTTTCACCTCCTTGGTTAAATTTATTCCTAGGTATTTTTTTCTTTTGGATGCTGCTGTAAATGGAATAATTTTTTTAACTTCCTTTTCTGGATCATTCATTGTCAGTATATGAAAACAGTGATTTTCATGTTGATCTTGTACCCTGCAACTTTGCTAAATTCATTTATTGGTTTTAGTAGTTTTCATGTATGGATTCTTTAGGATTTTCTAATCTTGGTGTGCTTTTGAAATATATATATTTTTTACATATTCCAAAGGGTAAGATAGTGAAGTATCTTTTAGAAGATCTCCTGCTAAGCTATAAGCCACTTTATGTAAAAAGTAAGAGAAGCTGTATTTAAAAACCTACCTTATATAAATTGTTAGTAATAACTAAAAATGGGTTTCAACCAGGTTTTTTTGAAGATAATCTTCTTCCTAATATAAAGGTGACTAGACTATAAGTAATACTAATTTTGAATTATGTAACTAAGCTTTTCTTATATTTCTTTTCTTTTTGGGAAACATACATTTTAAAATATAGCCTAATGCTTCATTATTCATAAACTGTTTAAGATTTTTCTAAACGTTTTTAGCCAGTCTTTAAGTAGTTCCATCAAAGGTAGAGGGTGCTTCTCAGCACCTTTAGTGAGGAGGGAAATTGGCAAAGTTCAGTGTGAGAAAGAGACTGGAACCAATAGCAAAAATTAGGTTTGGGGTGCTATTTCACTTAGCTGTGTTTGCTTTATAACTTTATTCTACTACATGTTATCTATTAATTGGAAAGTAATTCTTGATCTTTCATTTTTTTCTTTTCTACCCAGGATTATCATTGGCAATGGCGTTCATTCCTTACCAGTGGCTTTACTGCAGTTTATTTCTTAATATATGCAATACACTACTTTTTTTCAAAACTGCAAATCACAGGAACAGCAAGTACAATTCTGTACTTTGGTTATACCATGATAATGGTTTTGATCTTCTTTCTTTTTACAGGTAAGAATTAGAATGAGTTATTTTTAGTTAATAGGTTTTTAGGCAGATTACAATTATTTTAACTTGTATCCAAATTACAAGTTCTTAGGCAAATTACAATTACATGAAAGCTTGTGCTACTCAGTGCTCCTGTATTTAGCTTTGAGCGCAGCTAAGCATAGTTTGGTCTGCCTCCCTGTGAGGTGAATATCAGTAAACCGAAGGTGAGAAAACAGAACCTAAGGGGAGAAGACTGAACGGGGTCCGTTGTTGTGCTGCAAGTACAGGGGCATCTCAGCCAGTAGCTCTCAAGGTTTCCCCTGTTAGTCTCCTAATGGAGCAGTCTTGCTTCTGCTCATTTCAGAAAGAGCATAAAAAGCTCTAACTGCCTAAGTTTAGGAGTAAGTAGAAATTGAGGCAGTGAAGTCAAGATGAGATTGAGAATAAATGATATCCGGAAAAGATAATCATAGTACATCCCTTATTCTAGAAGTTTTAAGCTACAGGTTTATATCTCCACTTTAAAATCCAAGTACCTAATGGGATACAGTGTGCTTTATATTGGTATTTCTAGGTGTATATCTTCTCTGTCCACCTAGATAAGTTTTCTGTATCTCAGAGCCCTGTGGGTGCTTGGTCAGCATTTGTGGAAGGACTACACCAAAAAAAAAAAAAAAAAAAAAAGATTGGGGGTACCTTTCTTTGTCATAAAAAATGTACATCTAAAATTTTATCTAAGATTGCGTTGCATGCTATGTGAGGAAATATAGGAGTCAAAAAGAAAAAAACTTAAAAAATTTTTTTTTAAGTTTTTATTTATTTTTGGCTGCACGGCATGAGGGATCTTAGTTCCCCGACCAGGGATCAAACCCGTGCCCCCTGCATTGGAAGCACTTAAGTCTTAACCACTGGACCTCCAGGGAAGTCCCAGAAAAAAACTTTCTAAAAAATTAGAACTTTTCTATTTTTTACTCATCTGTTAACATTTAAGAAAATTAGGTAGAGTTTTGAAGTGCCCCTTTTGCTATGTCAGTATGTAACAAGCTTTAGGCACTTATATCAGTTCCATACTGCAGGTCATTCATTGGTCAGACATAGTGGGGTAGGAGTTGGGGGGTGCATATCTTGATGCTATGTGATAGATATAGGCCCATAGCCATAAGTCTTAATTAATAAATGTCTGTAAAACAGTCATAGCCTGTGAAACAAGGATTACTGTTTTTGTGCATCTGTATCTGTGTCCATGCATGCATATATAGAGTAATTTATTCCTTGCTACACACAAAAAATAATGATCTTGGTGAATGTCTTGTTGTTTTTCCAGGCATATGTTATAATGATAATTTAACCATCACCTGAACTTTATTGTTCTTGATTTTTAAAGTGTCATATTTTTACTTATTTAGAGTAAAACAAATTTTGTAATCTAAATTCTGGAGCCACAGCAAATTGAATCAACCAGTTAAGCCAGTAACTTTTAGTGTATTTCACTTTGTGGAAAAGGTTCTCTACACAGGAGTGCTGAGCCCTTTCAGCATCTTGCATTTTTCTAAAGTGGGGACATCCATATTTATTTCAGGACTCTGAACTGACACCTTTTATTTAAGTCAGTCTATTTTACAAGACAAAATAATTGTTCTGTCACATAAGGAAAGATGCCACTTTTAGTATGTACACTATATCTATTCAACATTAAGAACGAAGTAAAATACTAGAAGTATTTTGTTAAGAACAAAATAAACTCAACTTTCTTAGGGTTGCTAGATAAAATGTTTTTTTTATCTTAAAGTACCTTCTACTATCTTGGAAGTTCTTGCTAACCATAAGATTGTTTAAATATATTTATGTTTTCACCATTACTTTTCCGAAATTAACCCCAACCTCTTCTCAAGTCTTAATAATGACCCTTTGAATATCCAAAAGGTGTATTTGTGTGTCCTCCAAAACACACACAGTGTGCATGACATGCACAGAGTAGGTACTCGGTACATGTATGATGTGAGAATAATAACATTCATAACTTCTGTAGTAATGGCCCATGTATAGTCTCTTGACTTAGAAAATCTACTTTAATACTTTCTGTTTATATTACATTTAAAACAATGGTGAAAACTGTTGGAACTTTAAAGATAAAACGTCCACAAGGGACATGTATATATCTCCTTCTGTATTCTTCTGCACCCCTACCTATTGACTATTTCTCAGGGGGTAATCTTGGAAAAAAAGCTATGCCTCAGCTTTAAAAATGTGTTAGTTTCACAATTTAGTATATATTCTCTTGCAAAACAAGAGTCTCTGAATTTATGTTTAGTAAATCTAAGCATGGTATAGTTTAAAAGAATACTACACTTGAAGTCAGAAAAGGTGAATTTGAATTCTGGCCTTTCTTACCAGCCACAGGCCATTAGACAGTTACGTAACCCCTTGGAGCCTCATATTTGTCACCTCTCTAGCATTCAGATTTTTTGGAATCTAGAGGGATGAAAATACCTGAAAATTAGGGCATGTATTTTTTCATGAATCATCTCATTTACTCTACATAACAGTCTATGGCGATAGGGCAGATAAAATTATCCCTCTTAAATATGATAAAGAAATGGGCTTGGAGATTCCAGGTGTCTAATCCAAAGATGATACACACAGCTTATGACAGAGCTGCTCTGTCCTCCAGTACCACACCACCTCTCATTTCAGAGGGGGTGTGCCTTTGTTAATATTCTAATCATATCACTTTCAACACTTTGTAAAAATCTTTTTGAGTTATTTTATTATAATTCTTTGAAAACTGATCATTCCTGCTAACTGTACTTATAAAATATCCCCATTTAATTACTCTGTGAATCTGATATTCTGATATTTAAGCCATTCATATCATATGTTGAATTAATTAAATGGCAGTTTTCCATTTTGTGATAAGAAAATATTCTTTCTGACTTACTTCACTCTGTATGACAGACTCTAGGTCCGTCCCCCTCACTGCAAATAACTCAATTTCATTTCTTTTTTATGGCTGAGTAATATTCCATTGTATATATGTGCCACATCTGCTTTATCCGTTCATCTGTTGATGGACGCTTAGGTTGCTTTCATGTCCTGGCTATTGTAAATAGTGCTGCAGTGAACACTGTGGTACATGACTCTTTTTGAATTATGGTTTTCTCAGGGTATATGCCCAGTAGTGGGATTGCTGTGCTGGGTCGTACAGTAGTTCTGTTTTTACTTTTTTAAGGAAGGGTGGGAGGGAGGTGCAAGAGGGAGGGGATATGGGGGTATATGTATACATATAGCTGATTCACTTTGTTATACAGCAGAAACTAGTGCAACATTGTGAAGCGATTATACTCCCAAAAAAGACATGGGAAAAAAAATGAAAATATTCTTAAATAGAAAAGTAAAATTGGCATCCTTTTCATCTTCAATTTTAGCCTTTTCCATGTAATAAGAAAAAGAATATCTTACAGAAAGCTTTCAGTAATCCTATAGCATACAAAGTTTTTTCTGTCAATTTCTGTAAGAAATTTGATTTGAGTTCTGTATTTTTCAAAAAAGTTCATGGATCTATGGTATATTCCTGTTAAGTAATGATTTATAGTTTTGTGGCTTTTTTTAAGGAACCAATCATTTTAAGCCTGTATTTTTGTGTAAATCATGAAGCTGCCTTTGAAAAGGGATTTATTTTTGTTTTTTCTTTTATAGGAACAATTGGCTTCTTTGCATGCTTTTGGTTTGTTACCAAAATATACAGTGTGGTGAAGGTTGACTGAAGAAGCCCCGTGTGTCCAGTTAAAACAGAAATAAATTAAATTCTTCATCAACAAAGACCTGTTTTTGTGACTGCCTTGAGTTTTATCAGACTTATTGGCCTAGTAATCCTTCAGAAACAACATAATTCTAAATACACCTCTCCCCATACACCTGTCTCCACAGAATGTATTATCAACACTAAAACATTTGTATTGTGATTTGATTAAGTATATATTCAGTTGTTCTCAGTGAAGAGCAAATTTAAATATTATGTGCATTTGTAAATATAATAGCTATAAAATTTTCAGTACTTCTAATGATAAAATAGAAGAGGCCATATTAAACAATACTGATGAAATACAGGACAGTTCATTGTAAATAGGATTTTCTAGGCTTGGTAGGTGGAAAGAATTATTTTTCTTTGAAGGAAGTAACTTTTTATCATGGTAATTTTGAAGGATAATTCGTATGATGTGTATTGGGGGGATGTGGCTTTTAAAAACATCTTGTCTTGGTTGTAACTGTTCATATCTTCTGTGTTGACTTCATTATTCCCATGGTATTGGCCTTTTAAACTATGTGCCTCTGAGTCTTTCAGTTTATAAAATTGTTATCTTAATAAATATTGTAAAAACGTCTTCATTGCATATTCATGGAGATTCTGTAAATACAAATCCATTTACCAATGGTGTTTTTAATGATTTATACTATTATGTCAGATTTTACTGATTTTTGCTAATGTAATACTTTCTGAGTTTTGAGCTAAATGAAATTCCAGTCTCCTGGGCTTTGTAACAAAACTAAAATTTTTCACTATTAGGCAGTAACAGAAATTTTAATCATGCATATCTAGCCAGATAAATTATGTAAGTATAGTAGTTACTATGAGCCTTACTGCATTGCCATTAAGAATTTCATATTTTTTACCTGTTTTTCAAAATACAGTATTTTTTATTTTTTAAAAAAATCAGTTTTTATGGTCTGTACATTAACAATGACTAGCACTTCTTCTTTATGATTACATTGTCTTAATTTGGACCTCCTAGAGTTCAGAAATAACCGTGTTGCAGCATGTTGACTGGGACTGTCTCGCGCACAGCAGTAAACTAAGCCGGTGGGGCTGGGTTAGCCGCACTGTGGAGAGTTCCCTGTTTCCTGTTTCAGCAGTGCTCGGGTGGAAGGAGCTGGGGACTCAGAATCCATCCCATGGTTCTGCCGCTGAGCCAGGGCCCTGCCACAGGGTCCCATCTCAGTGGCCATCACCACCATGACTCCTCTGCCCTGGATGATGTGGCTTTGGAGAACTGGCCAACTCCTTGAGGAGGGACATGTTGAGAAACTGTTGAAGCTGCAGAACCGAGGTCACAGAACCTTCTTTCAGGACATCAAGAAAGCAGATGGTAAGGACTGGGGACACCTGAGTGCTGTGGGAAAGTGTGAATCAGTTACACTTCCAGTAAATTGCACATTAGTAATTGCACAAACTAGCTGCCATCAAAAATGATTCTCCCCCTCCCCCATTCATACGACTTCCTTGAGACCCATTACATGAATTTATCAGAGAACCGGGCAGTCAACCTGTGCAGAATGGGGGCCCAGAAATCTGGTGTTTTTGACAAACACACCCTGGGAGGCAGTGACAACTGGAGCTGAGGTTCAGGCTGGCTTCCCTAGAGCTATGGGAGTGGCTTTGGACCGTCACCAGTGCAGTGTTGCATCATTGGGTTACCTTTGACCATTCTAGAGCGAGTGCACCCACCTTCGTAAACCTGCCGTGTGTGTGCGCGTGCGCGCTTGTGTGTAAAAAGGGAGTAGAGGTGATGTGGAAGGGGACAGAGGTATTAGATGGGGTGTGTGTGTTTCAGCCCTGCTCTACCACTAATGAGCAGATCCCTTCCAATATAAAGCCTTTGACTAAAGTATTCCCTTTCCATCCTCAGAATTCATAATAATATTTTCAGTACTGATGTTTGTTTGACAGTTCTATTATTGTCTTAAATATTACTCAAATTATTGTATAACTTTGCCCGCTTATCCTTCCAAATAGATCACACACTTCTCAAGGGCAGGAACCACTACTTGTATCATCTTCGGTTCAGGCCCACGGCATAACAGGACTTCGCATGTTGTAGGCGTATATTTGTCATTTGAAACTAAGAATTGAAATAAGTGATATTGATTTTAAATATTTAAATTATTTGATATAATGATATAAAGACACTATTTCAATATTTTGTTTAGCTCTCAGATTCCAGAATGTGGGGTTTTGATTTCGGTAAAATTTTGCATTTTAATGTGCTTCCAGCAACATCGTCTTGTACACTTGTTCTATGTTCATTGACAGTTGTTAAAACAAATCAGCACTGGCAGAACTTGGCCAGCTTCTCTCTATACTTAGTTTGAACTGTTACCCATGGAACCAGCTCAGACATAAAGCTACAAAGAGGCTAATTGAAATGAGAATGCTGGGTCATTTCTCATTCAAATAAAACAGATGGCCCTCCTTGCCACACTTCTGTCAAATTTGGGGGGAAACGATTAAATGCATTTTTAACTCCCACACATGGTTACTCTGCTCCTCAAAGGAATTATACACAGCGATTGAAATGCGGGGGGTGCAGGAGGGAGGGCTTTTTAAAATAGCAGAGCTTGTTTCCCTTTATTTTGAAGGTTTAAGAAAAAGCGCTTTAACAGGAATAGTCTGTATTCACAGTTTCAGTTTAGATTCTGAATATTTAATTTTCACTTTAATTCAAATGTTTCTTTGGAATAGGTAATCCATGCACATGGTAAACAGTTCAGAATGGACAAGAGAATATAGAGAAAAGTAAGTCTGCTTTCATCCTCAGTCACTGACTTTTCTCCCCTGGAGACAATCATTGTTAACGGTTTCTTTCCAGAAACTGAAACTTCGTTTTTCATTTACCTACTTGAACCCTTTTCTTTGATTCCTGTTTAACTGACAGTATTAAGAGTATCTGGTTTCAGAATTGGCGTGAGAGTTTTAAGAAAGCAGCTGTGGAGTGTGTATTCTTATTGGGCTGGGTATGTTTGGTATATTAGTGCAAAGCATCGCTGTTACAAAAGTCACCTCGTTGACATTTAATAAATCTGTAAAGTGATATAGACCACCTCTTAGGACCTGTTTGGGGAAAGAAATTTGAAGAGAAAATTCTCTTGTCCCATAGCCGGGTAGCTGCTCCAGCTCAGCTGCCCAGAGGCAGGACACAATGACGAGAGATCTAGTAAAAGGTCCCAGCTCATGGAGGCAGCATCTGATTCCACGAATTGCTATGCAGAAATGTGGCCCCTTGTTACTGATCTCTGGAAAAGGGACTTAAAAACAACCTGATGCCTGGCTAAAATGTGCACTTGTGCACACACACTTGCGTGCACCATTTGCCTCAGGAGCTGGGTGCCCTTCCTCGGCTTTCTCTCCACCTACCCTCCCCACCCAGTGTTATCAAAGCTTAATTTCAGGAGAAGCCACGATATGGTTCATTTCCACCTCAGGTGTGAATTTTGTTTGTTTGTTTTTACATGCATGTCAGGGTGGTTGCATTTTTAACCATGTGAGTAACAGTGAAATGAGCTTTGTTTCCCGGAGGGGGGAAAAATATCCAAGGATCGGTGTGAACAGCTGGGGAGTAGTTCCTTCTTGGCACCTCGTCGTTGCTCCCCCGAGGCGGCTGACCTCACACTCTGGAGCAGCCCCTCGGGGGTTTGAAGGGACTCCCCGTGTTCTCCCTCACTGTCCTAGGCTGTGGCCGGAAGCCCAGGCGCACGGGTGCCTCAGACACACTCCCGGCTCAGGCTCCAGGTTCCGGCAATTCCCCAGGCTCACCCTGCTGCACCCTGGCCTCCTAGCATGGTCCCAGGAGGCTGCGGCGACCCCCACCAACCAAAGCCCAAGGTGCTGCTGGTGAAATGCGCCCCGAGGGAAGGAAGCGCAGACCCTGCACAGTGCCCGTGAGCTGCCCTCTTCCACTGGAAGATGCAGCCTACCTTTCAGAGCTGTGAAAAATCTGTAAAATCTACTTTGATCCCGTCTGACTTGCGCTTACATTCAGATATTTAATCTTCAGGCTGCTATGAGGTATGTGTGAGTAAACGTATGTGAAATTCTGTCAGCAAATGACGAAAGGCTAAACGGGAGTTGGGTAAGGATGTCATTTTATATTAAGCCACAGTTCCTTCTGATCCTCTCAGTGTTCTAGTTACGCAAACACAGTGGTTTGGCATTGCAGTCTTTATCCTGATTTCACCAGCTTTTCTAGATACTCTATGTGTGCGTTATCCAGAGTAGCATATTACTCTTTATTTTCTTAAAATCGTAACGTGGCCGCTATAGGAAGGAGAGAAATTGCTGGAAGATGTGAGCGTTGCTGGGAGATGGGGAGCCCCATATACCCTGATCTTGCTCCCGGCAAGAAGGAGCTAACCTGTGGTGCATTCTGAGGGTTTAAGTTGCTGACTGGGCGGTGGAGGCGAGCCCCAGGGCCCTCGAGTCAAGGCAAGGGATGGTGGTGGAGACCACTGGAGGTTGACCCAGCAGTGTTCATTGACTGGGGCCTGCTGGTCGAGGAGCCCAATCTGCTGGCTTTCTGGTGAACAGAAAACATGAATAAAATATAGGAGAGGTTGTGGCGGTTGAGCGGCAACTGTCTTTGAGACAGAAAAAGGTGGGGAGGCGAAGGGAGGACGGTGACTTGCTCCCCGTTTGCGGAGCCCGACTCCCGTCACCCTGCCACTTGTACTGTGAACGGCAGCGCAGCTCAGGGTGTCGCCCTTGGTTCGTGCCTTTACCATCCTTGTCTGCGCCGGGCAGGGCAGGAAGCCGAAGTCCCACTGGTCTGTGAGCACCCTGTAAACACTGAAGGGGCAAGACTCGAGTAGCTGGGATGCCAAGGGATGTGGTGGGAGGGAAGCTACAGAGCCCTCCGACTGAGCGCCCGGCAGCCCTCAGGGAGATGACCTGTGCCACAGACTCCCTCTTGTCTTCAAGTGGAATTTGATGAGCCCCTCAGCCAAAGGCAGGTCTTAGAAGCTGCCCAGGGCCTTGATGCAAGAACAGCTGAGCCAGGCCTAGCCTCCTGGTGGCGTGTGGTTGAAGGAACACCCCAGGCAGACTTCTCCCACATCTGGAGGCTGCAGAGCAGTGTCCCCCGGGCCCATCCTGCTGACAAACAGGGCTTCTGACATGTGGTGCCCACGAGGGCACAGAAGATCTGTTTTGTAGTTTCTTAGGATTTCTGGCGGGTTCTGAGGTTTGGCTGGGCTTTGGCAACCAATTATTTCCTGAGGAAAGATGGTCCAAGCACTTGTCTACTTAGCCTAGAAATGTAGGGCTTTCTAGAGAATAAATAAAATGTCCTCCTTGGCCTTCCCTGGTGGCGCAGTGGTTAAGAATCCTCCTGCCAGTGCAGGGGACACAGGTTCGAGCCCTGGTCCAGGACCATCCCACATGCCGCGGAGCAGCTAAGCCCATGTACCACAACTACTGAGCCTGCGCTGTAGAGCCTGCGAGCCACAACTACCGGAGCCTGCGTACTGCAGCTGTTGAAGCCCGCGCGCTCTAGGGCCTGTGCTCCACCACAAGAGAAGCCATCGCAATGAGAAGCCCGCGCACCACAACAAAGAGTAGCCCCCGCTCGCCGCAACTAGAGAAAGCCCAGGGGCAGCAACGAAGACCTAACACAGCCAAAAATAAATAGAATAAATTTATTAAAGAAGAAAAAAGTCCTCCTTTTCCCCTTCTCTGACCTTCTCCCTTCCCACTTCACACCCAGCAGAAGCACCAGAATTACTCATCTGGCAAAGAATTGAAGCACATTTCTCTAATGAGGACCAGGACCCAGGTCTCTATGTCTTTTTTTTTTTTTTTTTAAAGAATAATTTCTTGGGCTTCCCTGGTGGCGCAGTGGTTGAGAGTCCACCTGCCTATGCAGGGGACACGGGTTCGTGCCCCGGTCCGGGAGGATCCCACATGCC